>NC_064856.1:106739661-107039661 GCF_024139225.1 Suncus etruscus
TCATCAGGAATAATTTCTGAGTGCAGAGCCAGGAGTAATCTGAGTACTATTAGATGTGTCCCCCCCCCCAAAAAAAAAAGTTCTTAATGTTTCCTAAGCTAACTGGAGATGGAGGGGCCTATGCTTTAGGAAACCAGGTTTTTGTTTTGTTTGTTTGTTTGTTTTTGGGTTACACCCAGAAGCTCTCAGTTACTCCTGGCTCTATGCTCAGAAATCACTCCTGGCATGCTCGGGGACCATATGGGATGCAAGGATTTGAACCACTGTTCTTCTGCATGCAAGGCAAACGCCCTACCTCATGCTATCTCTTCCGGCCCCAGGAAACCAGTTTTGAGTCTACCTTTGTTTCTATGCTTTTTTAAGGGGGAGGGGCACATCCGGTAGTGCTCAGTGTTTACTCCTGGCTCTGTGCTCAGGAATCACTCCTAGCAAGGCTCAGATTACCATATGGGATGCCAGGGGATCAAACCCAGGTTGGTCCCATGCAAGGCAAGTGTCCTACACACTATGCTATTGCTCTGACCCTGTTCTGCCCCTTTCTAGGTCTTCTTGTTTGTTTGTTTGGTTTTGTTTTGGGGTCACACCTGGCAACACTCAGGAGTTACTCCTGGCTCTGCACTCAGAAATCGCCCCTGGCAGACTCAGGGGACTACCTGGGATGCCGGAATTCAAAACACCCTCAGTCATGGGTTGGCTGCTTGCAAGACAAACACCCTACTGCTGTGCTATCTCTCCAGTCCCCTCTGGGTCTTTTTTGTTTGGTTTTGGAGCTGCACAGGATGGGGGTGGGGGGTGCTATTCTAGCTTTGTTCTGGGTGGATTTGTTGGTCTCTGTGGTGCTCTGAAACTATACAGAGCTGAGACAGGCGGGTCGAAGGGTGTCAGCAGACTGAGGAGGGGAAACGCTATTCTGAGCTCTGTGCACTGGGGTTATTCCCGAAAATGATGTGGGGACCATGTAGCTCTGGGCTCCAGCCGAAGCCCACCCAGAAGCATTCAGCCTAGAAAGTTTATGTCTCTGGCTCTTTCCTGGGTCTTTTATACACCATAATCTCCCACCACCACCCCATACATGCACGCATGCACGCGCGCGCTCGCGCACACACACACACACACACACACACACACACACACACACACAGAGTTTTATTGCTGGGAACCAGCCCACTCAGTCTTCAGTTTGCTTACAAAACCCTCTGTCATTCCAAGGCTCCAGCCTCCTCCAGAGGAAAGGCTCCAGGAAAGGAAAATCAGGATTTTCTGCCCCCCCCCCACACCACCACAGTCATCAGACTTACAGCACACTCAGTGTGGCAACCCCAACGACTCGTCATCAGGGATACCCTAACTTCCCCGCAAAGACCGCTCCCTCCCTGCTGGGGTTCCCTGATCTATACGTGTAATCTGTGTGTGATGAACCTTAGCTCCTCGGCTGCCAGGCAACAGCGCCTCTGTTGTGTTCCTATTATGCCCGTTTCCACAGCAACCACCAAGGGGAGTTCTGTGGCCAGGCCCCTTGCCAGGGGATTCCCCTTTCCCTCCTTCTCACCACAGTCCCCTTCTCTGAAATTTGTGAGGCCCAAATCTGAGAAATCTGCCAGCAGCTTTGCCTTGGCCTTTTTTTTTTTTTTTTTTTTCTTGTGGGGGTGTTGAGTCTACACTCCTATCTCTGCTCTGGGGGATCACTCCAGGCCAGGCTTGGGTCATAGTGACAGGGATCGATCCTGGGTCAACCCCTCTCTCTGGTCCCTGAACTTTTACTTATTTATTTATTTATTTTGGTTTGGGGCCACACTCAGCAGCCATCAGGGGTTACTCCTGACTCTACCCTCAGAAATGACTCCTGGCAGACTAGGAGGGACCTTATGAAATGCTGGGAATTGAACTCGAGTCAACCGCGTACAAGACAAACGACCTTACGGGTTGTGCTTTCGCTTTTTATTTTATTTTATTTTATCTGATTTAAGGTGCTGCAATTTGCAGCACTGTTAACCCTACGGATTTCATGTTTGCAGTGTTCCCTGGACCCCACCCTTCACCAGAGCATCCCGTCTCTCAACCTAACCCCCCTGTGGCCCACCTGGCAAGCCCAGTTCTGTAAACCAGTGGTTCAGCTGCAAGTTTTAAACTGAATCCATGGGCAAGTACAGAATGCCGTTGTGCGTCATTTCACTGGAAATGGACTTTTCAATCCGGGGGTGCCTCCCCCCACATGGTCATCTTAGAAGTAAATAGTGTGTCCCCTTCTCCAAGCCATCCTCCCTCTCTCAGATCCACTTGGGTCCCAGATGGTGGATACACCCTAGACCCCCTCCAGCCAACTTCTTACCCTTCTTCCACTTTCCTCCTTGCTTCCTGATTGATCTTTTCCCCTGCCCAACCACAAAAGCCAGTTGGGGGGGGGGGACGACAGAGCAATAGCGCAGCTGTAGGGTATTTGCCTTGTACACAGCAGACCCAAGACAGACCCGGGTTCGATCCCTGGCCTCCCATATGGTCCCCCCAATCCAGGAGCAATTTCTGAGCATAGAGCCCGGAGTAACCCCTGAGTGCCACCGAATATGACCCCCCCCCCCAAAAAAAAAAAACCAGTTGGATAATTTCCATCTCCCAACACTGTTTCCTGAGCACTTCTCAGCCCCTTTCACTCTCCTCCCAACCCAAACTCCAACCAGTCCTGCCCTCTTCCCTCTCACCCCTCCATAGCTCTCTCCACTTTCCAGCCTCATGTTTCAAGTAACTACAGCTTCCAAAGAAGTCCTTGCTGCCAGTTCCAGAATCCTAGAACCCCAGAATCCCTCTCCGAGGAAACAGCAGATGAGACCTTGCAGAGGAGCTGGGAGCAGAGGCAGTGAACCATCCAGGCTGGAGGAAAAAGGAGGGAAGCTCAGCAGGCTTGATGGGCAGGTTAGACGACAGAAGTTAGTGAGAGCAAAGAGATAATAGGAAAGGGGGGGGGGTGGAAAGGGAAAAAAATGACAAAACGTAATTGAATGAGGCGGGAGGGGAGAGACAGAAAGGAAGAGCCAGGCAGGCAGAGAGACTGAGGGAGGGAGGAAGCCAGGACGGATCAGCCTAGGCCCAGCCCCTGCCCCTCCCCATCGGGGTACAGCCAGGGAGGGGCCCAGGGCCAAGGGGAGCAACGGCCTCCTCTCCCCATTTTTGGAATCCGCCTTATTCCCAGCCCTTCCAGCTTCCTCTCTGCCTTTCTCCCTAGTTAGGGGGGGAAAAGTGGGGGAAAAGGAGGGGGTAGGCAAGAGAAATCCCATTTCCTTCTCCCCCACCCCAGCTCACACTTCCCAAGGCCAGTTTAAAGGGATGGGGCCAAGCTGGGAAGGAAAAGCCGAAGCTGCCCAGATCCTGAGTCACCGCATAGTTGAGGTTCCTGTCCCTGGAAGTCCCGCCTCTGCTCTGGTCCACCCTCTGCCCTCTGGCCGCCCAGGACTTGAATCCCTCGGGGGTGACCCTGCCCTGCCCAGGGACTTGCTCCACGTCTCAGCTTCTTCCCCCACTCGCTGTGTGCCATCCTCGCTGTGCCACCCTCACTCGAGCAAGCCAGGCCCTCTGCTATTCCGGGGAGCTGCAGTGACTCAGGAGCAGCTGAGGGGGCCCTGGATAAGTCACTTCCCCTCTCAGGCCTGCTTCCTCGTGGGCACTCTACTCTCCAGGCCAGCTCGGGCAAACCCTCCTGAAGGTACATTCTGTCAGCCTGAGTCAAAGCCCAGCAGAGTTGGGGCACAGAGTGGATTAGGAGGGGCTTGTTTGGTCTCCCTGTCCTGGGGTGGCAGTGGGTGGGGCAGGGTCTAGGCTTTGCCACCACAGGGCAGCCAACACCCTAAGGCACTCCGGTGACTCAGGCCTGCAGGGGCCGCCTCCACTGACTGGAGGGCACCTGGCAACCCACAGTGAGTCAGAAAGGGTGTCTGGCCAGCCAGGGTCCCGCTATCACCTGGCCCCCCCCCCCCAAAACACACACACCTCAGATGCCCATGCGACCCACTTTCTCTGATGGGCATTCCAAGCTTCCTTTACTGACACCTTCCTCTCAACTTTACAGTCCTCCCCCAGTTCTGAGGGCCCACTACCCCAGCCTGGCCCTCAGTTCCCATGGCCAGCCCCCTTCATCCCCTTCATTCAGCCCTCAGCTCTGCCCATCCTTTCTACACACACACACACACACACACACACACACACACACACACACACACACACACACACACACACACCAGTCCTGGCAGAGCCAACCCTGTGATTGCAAAAGGGCTGAGGCAGCGGGAGAGGCCTCACATGACAGCTGCAGGCAGTGGGGTGCGGTGGGGAGGGGGCACATTCCTGAGCCCATCCCATCTGAAATAGCCCCAAACTCCAGCCTTCCAGTCCCCTGACCAGCACGAGGCTGCCTGGGTGCAGAATTCTGTTAGACTCATGAGGAAATCGAGAAAACAAAAAGGGGCAGGACTGGAGGGTAAGCTTATGGTGCCACCAATGGCCTCAAAGTAGGGATGTCAGATCCAGGGGTCCCCCAGGACATCTCTGCCCCAACCAGTCCCATCGCCTGAGGAATTGTCCCGCTGAGGAGGGTACATTCAAGCCCATGAAATGCTGCTTCTCTCCAAGAACCCACACATTATCCCCCCACTCCACCCATCCCTGGGGTGTGGAGGCACGGGGCACCCCAGTAATTTCACTGCAGGAAAATGACAGTCTATTCCGGGAGCCCTGCCAGCTTAGCTTGTTCAGAGCAAACAGACAAGAGCAGGTGGCACCGTTTCTCTAACCTTTCAGGAGCGCCAACAGTTTTAGCTCCCTGGCATTGGGGAAGAAGAGGGTGAGTCCCTGAGAATTCCATTCAAACCTGCATGGGGACTGGAGCAAGTTGAGGAGGTCAAAGCGGGGCTAAGAAAGGAGCTGCAATCACCCAAGAAAACCCCTGTGGAGAGCAGAAAGTTCTGAGTTGTCAGAACCAAGTACTGGTTGTCATGAAAACCAGAGCACTCATTTCAGAAATGACTGGGTGGGCCTGCCCCGGGGCCTCATTCTGCACCCTTCCCCCTACCTTTTGAAAGAGGAAATGGCACATTTGGGGCATGTGGGCAGCTGATGGTTTGGGTGTGCTGCCCAGCACGGGCAACAGCTGCCTGGCTGCAGCTCAAGACAAGACATGCACAAAGAAAGAGAAGAGTGTTTCTTGGAAGAACTCTCAAGTCTTTTTGGGGGGTGGGTGGAATTTGGGTTTTGGGCCACACCCAGCAGCACTCATGGGTTACTTCTTGGCTCTGCACTCAGAAGTCGCTCCTGGAAGGCTCAGGGAACCATATCGGATGCCAGGAATCGAACCCAGGTTCTGGATCAACAGCATACATACAAGGCAAAGGCCCTCCCTGCTGTGCTGTCTCACTTTCTCTCTCTGGCAGGCCCAAAGACTTTTAACGTTTGAAGAAGTGACTTAAGCTGAAGCGCCAACAAGGCTCAAATAAATAGCTGCTGAGAACCAGTGTCGACTGGTTTATCTACAAGTCGAACCAAGTCCGGCCTTGGCATGGTACTCCAAGTTTTGCAGATTTTTATCTGCAGCCCTTGCCAACCACCTGGGACCTGCAGTCAGGACGCTCTCCCGGGTGAAGACAACTTTCCCCCTTCCCTCCTTCTTCTCCCAGATCTCCGAGATCGACTCCAGTTCCCAGCACCCCAGCCCTTTCCACCACCAACCCCTTCCTCTCCCATCCAATGCCCGCATGCCACTATCCAAGCTCCAGTCCCGCTGGCGCGTCTGAAAAAAAAAACGCCTAGCAACCGGTGACGTCACCCAGGCACCGCTCCTCATTGGCTGCTACGATAAAGACCCCGCCCACTGTCAGACGGGGATTTGGGGGGAGGCCCTTCTCTCCGTTTGCGGGGGGCCCCCAGCCTCGATCGACCGGGCGCGGAAGAAGTTTTCAGGCCCTGCGGGGCGATGACTCAGGCCTCCCCGGGGCAGGGCGGGACCTAAGCAAGGCCAGATGTGCTTCCTCTTTTCCCCGCCCCACATCTGGCGCTAGTTTGAAACCCCTGCTGTTAACTAACCTCTTTCTGGCCCCACCGCACCCCACTTTGGAGGTGCTAGCAGCTAGTGAATAGAGGCTGCGCATGCGCTCTCGGCCTCCCTCTGATGGAGCCCAAAGAGCAGGACATAGGGATGAATCACACTTCCTAGCCCTTCCGCACTCAGAGCTAGGCAGGGCCTGCCCTGTCCACGTGGGTTCCCAGGCCTGCAGGGGAATTGTGCCCACCTCGCACGACCTTCCACCTTTTCATGAGGGCCAGGGCCCCCCCAGACCCTACAACTAATTGCCCAATTGCAGCACTCAAATCTTGGGCCTCAATCTTGCCCATGCCAGCCCTGGTGATGAGGTGAGGGCTTGCTGGGAAAGGTGATGAAGAGTGAAACCGGCTAAGGAGAGAAGGGGGTGTGGTGGGAAAGGGAATTTGGAGGGGGAGTTTGACAGGTTTGGTGAGGCCCCAGCAGCCAGCCCAGGGGCACACCCCAGAACATAGATCATATCCACCAGTCTTCAGTGCTCAAAGGAATGACAGGTGGTAAAGCTGGAAGCCAACTAACTCCTAGAACCAGCCAGTTCTCCTCACCCAGCTAGATTCCAAGCCTCACACCTCCCAGGCTGTTTGCAGCACGCTCCAGCCTTGCCCTCTCCCAAGCCACCAGCCCCTTTTATCTGCTAGGAATTAAGGCGGTGGAGTTAAAGTCATTAACTAGTGGCCCAGAGCTTGCTTATGGCCCAGGTTTTATCCCCAGGAGCCCCCAGTGGTCCACAGAACACTGCCAGGTGTAATCTTCAGTAAGAGGCCCTGGGCCTCACTGGGTATGGCCCCAAACACAAAACAGATAAAGCCATACCATAGAATCCAAAGAGAACTCATGGATATTTTTTCCTTGGCCTTTGGGCCACACCTGGCAATGCTGAGGGGCTACTCCTAGTGGTGCCTGATCCAGGGACCGTTTGGATGTCAGCACAGGTTAGCCCTATGCAAGGCAACTACCCTACCTATGCTGCACTAGCCAGCCCAAATGCCCTTTGCTGCTGTCATTTACAAGCTCTTCAGAAAAGTTAAAAGGGGGTGGATGACAGGATGAAGAAACAGTACAGGGGGTTAGGATACTTGCAGCCAACCCAAGTTCAATCTCCAGCAGCCCATCTAAGCAAGACCCTGAGCCTACCAGAAGTAACCCCTAACTGCATAGTCTTAGAAGCCCTGAGCAGTTATGTCCCCAAAACAAAAAGGAACCAAAAAAGGCCAAAAAAAAAAAAAAAAGCCAAAACAAACCCAAGGAGAAAACAGCAAATCACTGGTCTACTAACCAGGAACAGGGCACATTTTTTTTTTTTGGGGGGGGGGGCCATACCCGGCAGTGCTCAGGGGTTACTCCTGGCTGTCTGCTCAGAAATAGCTCCTGGCAGGCACAGGGACCATATGGGACACCGGGATTTGAACCAACCACCTTTGGTCCTGGATCGGCTGCTTGCAAGGCAAACGCTGCTGTGCTATCTCTCCGGGCCCAGAGCACATTTTAATACCCACCAAACCAGGTTCTAAATCCTGCCTCCCCAATATGTGCGATACTGGCAAGTCCCTGATTTCACCAACCAGGACTGAACATATAAACTTTGCCAGGTTCAATCCCTGGCCCCACTGGAAACTACTAGGCAGAATCAGCCAGCAGCCCCCCAACCAAACCAAAAACCCTGACTTTCTGTATAAGCATGCCAAGAATCAAACCCAGGGCCTCGTATATATGTATATATACATGTATGTATGTATACACTCTACCAGTCTCATCTCAGGTTCAGTTGCTAAAAACAAACTCTAAACCCCACTTGGTTTTCAGAAGACAGGACATCCTTGCTCATCTGCAACATGTTGACCATGGCTACATACAACATGGAGCGTGTCCCCTGACAGCTTTTACCACTGTTGGCTGGCACTCATCATCCTTAACTCAGCCTTTCCAGCAGAGACAGCCCAGAAACAGGGTCCCTAAGAAGCAAAAAGGTAGGACCTCCAAGCCACTAACCACGTCCAACCTCTCCCAGCTAGAAAGTTCTCAGGAGGGGAAGCCAAAGGATTCCCCAGCGGCCGCCTCCTGGTCCTCTCAAGGTCACTCCCGAGGCAAAAGACCCTGGCCACCCTCCGAAGAAGCCACACGCACAGAAAGAGGTTCAATGTTCAGTTTCCTTTAATGACCCCATTCTCCCTGAAGGGCAGGCGGCTAGGCGGCGGCCAGAGATGGTCACTTGAAGATCTTGCCCTGATTGAAGGCTTTGCCCACATGCTTGAAGGCCCCCTCCCAGGCAAAGTACTCTCGCACCAGCGTCTGGGTCTCCTCGCTGCCCGGGTCCAGCTTCCGCCACGTGTACGACTCATAGTCCACCTGCCAGTCGGGGCTCAGCTGCGGAGAGAGGGCCCAGTAAGCATGAGGTCAGGTGACCCAACACCCCCTTTTCACAGCTTGACACAGGGAACCCGACCCCAGGGCTCCTCCCAGCCAGCTCCTCTGCAGGCCCTATTTCTCCAAGGGCCCATGCAGGGATGAGGTGCGCCCACCTGTGGACCCCCAGCCCTTCCCCGTTTCTTATTCCCGACAATCTCCTTCCCCTAACACCCTCTCACCGGGAAGGCCAGCTCTTGGCCTCGGAAGACCCAGATGCCAGAAATGGAGCTGCTGTTGTTGGTTCCAAAGAGGATGACGCTGGCGAAGGCATTCTTCCTCAGCTTGTCCAGGCGCTGGAACATTCCTGCAGGAGCAAGGGAGAGCATGTGGCCTTGGCAACCCCATGGCCCACGACCTTGGCCTCCTGCCCTGCTTCCCCCTCCACCCCTTGCTGCGGGACACCCCCTCTCTCCTCACCAGTGATGAGGTTGCAACTCATGAAGGTCTGGGTGAGCTCCTCGGGGAAGCGGTACTCGGAGAACCACAAGGACCAGCCGTCCTTATCGAAGTGCTCCCAGAAGTACGGCAGAGCCACGGACAGCGTGTCCTCATTGGAGTACTTGCGTTTAAACTCATCCAACACAAAGGTACTGGCGGGAGAGAACAAGAGACAGGGTCAGCATAAGGAGGGGCCACGTGAGGCTGCCAAGGCAGCGGGATAGATATGCAGAACCTCCCTTCTGAGGGTTCCATGGGAAGGGAGCAGAAGGGGGATCAACAGGGGCCCAGGGCGCACCCTTCTCTTCACCCCTAGTCTAAGCATGCTAGGCATGAAGAGGGTGGAACCCAAGACAGGAGCCCCAGGGAGACAGTCCCTGGAACCGGCGCGGCTCACTGCTGCCCCCTGGTGGAAACACAGAGAAAGGCTTCCAGTTCCATTTTCCTTCCCCTCCCAGAGCCCTTGGACAGGAGTCATATTTGGGTTACTACAGTATCGCTGTCTTTTACTCCCAGTGGGTTCCAGCGACCTAATGGGATGCCAGGGTCTGAATCCAGGGCAGTTGCATGCAAGGCAAGTGACCTCCCTAATGTTCTATCGCTATAATCCAACTTCCCATCTCCTGCCCCCCAAATCACACTGCCCCCTTCAGGTTACATACTAGTGAATATTTTTCAAAGGGCCTCCACCCAGCCCCTCCCACCTCCACCCAAAAACAAGTTCCAAAACTGAAAACCACTTGAGGTTCAATTAATTTATCTTTGAAACAACCCGGCCTGGGGTTATGAAGGTAGGTCAGTACAGGGAGGTCTGTCCCCTACCTTCCCCTGCCGGAAGGGCTTGTTTAGTTGTGTTTTCCCTTTTCTTCCCAATTATGAAAACATAAACAGACTGTAAAAACCACCCACAGTACCAGTAGACGGACACGTTCTCAATTCCTAATGGTGTATGACGATATATGTCCATTTCTGAGCTTCTAGCAGAGCTTGGAGGACCATATGCAGTGGGCAGGGGATCTAATTGGGCCTCCTGCCTGCAAAGCATGTGTGCTCAGCCCACTGAGGATTTCTCCAGCCCCATGGAAACTTTGTAATGGCTGTGATCTATTGCATGATGAGCCATCAATCTGTTCCAGTGGTCCTCAAACTATGGCCCGCGGGCCACATATTGTATTTGTATCTGTTTTGTTTCTTCATTGCAAAATAATATATATGCAGTGTGCATAAGAATTTGTTCATAAGTTTTGTTTTTACTATAGTCAGACCCTCCAATGGTCTGAGGGACAGTGAACTGGCACCCTGTTTAAAAAGTTTGAGGACCTCTGTACCTTTCCTGGTCTTTTCAGTGGCTCATTAGTAAATAATGGGAAATGTGGGGCCAAGGAGATAGTTCAGCATGGAGGGCTTTTGTCTTACACCAGGATTCAATCCCTAGCAGCCCATATGGTCAATCCCTCAAGCAACTCCAGAGTTAAATCCTGAGTGCAAAGCCAGGAGTAGCCACTAAGTATTGCTGGATGTGGCCCAAAGACAACAAAAAATAAAAGGCCTAAGATTAGGGCCAGGGCAATAGAAGAGCCAGTAAGGTGTTAGTCTTGCATGCATCAAACTGGGTTCAATCCCGGCACCCCGTGGCTCCCTAAACTCTGCCAGGAGTGACCACATAGTGAAGAGCCAAGAGTAAACCCTGAGTACCACAGGGATGGCCTAAAAACCAGAAATAAATTTCAAAAATAAAAGGAGTATAGGATTAACTTCGACCAGTCTTTAAGGACTGGAGAGAGCAGCTGGTAGGAACCATCATGGCTAATGTGTGATCTAGGTTTGCTATCCAGGAATGGTTCCCCCAAGACCAGCTGAAATGTCTCCAAGTCCATCAGATGTCAAAAAAAAAAAGAAGTCCATCAGATGTTGCCCAAATCCCCGCTATCCCCAAAAGTCTTTGAAGGCTTCTGACAATTAACAACTCAGAAAACCACCTTGGCTGCCTTTTGAGACATCAGGATAATACAACAAATAGGCATTAATAAGCCACGGAAAGATGTGAGAAATGCAATTGTGAGACTGGAGAGATAGGAACTTTTTTATCCTGCACACAGCCACCCCCAGAATGATCTCCAACACCAGCCGGAGCAATCCCTGAACATAAAGTGATATGCCAAGGATAACCAGGTGTGGCCCAAATTCCACTGCTTTCTCTAGAACCCACAACTCCTGGAGGGTGATCTGGAGGTCACCCCAGCCATGCTCAGGGGGGGATCATATGCAGCAATCAGGGATGGAATTCAAGTGGCCTACAATAGAGCCAGAGCCCCACCCACCAGGCTATCTTCCCAGGCCCAGACATGCACAATTTATTGAGATTTAACTTGACTGGCTCAGTTGCAGTATGTGTGAATGTCCTGAGTTCCATGCCCAACGTCCCCCAAAAATCTGACTTTAGAAGCCAGAGCCATATAGCACAGCAGGTAAAAAAAAAAAAAAAAAAAAAAAAAAAAGGCAGGTAAAAGCTTGCACGTAGCCAACTCAGGTTTGATTTCCTTAAAATCCCCTAAACGCCACTAGAAACAATTCGTGAATGTAGACCTGGGAGGAACCCCTGAGCTTTGCCAGGTGTGGCCACACCCAAAAAAGACTTGACTGTCTATTTCTCCTTCCTGAGGCCGATGCTAAGACTTTTTGTGCAGGGGTCAGAGTGATGGCATTTTGTCTTGCACACAGCTGACCCAGGACAATCTGATCCCCTGGTGTCCCATATGATCATTTCTGAGCGCATCAAGGAATGTGGTCCAAAAATTAAAAAAATAAATATAATCTTTCATTGGAGCTAGAGCGATAGTGGTAGGGCATTTGCCTTGTATGCGGCTGATCCAGGATGGACAGTGGTTCAATCCCCCAGCATCCCCCAAGTCAGGAGCAATTTCTGAGTGTATAGCCAGGAGTAACCCCTGAATGTCACAGGGTGTGCCCCCCATAAAAAAAATCCTGGGGCCAAAAACAGGATGAAGGGTAAGGCACCTGCCTCACACAGCTAACTGGCTTCCATTTCCAAGCACCACACCTGGTCCCCTGAACCCCATCAGGAGTGATCCAAGCACCGCCTCATGTGGCCCAAAATAAAGGAAACAAGCCAAACCAGGTAAGAACCTGAGTAACAATGATAAACCCAACGGGCTAGTCATCGCCACCTACTCATATGTGCCAACTCCTGATGACTCCCAGGCTCGGCCTCAACACAAATCACTTCAACTTCAAGAGCAAATACACTGGGGCCGGAGAGATAGCATGGAGGTAAGGCCTTTTATGCAGAAGGTCATCGGTTCAAATCCTGGCGTACCATATGGTCCCCGTGCCTGCCAGGAGCAATTTCTGAGCATGGAGCCAGGAATAACCCCTGAGCACTGCCAGGTGTGACCCAAAACCACACACACACAAAAGAGCAAATACACCCAACACTGGAGAAGATGCTTATGACTGGCCTGAGCTTGGACCCCAGCACCCCACACCTGCAAGATTTCTAGAGCCCAGGAGTGAGCCAGAGCAGAGCCAGGAGTCAGCCCTGATACTGGCAGGGGTGGTGTCCCACTCCACTTCCACCTTTACCAGGCTAGTCAGCAGCATCCTCGGGGGGCAGTCTCCTAAGAAGCTTCTGGGAATCAGAGCTCTTGAAAGCAGTGGTTCTCACCCTAAGGAGAATCTTCTAGAAGCCTGTAGCTAACCTAAGCACAACTGAGCTGCTGGGATTGGTTCCTTCATGCAGGGGCAGCCACAGCCGAAAGGAGGGAGAGGTCAAGATTCAAAGATTTAATAGCAGAAAAGCAAATAGGCACAAGGTTCCCCTGCCCTCTTCACACTCCAAAACCTAGGGTTTCTTCTAAGAACCCCTAGATTGCTGCAAGGAGAGGTGAGTGAACATTCCCTGCCCTTCAATCTTGCCCTAATAAAGGGTGTGGACCCGGGTTCTGGAAACAATGATGCAGACAGACCCTGAGGTGCTTCCTCTTCCTCTCTATGTCTAGGGAGTTAGGGTTACACTCAGCCTGACTCAACTGAACGTGAAGGCACCCTCCATGCAGGGGAGGGGCAAAAAGACTAGGAAGACTGGCCAAAGTCTGCTAGGGAAGCGCCCCCCATTTCTCAACACTGGAAATGCACAGCCTTTCTCCTTCCAAACTCCTCTACAGAAACTGACAGCTGCTGCGCGTGCCAAAAGAGACAGATGGTCCCTTCCACATCTGTCCACGACACAAGGCCAGCCCGGGTGTCTGGTTCCGTTACCTTTTGGGCAGGTGAGCAAAAGGGTCCTTGGCCTTCGGCTCGGCCGCCAAGGCCTGTTCACACTCGTCCATCTCCTCCTCGGGAGCAGGGGCCGCTGCCTTTTTCTCCTCCTTCGCCTGGGACTTCTGTTTCTCCTCCCGAGCACCCTTCTCGCCCTTCTCCTTCCGCGGGGTTTCCTTCTTTGGCTGGCTCTCGGCAAACTTCTTAGCTGGTGAGGAAATGAGAGAAACTGCTAGACGAGGGCAGCTAGAGCACGTCAGCTTTCCGATGCCCTGGCCTTGTGGGTCCTTGAGCAAAAACACAGTGCTTGACAAAAAAAAATCCGTGGGTG
Source organism: Suncus etruscus (assembly GCF_024139225.1). Classification (NCBI taxonomy): domain Eukaryota; kingdom Metazoa; phylum Chordata; class Mammalia; order Eulipotyphla; family Soricidae; genus Suncus; species Suncus etruscus. The sequence continues at coordinate 106,753,194 of NC_064856.1, forward strand.
GGCACAACATGTGTGTATAGACACACATGCACCTGAGAGTGTGGGACCACATCACCCCAAAGCTAGCCAGGAAAGCCCCAGGGAGGGAGCATGAAATGTGGCGGTGGGCAGACCCGGGCTGCGACTCACCGTCGAACTGGGCCATCTTTTCACATAGCTTCACCTCGCCCAGGACAGCCCGGAACTGGGGCTGGTTAATGCAGGTGAGGAACCAGCGGTTGGTATTGGGGAAGGACTGGCGGAAAGCGGGCTCCAGAACCTGCCAGAGGAAGGGTAGAAAGCAAGTCAACAGAGGAAGCATTTCCAGTCTTCTCGGTTCGGTTCAGAAGAAAACTGGGCTCACTCCAGCCTAGGATATTTCAGATTCTCCACAGTCCAGCACGATTTATTCTAGGGCCCCTAGCAGTACAGAGGGAGGGCTTGGGGGCCACTCCCAGTAACAATGGCCCAGTTGAACAGTCCCCCCTTTTCAGTGCTGTGAAGTATGTGAACATATTCGGGGCCACTAAAGTCACAGCTAACCAGTATCCCCAGGACCACCTGCAACCTTCCCAGCTCCCTCACCAAGCTCCGAAAGAAAACAATGGCCACCATAGCTCCCAGATAGACCGCCCTGTCCTGGCTGAACCCTCTGTGGCCTCAGAAGGAGGGAAAGCGGATCCTCCTTTCTGCATCAACTACAGCAGCCCGATGCCACCCCCTACCCCGACAGAAACAACCCAGCTCCACAACTTAACCTTACCCAAGGTCCAAGTCAACAACTTTGTTTCAATCATTTATCTAAATCCTGAGCCTCGATAGATCTTATAATAGTGTCTTCCCAGTAGTACCACAGGGAATCTGATGGGAAAGTCCCATAGTAATCTCCCAAGCTCAGTGAGCCCAAAAAGTAACACAAAAGGTTCAACTGGCACCAGTCATGGCTGTTGGTATGAGACACTGACTTTAGTGACACCATGGAGAGATAGAACAATCATTTCAAGCTGACCCTTGTTGATCTAAGTTTTGATGTCATGTGTCTTTGTGCTGTGATAAACAGCAGGAAGTCCATTTTGTCGGTGACAGGCGAGGGTGGTGGATAAGAGATTGAGGACACCGGTAAAGGGAAGGTCCAACTGATGGTGGGATTGGTGTTGGAACATTTAATGCCAGAAAAGATTATATTATGAGCAAATCACAGTATAATACAAATTTCAAAACTTTTTTTTTTTTTTTTGGTTTTTGGGCCACACCCAGTGACGCTCAGGGGTTACTCCTGGCTATGCACTCAGAAGTTGCTCCTGGCTTGGGGGACCATATGGGAAACCGGGGGATTGAACCAAGGTCCATCCAAGGCTAGTGCAGGCAAGGCAGGCACCTTACCTCTAGCGCCACCGCCGGGCCCCTACAAATTTCAAAACTTAAGTCACATCGGCAGCACCTGGGGACCACAAACAGGGCCTAAGGGAAGGCCTGTGGCTCAGGCTGCTGGAATAACCTCCCGGTCCGGTCCAATGGGTCGTTTATGAAAAGGAAAGCAGTGTCCAGATAGAACTCTGCTGTTTCGTCCACACCGGACTCTGACCTCAAAACAGAGGCTTCCAAACTAACGGGCACTACTGTTCCTTCTCAGACAAAATATCACCGAAAAGCTCCAGAAGAACTGGAGTGACAGCACGGGGGTAGGGTATTTGCCTTGCACACGGCTGACCCAGGACGGACCTGGATTTGATCCCTGGCATTCCATATGGTCCCCAGAGACAGGAGCAATTTCTGAGCACAAAGTAATCCCTAAGTGTCACCAGGTGTGGCTCCCCCCAAAATAGCATTCCCGGAAACCTACCTCTCTAAGTGACCAAATAGGAAGTTCCCCCTAAGTACACCCAACACTCCTACTACCACAGCCCTAACCCCCAATCCTTTAAGCACCTCCAGGGGATTGTGTCACCCAGTATAGGATACAAGGCTTTAGAGGGTCATATGATATCAAGAGATGGAAGTGATCACTCGGGACAAGAACTGAGTGCTGAAAGGAGGTAAAGTGATATGCAAGATGTGCAATTGCAAACCAGGATACCTAAGACAGAAAGAAAAAATGTCTGCCAGAGGCAAGATGGGCAGGAGGGAAAGTGGGACATCGGTGGGTGGCGGGAAATGTGCACTGATAAAGGAAGGGATGGGCGCTGGAACGCTGGAACATTGTATGACTGAAACTCAAAGGAACAACTTTGTAACTGTCTCAATGATTCAATTAAAAAAGTATTAAGAAAAAAAAGAATGTCGTGTGGTAACAAAATTAAAAACCCGAGGCCAGGGGCCAGAGCAATAGCACAGCAGTAGGGTGTTTGCCTTGCAGACAGCCTGATCCAGGACAGATGCTTCGAATTCCAGCTTCAGATATGGTCCCCCAAGCCAGGAGCGATTTTTAAGCGATCTCTAAGCCAGGAGAAACCCGAGAACTGCCAGGTGTGGCCCAAAAACCAAAAAAGAAAAAACACAAACAAACAAACAAAAACAACCAAAACCCAAGGCCAGAAAGATGGTACAATGGCTAAGGTGCTTGCCTTGCATGCGCCCTGACCTGGGTTCAATCCCCAGCTAAATCCCCATTTGGTTCCTAATCTGCCAGAAGTGATCCTTGGGCACAGAGCCAGGACTAAGCCTGAGCACTGCTGGGTATGGTTTAGATACAAACAAAAAAGGTTAAGAGTCAAAAGAACAGGAGAGAAGGTAAGGTGCTTGCTTGGCGTGCAAGTAGCTAACCACCACTGAACCCCAGGTAAACTTGGGTATGGCCCAACCCTCCCCCACCTCCCCAAAAAATTAGAGGAACAACAAAGGGCTAACATCCCTCCAATCCTGGTTTGAATTTTCATCAAATAAGAAAACAAGAGGGCCAGGAGAGATAGCACAGCGGCATTTGCCTTGTAAGAAGCCGATCCAGGACCAAAGGTGGTTGGTTCGAATCCCGGTGTCCCATATGGTCCCCCGTGCCTAACAGGAGCTACTTCTGAGCAGACAGCCAGGAGTAACCCCTGAGCACCGCCGGGTGTGGCCCAAAAACCAAAAAAAAAAAAAAAAAAGAAAAAGAAAACAAGAACCAAGGGTCAGAGACAGCATAATAGGGCAGGGCATACAATAAAGCAGGCCTTGCACATAGCCAATCCAGTTCTATCCCCAGCATCACATAGGGTACCCACCTACAAGCCCACCAGAAGTGATCCTTAGTGCAGACCCAGAAGTCAGCCCTGAGCACCGCCACGTATGGCCCAAAACAAAAAAGCCTGTTTCATATAAGAAAGTAAGTACAGAGGTTAAAACATTTGCCTGGCATGCAGCTGACCTGTGTTCTATACTTAGCACTACAAATGGTCGTTACTCCAACACTGCCAGAGGTAATCCCTGAGCGCAAAGCCAGGAGTCGCCCCTGAACACCACCAGGTATGGTCCCCAAATAAAGCAAAATTTAGCTCTTTTAGAACTTAACTTCAGGGGCCAGAGAGATAGCATGGAGGTTTGCCTTGCATGCAGAAGGATGGTGATTCAAATCCAGGCATCCCATATGGTCCCCCGAGCCTACCAGGAGCAACTTCTGAGCACAGAGCCAGGAGTAAGCCCTGAGCGCAGCTGGGTGTGACCCAAAAACCAAAAACAAAAAAAAAAACAAAAAAAATCTTAACTTCAGGGGTCAGATAGTCCAGGGGATAAGGTATTGACTTATACACAGCTAACTCAGATGTGATCCCCAGCACCCATACAGTACTTAAGCCCCACAAGGATTGACCCCTGCAACATAGCTGGGTGGTGGTTTAAACATGTCCCCAAAAACTCTCCTCCCAAAACTTAACTTTGGGGCTGGAGAGATAGCATGGAGGTAAGGCATTTGTCTTTCATGCAGAAGGACACCCGGCATCCCATATGGTCCCCCATGCCTGCCAGGGGCGATTTTCTAAGCATAGAGCCAGGAGTAACCCCTAGCACTGCTGGGTGTGACCCTCCCCCCCCCCCCAAAAAAGGAGCTGCTGCAGCCAAGTCACCTCAGACCCAATACCCTCTCAGGGACCATCACCATCGCCCTGGGTTTCTGACCTTTAAAGAAAAAAAACAAGGAACACAATTCTCACAGTTCCCTCGACCCCTAACCAGAGAGGCCCAAGAGTTCAACACCAACCCTAATTCCATTCACTTGCCTGTGCAGCAGACAGGCCTTGCCAAGAAACCAGAAAAGAAAACCTCGACAGTAGCCAAAAGCAACCAAATCACCTCCAATTTCTCAGGAAGGAAAGCAGAGGTGGGCCCCAGTCCTGGGGATTCCTGAGCCCAGGGGCCAACCCCACCCTCCCACCCACCCATGTATACATTCAGTGACCTGGGACAGAGACTTCCTGAGCCCCCTGACCCTGGGCCCTACCTGTTTGTAGAGCCATAACAGGGTGCAGACAACTGTGATGTCGGCCAGGGTGACACGTTCGCCTACGAGGAATGTCCTGGTCTTCAAGTGAGCATCTAGCAGCCCCAGAATTCGCTTCACCTCCTCCTTGGCATTCTCGGTGGCCTGTTGGTTTTTGATTATGTCAGGGTCTGTGGGGACCTCTACATCCTCCCCCTCCCCAACAACACCCAGACAGCTACTTCAAGGGATCAGGCCTCAGCCCTGCCTCACTGGGGTGTAAGAGTCTAGAGTCCCCAAATGCCTCACTGTCATTATCTTCTTCAGGATGACCCAGGAGACCTATGCTCTCCCCAAACCACATTCCCCCCAGGGATAGCATCCCTACCACTCAAAATCTCTCCCCTGACCACCCCAGACAGACAGACGCCACCTGTAACTGGCGCAGACAAACCCGCCACCCCCAGATTAGCTCTCTTGTGACCCACGTTGGTATTCCAGGCCTCTCCGTTGCCCTAACCTATTCCACTTCAGGTGCCCAGTCCAGTGCCGCCCCTCAGCACAATGGCTCACCTGCTTGTTGTGGTGCATGATGCCCAGGGTGGGGAACACCCAAGTACTGGCGGGGGGCACGATGTCGCTGTCCGCGAAGCTCACCCACTGGACCACCTGGGCAGCGGCCTCGGGGCTGTTTCCCCGCAGCTCCTCATTGCTGACTGCGCAGGCAACACAGTCAGAGCCCTTCATTGCTTCCCCTCTGCCCTCTCCAGCTCACCCTCCACCACGCTTCCGACCCTCAGCACAGCCCGCAGCTCCCACATCCACTGCAAATTACCGTAGTAGGCAATGGCATTGCTCTCAAACACACAGAAGCCGTCATCACCCTCGAAGGCTGGAACCTAGGATCAAAGAGGACAAAGGGTTGAGCTGAGGTCCAGGAATCAAAATGCTGCAGATAAGGAGACGTTTTTGGTTTTTGGATCATACTTGGCGGTGATCAGGGTTACTACTAGCTCTGTGCTCAAAAAATGATTTCTGGCAGGGTCAGAGGAGGGGACATATGGGATGCTGAGGATCGAACCCAGGTCAGTCGCACGCAAGGCAAATGCCCTGCCCGCTGTGCTACGGCTCTGGCCCTAGATAAAGGCTTTTTTGCACAAGGTTGACAACCTTTGCTAACTGGATGGCTGATACAATCGGAAACTCAGGCACCACAAGTGTTGGGACAAAGTTAGTCTCCTTTGCAATCATCCAAACTCAAACTATCCAAGAGTGCCAAGGCAGTACAGCAGGTAAGATACTTGCCTTACATGCAGCTGACCCCAACATCACATGTGGTCCAGAGCCTACCAGAATCGATCCTTGGGCACAAAACCAGGAATAAGCACTGTTAAGTGTGCCCATCAAAAGAAAAATGTCTAAAAATCCGTCAAAGATTTAGTTGAGGCCAGAGTCATATAGCACTCGGCCAAACCAGGACAAACCTGGGTTTGATCCCTGGTATCCCATGGTCCTGAGAACTGCGAGGTGTGCCCCCCAAAATATTTACTTTTGGGTCACACTCTGCAGTGCTCAGGGGTTATTCCTGGCTCTACACTTAGTAATCACTCCTGGATCTGCAGAATGCAAACTAAGTACCTTATCCACACTATACCTCTGGCCCCGAAAATCCCCAAAGATTTAGACACCAAAAGTTATTTGTATAAGTCTCTCAATCAAATAAGCAAAAGGCCAGAAACCAAATCTTGTATCTTACCAGTCAAAGAATCGCAGGAGGCACAGAACCTTGTCTCTTGTACCTTTGGTTTGGTTATTCCCTTGCATAAGCCTTTTGGGACAAAGATCTACTTCACAGCAGACATTTAACTTACCGGCCCCGAAAATACTTGGTCAAAACTGCTCCCCACAAACAGCAAGATCTAAGGCTGATTTATAAAAGTCACTGAATACCTTTATATTTCTCACTCTACTAGGCTACGATTATCTCAAAATGTAAGTTTTTAGAGCCAGAAAGATAGTACAAGAGTTAAGGAGCTTGTCTGACATCCCACCAACACATAAAAATGGTCACCAAGGGCCCGGAGAGATAGCACAGCGGCAGCGTTTGCCTTGCAAGTAGCCGATCCAGGACCAAAGGTGGTTGGTTCGAATCCCGGTGTCCCATATGGTCCCCCGTGCCTGCCAGGAGCTATTTCTGAGCAGACAGCCAGGAGTAACCCCTGAGCACCGCCGGGTGTGACCCAAAAAACAAAAAACAAAAAAAAGGTTCCCTCCCCAATATTTTATCTGAAGACTTGGGGGGGCGGTTGTTAGGTCAGATGCTACAGTACTGAGACTACTGTCAAAAACCGCCTCTACTCTTTGTGGCCAACTTTGTGCTTGCCTTGCACAGCTATCTGGTGAGTTCCATCCCTGACTTCACATGGTACTTCCGGCCCCACCAGGAGTTAAAGCCCTGAGCACAGCTAGGTTATGGCCAAAATAAACAAAAAACACAAAATAAAAAAAAATTAAATTACTTAAGTACAAACAAAAAAACCAAAATACCAAAAAAAAAAAAAAAAAAAAAAAAAAAAAAGAAAAAAAGAAAAACCAAAATACCATGCTCCCTTTAAAGATGAAGGTCCTCTTCTTTGGGGTAACAGAAATCTCAGGATGATTGGGAAGGGGGGGTGGTCTCGGGATCCAAAGCCCACTTACCTTGCCGGCGGGAAATTTACGCAGGAATTCAGGGGTGCGGTTGGTTTGGCCAAAATGGAAATGGGGTGGTGCGGACAGTACGCGGACCTGAGCCCCACTGTACTGAGCGGCAATGAGGGCTTTAAAGGCCCTCCAGTTTTCAGGGTATGTGTACAGGGTCTGCAAGAAAAAAAAAAGGGGGGGGGAAGAGTCGTTAGTGGTATGAAAGGGACCCCCATGGGGCCAAGTCCTGCAGCACCCACTTTTCTGAAGTGCCCGGGTGTAATCAGAACCCTCCGGAATACACAGGCAGAACTGCAGGGCCCCGGCTAAATAAAGCTCAGGCCGGTGTGACCTTCCCCGAGGACACCTCTAAGAGCATCCTCTGCCCCTCAAGAGACACGGCCGAGCAATCCTCAACTTCCTGGGGCTCCACCTGCCGACCAACACGCACCCCCTTTTGCAAAAGCCGACTCCATTCATTCATTGATGGGTACCCAGCACCCAGCTGGCTCAGGCAGCTGCCCCACTACGGGGCCCCTTGCAAAGCTCCAACCTGGCCTCTGAGATCATCACAACGACCTGGGGTCACCCCAAGACCTTGGGGACACCCCAGAGACCCCCCCAACTCTTACAAAACCCCTTGATTTTTTTTTCCTTGTCCTGCATCCCATCCCTCTGGTCCCATCCAGCACCGACTTGCCGGGTGTCTGTTTGCTTCTCTGTCCACCTGGCCAGAGGCCCAAAAGGGGTGACCCCACCGTCCCCAGGGTCCCCCCAAACCTTAGCCTGACACCTCTTAATCGTGGCCAGCCTGATCTCCCCCACAAAGACCCTCCTTCTCCACTGCTACCCCCAAAACCGCCTTGGAAGTTGTCAACCTGCCCAGATGTCCCCTCTTGGGGTGACCCAGAGCCTGAACCTCTTACCCCACGCGCCAGATCTCTCTTCCCCTCTAGCCACCACCCCCCCATTCCTCCACCTCTTTGGCCTTTGAGAGTCCCAGTCTCAGTTCCACTCTGGGGGGGGGCCTGGAAGCTGTTTCCCCAACAAGGAGGCCTCTAGACCCCCGTATGGGGTCCCCACTCGGCCCCAGAAAGCCTCTGGCACCGGCTGACCCCGTTCTGGGGGGAGGATGGCGTCGGATGGGGCGACGGGGCTCGCCAGAGCCGCCGGACTTACCCCAGCCGCCATGGTGATTCCGCAGAGAAAGGGGGTGGGGCTCTTGGCCCTGCCGCAAAGTAAAGCCGCCCAGGCGAGGAGGAGGGGGACCGGAGGGAGGGAGGGAGGGAGAGCCGTAAAGAACCGGCAGCCGGAAAGCGAGGACGGCATAGAAGAAGGCATACGCACGACAGTTCGGTAGCCAATGGCGGCTGAAGAGGAAATGGAACGGGGCGGGGCCTGCGCGGGGAAAAGTCCGAGCCTGCGCAGTGTTGCTTTTGTCCGGCCTGGGCCCAGTGCAGACCCACGTGGAGGTAGTAGCCGGGTTGGGGGGAGGCGCCCCTTGGCTGCGACGTGGCACTGTTGCCTCCCCTGCGCCTGGGTGCGATCGACGTGAGATCCAGCCCCAGTGGGCTCAAGGGGAGGGCCCCCCGAGCCCCTAATATCAGCAGCGGACACCAACGAGTTATAGCAAGCGTTTTCCAGGTCCCTTTTGGGGTGCGGTGGGGAAGGGCCACAGCCCCTGGGGCTCAAAGCTGTGAGCTCTGGAATTACTCCTGAGCCCCGGGAGACCCTACAGGATGCCAGAGATTGAATCTGCTTTACAGAGTCCCCCATGCAAGGCAGACTACTTGTCCTCTGGCCCTGTTTCTAGAAGTATTTTTCTCTAGCAGAAGGGACTGTGTCTCTAACTGAAATCTAAGAGAAGTTTTTTCAGGGTTAGAGCTATAGCCCTGAGAGTCCATCCATGCCTTGCATGCAAGCAATCTGGGTTCCATCCACTGCACCACATGTTTGGATTTTGGACCACAACCAGAGGCACTCAGCACGAACTCCTGGCTCTGCACTCAGAAAGCACTCCAGGCAGGCTTGGGGGACTGGAGGGGGCCCATATGGGATGCCTCGGTCGAACCCGGGTCAGCCATGTGCAAGGCAAAGGCCCTCACCAGCTACACTATCGCTCCAGCCCCTACAGCATCACATATGGAACTCCTAAGCACCGCCAAGAGAAAGCCCTGAGCATAGCCCTATGAGGCCCAGAAACCAAATTTTTATAAACTACTATCTTGAAGTTCCCGAATGTTATTAGCAGAAAAGTCGTTGACCTCTGGCTGGAGGAGGACCCTGAACATTAAAGACAAATCGTGATGTGTTGCTCCACCCGGTAAGGTGTGAAATTGGCTGGAACTTGGCCACATCCAATGGTGCTCATGGTCTGCTCCTGGCTCTATGCTCCTGGGTCACTCTTGGCAGACTTGTAGTACCAGAGGTCAAACCCTGCATAGGCTGCATTGCAAAATAAAGCTCCCTGCACTCTTCCCCAGCCCCAAAATTTAAGAACTTAATTGTTGAGGGCCGGAGCGATTGCACAGCGTCTGGGTGTTTGCCTGGCACACAGCCGATCCAGGAGGGATAGTGGTTCAAATCCCAGCGTCCCTTATAGTCTCCCAAGCCAGGAGCAATTTCTGAGCGCATAGTCAGGAGTGACCACTAAGTGTCACTGGATGTGGCCCAATAACCAAAACCAATAACCAAAAAAAAAAAAAAAATAGTTGAGGGCCTGGAGAGATAGCACAGCGGTGTTTGCCTTGCAAGCAGCCGATCCAGGACCAAAGGTGATTGGTTCGAATCCCGGTGTCCCATATGGTCCCCCGTGCCTGCCAGGAGCTATTTCTGAGCAGAGTAGTAACCCCTGAGCACCACCAGGTCTGGCCCAAAAACCAAAAGAAAAAAAAATAGTTGAGTGAATAGGGAAGAAGCCTGAACCCATAGCTCCAAACTCCTAGGCCCCTATCATTTTGTATTTTTGGGAAATAGTAAAAGGGAAGGCATTTCGTAGCCCTGAAGTAGCCCAAAGGCAGGAAGACTGCAAGACTTTGACTTGCAAATCCTGAACTCTGAGGAGAGGAGAAACAAATTGAGATGGGTGGAAGAAAAGGAGAAAGAAGCTACAGAAGAATCTGAGCTAGGGCCCTGGAGAGATAGCACAGCAGTGTTTGCCTTGCAAGCAAGCAGCCGATCCAGGACCAAAGGTGGTTGGTTCGAATCCCGGTGTCCCATATGGTCCCCCGTGCCTGCCAGGAGCTATTTCTGAGCAGATAGCCAAGAGTAACCCCTGAGCACCGCCGGGTGTGGCCCAAAAACAAAAAAAAAAAAAAAAAAAAAGAATCTGAGCTCAATACCTGGACTAACTACTGTCCACCAAACTCCTGAAAAGAACCATTGGGAGAAATTCCGGCCCTGTGCTCTCCTGAAATATGTATCTGTTGTCTCTGCTTGTTTTCTCCAATATGGAAAAGCCCACATTCTCTCTTGGAACACTTACTTCCTTTTTCTTTCCCCCTCAGAAAATAACTGTCAATAAAAACTTGATCTTGCTTCAGCACTTTCTTTGCTGTGAGAGAAAAGTAAGAAGGCACATGACCTAAGGTTAGTCTTTTGTACCAGTAGAGCAATTCCTCAGGCCAGGTTGGGAAGCAAGGATCATCTCCCTCAACCCACATTAGGCAGAGTAAGTGCATTTCAGGGTCAGTTGATGGCTGCCTTGTGGGACTGGCAGGACATGAATATTTGTTCCATGGAGATACTTGGAGCAAATTTGACCAGTGCTGAACCAAGCCAAGAATTTCCCAAGTATTGGTGCCGTGCCGTGGTGGACTAATGCTGGAATCACTCAAGTCTACTCCCCTCACTCCCTACTTTACCAACCCACCAGCATCATCCACAAATTTGAGAATGAAGCCAGCCTGGCTCTGCCATCATCTCCAGCCCATCATTGAAGATTCTATGTCAGACACACCATCCTTGCCCTCCTGCAGCACCTTATGAAACGTTGAGGCCGAAGACTGAAGAGAATAGAAGGGTTTTTGCCCTACATGCAGGCAGCCTTCCCAGGTTCATCTGACACCACATATATAGTCCCAAGCTGTACCCAGGATGACCAGAACAGAGCCAAAAGAAAGCCTGAGCACTGCCGAGTGTGGCCAAAAATCTCTGCCATGTGGCAGAGAGAGTATAGCAGGGAGGGCGCTGGCCTTACACACAGCCAACCCGGTTTCACCAGCACCCAATATGGTCGTCTGAGCCCTGAGTGCAGAGCTAGGAGTCAACACTGATCTTAGACATGTGGCCCAAAGCAAAACAGAGAAACAGAGGCCTATTTCCGTATGTCTGGAGAAAGCCCCAGCAAGGAAGGAACTTTTAAATCCTGGGAAGGGTCGTACTGGGTGACAGGCAGCTTATCTGGTAGAAATTAAAAGGAAGCCAGTGTTTAGTAATCTAGCAGCTTTATTGCCTTGCCCTTACTTGAGGAGGGCTCGGAGTGCTTGAGGAAGGAATATCTGTAAAAAATGATGGAGATCGGGGAACAGGCCCTGAGAATCCTGGACCGGGGTCACTGTGAGAGTCTGGTCAGCAGGGGAGGCAGATGCCACAAAGGTCAGAAGTGGCGCCGTCTCTAGGGTCCCTGGAGCATTGTTGGGGCCTCTCAGCTCCTGGGTTACCAGAGCCTCGGTCACCAGCCACTGGGGTCCTGAGCAAGGACCACTTGCACCCCCGTCCTTGGTCTGCTGCTGCTGAAGGCGTCTTCGAGCACGTCGCCGCCCCTGCCACACTCGGTGCCACAAAGCACAGCGCCAGCTCACAGGGGAGAAAGACACCCCACTCTGGGGTCCCTCCAGGGCTGCAGGGGGCTCCCCAGGCCTCTGCTCTGCCAGCAGGCCCTCGTTTTCAGGGTCCAAAGGCTTTTCTGGCCGCGTGGGGCTCTGCATGGCACAGTCCTGCACCGTCTCACCCACCTCGACGACCATTTCTTCTATCCCATCTTCGCTATGGTCCCCTGTACTTGCCAACAGCTGCTCTTTCTCCCCCTCCCAGCTGTTCTTCTGTTCGTCCAGTTTCAGCCTCTTACTTGTCTCGGCCTGGGGTGAATCCCCAGCTCCCCCACCCTCAGGCCTCAGTCTCTTGGTGCCCTGTTCTAGGCGGCACCCCAGTGCTTCCCGCAACACCTTAGCCAGGGCGACTGTGAGCTGGGGAAATGGCGCAGGGGGTAAGGGGATGGGAGTGGCAGACAGCAGGGCACTGGGAGAGCTGGGCTGCAGCAGTGGGAGCAGCCCCCAGTCACGACCCCGGGAGGAGCGTTGCTGGAACTGGAGGCTCCGGCAGTAGTTGGCAGCCGCCCGGCAGCAGCTCTGCAGCCGACCGGCCACCCGGCTTGTCACGTTGGCCGCCACATTGTGGCTCAAGTCGAAAGGGTCCTGGAGGTTCATGGGGCCAAGGCGCAGGCCCTCCCAGCCAGGGGCAGGCAAGCCCCCGGCCATGGGCAGAGCCTGGCCCTCCCGCAGGGACAGCAGCGAGCCGCCAAGATCCCAGCAGCCAACACAGGAGAAGAACTGGGCCAGCAGGGAACCTGCAAGGGAAAGCAATGGGGGCAAGGGGTGGCCTGGAAGCCTGGACTGTGGCACAAAGGCCTTGCTCCTGCCCACTGAAGCACGAAGCTAGTGCCAGGACTGGGTCCCCTGGCCCTGTCTGTCACCAGAGGCCAACCCTCTCCCCAAATCACCAGTTGCACACTTGGCCAGTCATGGCCCCTTCTGTTTTCCCTGGCAACTCAATTCAGAAAGGGGCAGCGGGACTGGTGAGAATGGGGTGATGGGGTAATGCATACCCCAAGGCTGCCAGGGGTGGACAGTGCCTGTCATCCCTCCCCTGGGCACCCACACTCACTCAGGGGCTCCGTATTAGTGCTGGGCTCCAGGCTCGAGGCGTCCTGGGGGAAGCTACAGTCCCAGCCGTCGACCTCCACCTGCTCCCCCTCATCTGTGAGAGGAGGAAGGGGGACCATGAGGGGGGCACTCAAACCATCTCAATCCTTCCAAAGGAGACAGCACCAAGTAAAGAGATCAAGGTGGGGCACCCGTACCTGCTTTCTGAGTGAGCTGCAGGACAGTGGGCAGCACAGGGGGGTCCCTGGTCTGAAGGAAATAGATGACGAGCAAGGTCAGGGCATAGTTGCTGAGCAGGGGGCCGCTCCCTGGGTCAATGAGAATTCTGGTTAGATCAGCTGCGGTGCCCGGGCCTGCCTCCCCTCACTGCCTGATGCCAATCGCACCCCAAGTGTGTCCTGGACTGCGCTCACCTGACAGCGCCCGACCCTGAGCCCAGAAGCGGACAGTATAGACGAGGGGCCGGACTCGCCCATCCAGCTCCGAGCAGAGGCTCAGGAAGCGAGAGTTATGCAGAGCCAGCCTACAACGAAGAGAGCGAGGCGGTGAAAGGGTTATGACATTCGCAGGGATGTGAAAACATCACATGTGGGGCTGGAGAGATAGGTCAGTGGGTAGGGTGCTTGCCATAAACACAGCTGAGTTGGGTTCAAGCTCTGGCACCCCTTAAGGTTTCCCCAACCCCTCCCTGAGCACAGAGCCAGGAGTAAGCCCTGAGCACCACCAGATGTGGCCCAGAAACAGCAATTCCTAAGCTGACTCAACCGGGGAGCTCTTTTCAACATCCCCTAACAATAACAGAGCCAAGTCGAGAGGCCAGAGAGCTAGGACAGGGTCTAGGGGTTGTAACCTGACAATCCCCTTTCGAATCCTCACCACTTCATAGGGTCCCTGAGTACCAAAAGTAGCTCATTCCTGACCAAAAGCCAAGATTAATTATAATTAGCCCCGGAGCACCACCAGATGTGACCTAAATAAACCCTCCCAGCCGTCACCTACAATCACAGGCGAGGGACGTGGCTGATGGTGGAGGACTTGACTGGTATGCCAGAGCCTCTGAGACCACCCAGTCCTCAGAGCAACCTCCAAACAGAGCCAGATGAGCCCCAACACAAAACAATGACAAAACATCCCACTGCAGTTCAAGGAACACCCTTCACCAAGGGTGAAAATTTGGGGGGCAAGCACACTGGCCACCTCCCACAACCCATGCTCAGCAGGCAACCCCAAACGCACCGATTGCTCAGGGAGACATCACCATGGAGCCCGGAAGGACGATGGCAGAACTTGACGACGGGCCGGCGAGCAGAGGGCACAGTCTGGACTCGGTACACTCCGGGGACACAGCCCCGGAGAATGGACCCCACCAGTTCCAGCATGGCCCCACCCTCCGCTCTCTCGGCCTTCGGGGCCTTGCCCAGGTCCCCCGAGGCCCCGTCATCCTGCAGTGGGGAGGTTGGGGGCAGGGACTGGGGAGAGGCAAGGGTCTCGGAGGCCAAAGCGGAGTCTGGAGTCCGGGGTGCCAGGGAGGACAGGGCTTCCAAGTCCAGGGTTTCAGAGTCTTGCGGAGAAGCTGGGGCGCAGGTCAGGACTTGAGGATCCAGTGGGGAGGCCAGGGCCGAGTCCAGGGAGGGAGACTCCGGTGGCTTTGCGCCCGGCTGTGGATGCAAACAAGCAGGAGTGTCTCTCCTGCTGGACACAAACAGGCACCTTCTACCTGCAAGATGCATCGTATGTGCCAGGCTCTGGCCTAAGGATTTCATGTATGTATGTGTTTGATCCCTGGCACTTCATGCTCCCTAAGCACGGCCAGGGTATGACCTCCCAAACCAATAACTGAACACCCCCCCCCCCCTTTGTGGGACAAAATATAGCTGGAGACCTCAGGATTTTTTAGAAGGGGAAACCCACACCAGACAGTGCTCCAAGATCATTCCTGACAGTATTCAGGAATCAAACTGGAGTCAACTGCATGTAAGACAAAAGCCTTAACAACTATATTACCTCTCTTGCTCAGAAACTTTGTTCTATACATGCAATTTTGCTATAAAACCAAAAAGTGGGGGCCGGAGAGATAGCATACATGGAGGTAAGGCGTTTGCCTTGCATGCAGAAGGTCGGTGGCTCGAATCCCGGCATCCCATATGGTCCCCCGAGCCTACCAGGGGCGATTTCTGAATGTAGAGCCAGGAGTGGCCCCTGAGTGCTGCCAAAAGCCAAAAAAAAGTGTTTTGAAATGTGTTTTGAAAAGTGTTTTGATCTATGTTCTTCAAATATACTTATTTTTCCCAAACAAACAACTGTCCATACTAGTTCCGAATGCCGTCCAGCCCAATCCTCTCAGACTCATCAGCATTTGGGTTTCTCCCTTTCCAACATTTGGGGTCTCCTACTCCCATTATACAGATGAGATGGGCTGTCTCCCAATCACATGATTGAAGGTAGGCAAGAATTTTTTTGGGGTGTGGAACACATCCAACATGCTCAGGGGTTCCTCCTGGCTCCGTGCTCAAGAATCACTTTTTTTTTTTTTTTTTTTTTGGTTTTTGGGCCACACCCGGCGTTGCTCAGAAATAGCTCCTGGCAGGCACGAGGGACCGTATGGGACACCGAGATTCGAACCAACCACCTTTGGTCCTCGATCGGCTGCTTGCAAGGCAAACGCCACTGTGCTATCTCTCCAGGCCCAGGAATCACTCTTAATGGGGTTCAGGGAACCATATGGGATGCTGGGGATTGAACCCAAACAGACACCCTCCCTCTTGCACTATCATTCCAGTATTCTCGGCTAGAATCTTTGAAATGTGAACCAACCGTTCTCAGCTGTGTTATGGGGACAGGAGAACCCCATTGTACAGATGAGGAAACTAAGGCCACAGAGGAAAAGTGCTTGCCCAAAAGCACAAAGGACCCACCCAACAGACTCTCCCACTCTCCTCCCTGCTCACTCACCTGAGGCTCTTCCAAGTCACCCAGGTCGAGGAAGAGGTCAAGATCGCAGCCATGGACGTCAAAGCTGTTTATGGAAGAGCCAAAAGGATGGACCACACAGCCTGAGTGGCGAGCAGAGAATAAAGGTCAAGCGACATGGCGGGTACAGGGACGGGAGGGTGTCTTAAGGGACATGGAGACAGATCATCCAGCCAAGAGCGCAGTGCGGAGGACAGCCTGGAGGCGGCGCCAACTCACCGGGGAAGAACTCAGTGAAGACCTCCTGCATCAGGGCCACCACGAGGCTCCGCAGCTGTCTCTCAGCCTCCGACAGCTCCCTCAGGCCCACGAGCTTCCTCATCTGGGCGCTCACATCTGGGGCCTCGGCCAGCGCCTTGAGCAACTGTTGACTGTCAGGGGCAGCTCCTTTGGGGGACCTGGAAGCTGGACTCTGGAACTCTTTCTGCTCTCGAGGCCGGACTCGCAGGCGACGTCCAGCCAGGCTATGCTGAGGTTGTGACAGGACTGCTTCCCGGGCCCCCACGTCCCCCATCTCCACGATGGCGAACACGCCCTGCAAAGTGCACCAGGGTGGGGATCAGGGTTTGGGACCAGCAAATCTCGACTGCCTGTCAGCAGAAAAGAAGCCGGACACCGGCCTCTAAACCTAGCAGGTCCACCTGCTTTTCTGAGAATCTATTTCCAGGGTCAATTCTGCCCCTTACTGGCTTTGTTTTGTTTGTTTGGCCACATTAGCAATACTCGGGGTTTATTCCTGATATAATACTCAAGAATTATTCCTAGCAGTGCTCAGGGGAATGTATGGGATGCCAGGGATCGAACCAGGGTTGGGTACAAGCAAAGCACCCTCTTCACTGAACTGGTCCCCTCCCTTACTCATTTTTTGTTTGTTTACTTTTTTTGGTTAGTGGGTCACACAAACCTGGCTCTGTGCTCAAGAATCACTTCTGGCAAGCTAATGGGACCATATGGGATGCCAGGAAACAAACCCCGGGTCAGTCACATACAAGACAAACTTTCCACTGTACTATTGCTCCAGCACATTTTTTTTAATTTTTCTAATTTTGTTTTTTTATGAGTTTATTTATTTATTTGGTTTTTGGGTCACACCCAGCAGCGCTCAGGGGTTCCTCCTGGCTCTATGCTCAGAAATCGAATCTGGCAGGCTCAGGGGACGACATGGGATGCCGGGATTCAAACCACCATCCTTCTGCATCCAAGGCAAAAACGCCCTACCTGCATGCTATCTGTCCGGCCCCTTTAATTTTGTTTTAAGTCATGGTGAGAATCAGAGCTAAAAAGTTGTTGGGGCGATTGCACAGAGCCACAGAAATCACTCCTAGCAGACTCTGGGGACTATATGGGATGCCAGAGATCGAACTCGGGACAATTCTTACAAGGAAAATACCCTACTCGCTGTACTATCGATCCAGCCCTCACATACAAAAATTATGTATTTTGGAGAGAAAAGAATTGCCTCATTAACACACAGGCTACATGGGGCTGGAACGACAGTGCAGTGGATGGATTGCCTTGGATGCGGATGACCCAGGATGGACCTCAGTCAATCCCAGCATCCCATATGGTCCCCCAAGCCAGGAGCAATTTCTGAGCGCATAGCCAGGAGTAACCCCTGAGCGTCATGGGTTTGGCCCAAAAACCAGAAAAAAAAAACCCCACACACACACATATATACACACACATACATAGTACAGTTTAACTGTCATTCCATGCACTGGCAAGCCAAAATTTTATGTGATATCTTCTACTGCCATGCACTGCAACTAAACCCACAATCTCTGACACTTACCTGAAAACAACAGTAAATATTTAATTGGCAAAAATAAAGTACTAAATATCTAAGTTCCCCAACAACTCACTCTGGTAACTGATAAAATCCAAAGGACCAGAGGTTAAGAAGCATGCCTGGGGGCCAGGAGAGATAGCACAGTGGCGTTTGCCTTGCAAGCAGCCGATCCAGGACCCAAGGTGGTTGGTTCGAATCCTGGTGTCCCATATGGTCCCCCGTGCTTGCCAGGAGCTATTTCTGAGCAGACAGCCAGGAGTCACCCCTGAGCAATGCCAGGTGTGGCCCAAAAGCCAAAAAAAAAAAAAAAAAAAAAGAAGAAGAAGCATGCCTGGCATACAATTAATCCTTTTGATCCCTAGGAATGCAGACGTTTCTGAAGCACCATCAGAAGTGATCCTAGATCACAAAATGAAGAATAGTCCCGAGGATAAGCAAGTGTATCCTAAACCCTACTATCAAAAAAAATTGAATACAACAAGTAGGATGCTTGCCTTACATGTACTCATCAACCCAAGTTTGATCCCCAACACCTCATATGTTTCTCTGAGCCCCAACAGGAGTGATCACAGTTGGTTTACAACTTGGTTCCACCCAAAACAAAGATCATCCCTGGTTTCTTTTTTGTTTGGTTCTGTTTTCAGTTTTGGGGCCACACCCAGTGACCCTCAGTGGTTACTCCTGGCTGTGCACTCAGAAATCACTCCTGGCTTGGGGGACCATATGGGACGCCAGAGGATCAAACTGCAGTCCATTCTAGGCTAGCATACTCAAGGCAGATGCTTTAATGTCTGCGCCACTGCTCCAGCTCCCTCCCTTTCCTGGTTTCTTTGTATATGTTTGTTTACAACTTGGTCTTACCCAAAACAGAGATCTACTTGCTGGAATCAAGGAAACCTGGGTAGGACTGGCTCAGAATAGGTCTTCTGTCCTTACTCTACTGCCTAGGGGGAAGTCTCTGTACTTAAAAACTACAGTCTGGCAGGCAGCTTTCTCTCTTGATTGGACAAGACAGATTGCTACTTGGCCACATGTTTTCATTTTCAGCTTTGTTTGGATTATTTTCTAAGGTAACTCTCACCAGACCCACTTTCTCTGGATGGAAACACAGCGTTTGGGGTCATTACTATCACTAAGCACAGAGCCAGGAGTAAACCCTGAGCACCATCAGGTATGGCCCCAAATCCAATATGATCCAATAAAGATTCAATCTGAGGGCTAGAGCGAGAGTACAACAGGTAGGATGCTTGCCTGGCACACTGCCAACCCAAGTTTAATCCCCAACATCCCACCAAGAATGATTCCTGAGTGCAGAGTCAGAGTCAAGAATAACTACTGAGGACCCGGAGAGATAGTATAGCGGTGTTTGCCTTGCAAGCAGCCAATCCAGGACCTAAGGTGGTTGGTTCGAATCCCAGTGTCCCATATGGTCCCCCGTGCCTGCCAGGAGCTATTTCTGAGCAGACAGCCAGGAGTAACCCCTGAGCACCACCAGGTGTGGCCCAAAAACCAAAAAAAAAAAAGAATAACTACTGAGCACTGCTGGGTGCAGTCCAAACACAAACAAAAAGAACCAATGTTTGGGGGCCGGAGAGATAGCACAGTAGTAAGACGTTTGCCTTAGAAGCAGATGGATGGTGGTTCAAATCCCGCCATCCATAGGGTCCCCCGAGCCTGCCAGGAGCTATTTCTGAGCATAGAGCCAGGAGGAACCCCTGAGCGCTGCTAGGTGGGACCCAAAACCAAAAAAAAAAAAAAAAAAAAAAAAGAGGCAAAGAACCAATGTTTGGAGCTGAAGCCATAATAAAGCAGGTAGGGTGTTTGCCTTGCATGCAGTCTACCTGGCTTTGATCCCCAGCACCCAGTATGAGCCCCTGAGCCTTATTAGGAATGATCCCTGAGTGCAGAGTCAGAAGTCCTAAGCACAGCAGGGTGCTGAGTACAGCAAGGCATGTCCAAAACACACACACACACACACACACACACACACACACACACACACAATATGCAGTAGGACAAGTAAAAGACTCTCAAAGCTTAGACCAGCCCCCAAACAAGGCAAGGGTGCCCACTAAGGTCAAGCACAGATCACTGGACTTTCCTTCCTATAGTGATTTTCTTGGTATGCAGAACACCTAAGTCCTTCTTTACCCAAGGGCCACTCACTGACCTTGTCCTTGTCCATGACAACACTGGCCACAGGCCCAAATGCTTGGAAGTACTCAGAGAGTTGAGCTGAATCCACATCCCGGGGAAAGCCACTGACAAAGACACTTCGAAGACCCTGGGCCTTCCGGGAAGCTCGTAATTCTACCAGGTGTCGGTGCTTCCGGCCTCCCAAGTGGGCATCTAAACTGGGCCCTGCAAAGACAAATATGAAACAAAAATAAATTCCAATCATTCTTCAGCAAACCTTGTGGCTGCTTCAGTTCTGAGTCCTATGGATCTATGGATTCGTCCAAATCATGCAAAGTGACTTTTCTGGTGTTTATTTTGATTTTGAGGGCCATACTTGGCAATGCTCAGGGCATACTCCTAACTTTGCATTCAGAAATCACTCCTGGGGGCCCAGAGAGATAGCACAGCGGTGTTTGTCTTGCAAGCAGCCGATCCAGGACCTAAGGTGGTTGGTTCGAATCCTGGTGTCCCATATGGTCCCCCGTGCCTGCCAGGAGCTATTTCTGAGCAGATAGCCAGGAGTAACCCCTGAGTGCCAACGGGTGTGTTCCAAAAACCAAAAAAAAAAAAAAAAGAAATCAATCCTGGGCGGCCAGAGAGATAGCATGGAGGTAGGGCATTTGCTTTGCATGCAGAAGGACGGTGGTTCAAATCCCGGCATCCCATATGGTCCCCCGAGCCTGCCAGGATTGATTTCTGAGCATAGAGCCAGGAGTAACCCTAATCCCTGAGCACTGCTGGGTGTGACCCAAAAACAAAACAAAACAAAACAAAATCACTCCTGGGCCGAAGATAACATGGAGGTACAGCATTTGCCTTACATGCAGGACTGTGGTTCAAATCCCAGCATCCCATATGGTGCCCCGAGCCTGCCAGGAGCGATTTCTGAGCATAGAGCCATGAGTAACCCCTGAGCACTGCTGGGTGTGACTCAAAAATCAAAACAAAACAAAATAATCACTCCTAGCAGTGCTCAGGGGACCACGATATGGTGGGAATAGAACCTGGATTGGCTGCGTTCAAAACAGGTTGTACTCTTTTTTTTTTTTTTTTTTTTTTTTGGTTTTTGGGTGCTCAGGGATTACTCCTGGCTGTCTACTCAGAATTAGCTCCTGGCAGGCACGGGGGACCATATGGGACACCGGGATTCAAACCAACCACCTTTGGTCCTGGATTGGCTGCTTGCAAGGCAAACGTCGCTGTGCTATCTCTCCGGGCCCACATGTTGTATTCTTTTTTGACCCAGAAAGTGATTTTATTGTTTGTTTGTTTGTTTTTGGGTCACATAGGCAGTGCTCAGGGGTTACTCCTAGCTCTGTGCTCAGAAGTTGCTCTTGGCAAGCTCCAGGGATCACCATATGGGATGCCAGGAATCAAACTGAAGTCCATTCAGGGTGGCCGCATGCGAGGCAAACACTCTACTATGCCATCTTTCCGGTCCCAGAAAGTGATTTTTTTGTTTGTTTTTTTTTTTGGCCACACCCAATGACGCTCAGGGGCTGCTCCTGGCTTGGGGGACCATATGGGATGCTGGGGGATGGAACCGCAGTCCATCCTAGGCTAGAGTGGACAAGGCAGACACCTTGAGCCACCACAGCAGCCCCCAGAAAGTGATTTTTAAATAAACAATGTCCTGGCTCCTTTCATCTTCCTCCTTTGTTCACTGGTTCACATTTTTTTTTAACTTTATTGATTGAGTGATTCATTGACTGATTGTTGGACCACACCCAACGGTGCTCAGGGATTACTCCTGGCTCTGCACTCAGAAATTGCCCCTGGCAGGCTGTGGATCATATGGGTACTGGGAATAGAACTGGGTCCCTCCTGGGTCGGCCACAGGCAAGGCAAACACCCTACTGTTGTGCTATCTCTCTGACCCTGGTTCATTTGGGGGGCAGGGGGGTTTGGATTACACCCAGCAATGCTCAGGGGCCACTCCTGGCTCTATGCTCAGAAATCGCCCCCGGCAGGCTCCGGGGACCATAAAGGCATGCCAGGATTTGAATCACTGTACTTCTGCATGCAAGGAAAATGCCCTACCGCTGTGCTATCTCTCTGGCCCTGGTTCACAGGCCATGAAATAGAAATTGCAAATGGCATTGGCCAGAAATAATCTACAAAGTTCAGAAGTCAGCTCAATGGGCCTAAGCATGTTTTGTTTTGGGGCCACATCCCGCAGCGCTCAGGGGTCACTGCTGATGTGTTCAGGAATCACTCCTAGCAGCGTTTAGGGGACCATATGGGATGACAGGGTTCAAACCCAGTTTGGCTGCATGCAAGGCAAACGCCCTCCCCACTGTACTATTGCTCCTCCGGCCCTATAAGTATATGCTTTAAACACAAGAGGTCCAGATTCAATCTCCATCTCTTAAAGCACCTCTGAAGAGTGATCCCCTTAGCATCAGGCATTGAGCAGACTCTGAGCACTGAGGGCTGTACCAACCCCCCAATTTACACGTACATACACACTACCAAAAACAAAAACAAAATAAAAAAGAAATTTGAATGTCAAATTTGAAGCCACATTGATCCAATTTAAACACACACACACACACACACACACTCAGGAGAAGCAATTGTCAGGGGCCACACAATGCTCCAAACAGCCACTGAGCACTGCAACTCTCTCCTTTTTCCCCACCCTGGAGCTTAAGGGGGTGCCAGACGAGAGGGCCTAGTTAAGACATAACGGTCAAACGAAGGAATGTTGTTTTTTGCTTTTGGGGTCACACCTGGCAGCGCTCAGGGGGGTTACTCCCGGCTCTACGCTCAGAAATAGCTCCTAGCAGGGTCAGGGGACCCTATGGGATGCCGGGATTCGAACCACCATCCTTCTGCATGCAAGGCAAACGCCTTACCTCCATGCTATCTCTCTGGCCCTAGGGAATAAAATGATGAAACTTTACTGTTTGGTTTAAGGCCACACCCAGCGGGGTGCTTGGAGGGGGGCGTTCCTCCTGGCTCTGAGCTCAGGGATCACTTTTGGGGAGGTTCAAGGACCATCTGGGATGCCCCAGGATCGAATCCCAGGGATAGGCCGGGTGCAGGGCAGGCCCCTCCAGGTTGCATCTCTTGTAGCTCAGGCCCCTAGAATGATAAAAATGGTCAAGGAGACTTCGGACGAGTGACTGGGGGGAGTCCTGGCTGTTGGGGTGCTGGGGTACTGGAGTGATGGGGACAAGGGAGATGAAGTCGTGGGGCTCAACCCAACGCCTGGAGCATCACACGACCCCATAAGCCCCCTCATTCTCCACAACCCCCCCCCAAGAAAGATCGTCCACGACCACCCTCCTCACTTTAGCCACCGCTTACGGTTGGCTGTAGTAATGTGGCAGAGGCAGCACCGGAAACCCCCACGCGGGAGGGATTCGACATCCGAATCCACCGCCGCCATCGCCGGGACCTCGCTCCGGGACCGACCAAACCGAGCACCGGAAGCTCTGCCGCCCCCACCGGAAGCTCTGCTGCCCCCACCGGAAGTCCCTCCTCCAGCTCGTGGCGCACACGCGTGCAGTCCCACTTCTATTCTGGATACCGGAAGTGACGTATAACTAGGCCCCACCGCGCGTCCTGCGAAATCCAGCCTCCTCCACCAGCACCACCTTCGGCGTACGGTTTCCTTTTCAAACCGTCCGAAAAGTCACGCTTCCGGGATGCTTATTTGCATGCGGCAAGCCGAGTGGTGCGCTCTGGGCTACTCGAGCGTTGATTGGTCCAAAAAAATTGAGTGACGTTTTATAACAGCTACCGCATTGGTCGGCGTGGTACGGCTTCCCGCCCACTCCGTTTCGCCGCGGTTTCCGGGCTGGGAATGAATTAGTGCGAGTGCGCACGTGCGCTTTCTAGTTAAGACTTTTGGGGGCGCGTTGATGTTTTTCCGTTAGTTCCCTAGCTCCATGCAAGGAGGGAGTTTTGTTTTGGGGTTACACTTCGATTGCAGCGGCCATAGAGTCACAAACTAGGCAGCTCGAAGAATTTTCCTCCCAATTTTCATTTGGGGGGAGACGAAGATATAGTAGAAAACAGAAATGGGGAGAAGAGACTGCATAGAAGGCACTTGCCTTGGACCTTGCAAGTTTGATCCCAGTTTGACCCTCCTAGTACCATGATGATCCTCCGAGCACCACCAGAAGTGATCCAAAACCAAAACATTTTGGTTTGGGGCCTCCACCTGGTTTACTTTTCCCCTCCTCCCAAAGTTGTATACCCTGGCAGTGCCTGGAGCCCAGGCCACCCTTGCAATCAAGGGCCAGAGCAACAGAACAGCAGATAAGATTATCTGCCTTGCACAAACACATCTGGCCCTGGTTTCATCAAGAATTTCTGAATTCCATCAAGTGTGATCCCTGAACACAAAGACCAGAGAAAGCCCTGAGCACAGGCGGGTGTGACATAATTTATGTGCTCAGCCCTTTGAGCCTTCCTCTGATCGTGTCACCCATATCTAAAGCTAAGGGACACATAGTTGTAAGCTTACGGTTCTTTTTTTTTTTGGGAGGGGGGGGTCATACCTGGCAGCACTCGGGTTACTCCTGGCTCCACGCTCAGAAATCGCTCCTGGCAGGCTCGGGGGACCACATGGGATGCCGGGATTTGAACCAACGACCTTCTGCATAAAAGGCAAACGCCTTACTTCCATGCTATCTCTCTGCCTCCCCCCTTTATTTTTATTTTTTTTGGGGGGGGTCACACCCGGCGGTGCTCAGGGGTTACTCCTGGCTGTCTGCTCAGAAATAGCTCCTGGGGCCGGGCGGTGGCGCTAGGGGTAAGGTGCCTGCCTTGCCTGCGCTAGCCTAGGACGGACCGCGGTTCGATCCCCCGGCTCCCCCGGCGTCCCATATGGTCCCCCAAGAAGCCAGGAGCAACTTCTGAGCTCATAGCCAGGAGTAACCCCTGAGCTTCACAGGGTGTGGCCCAAAACCCAAAAAAAAAAAAAAAAAAGAAATAGCTCCTGGCACGCACGAAAACCATATGGGACACCAGGATTCGAACCAACCACCTTTGGTCCTGGATCAGCTGCTTGTAAGGCAAACACTGCTGTGCTATCTCTCCGGGCCCTCCCCCTTTATTTTTTGAGAGGTTCACATTACTCCTGGCTTTGCCCTCAGGGATCACTTCTGTTGGGTTTTGGGGAACCTATGGGTGGGGTGCCAGAGATTGAACCTGGGCACTGCGTACAAGACAAACTCCCTACCCACTGTACTATATCTCTCTATACCAGTAGGCTTAACATTTTTGTTCTGTCCTAAAAGTGTTGTACCCAGGTAGTGTTTAATGTTTTCTTTTTTCCCTTGACCATCTTTCCTTGACCTCCAGCACCTCCCAAACCTTAAGAAGCTGTTAACAGGGGGGCCAGAGAGTACTGTGGGTAGGCTGCTTGCCTGAGTTTTATTCCCAGCATCTCATATAGTTCCACCAGAAGTGACTTCTGAGCACCTCCAGTGTGCCCTCCCAGGACTTTCCCCTCATAGGGATCCTTGAAGCAGCAGTCTGCAAATCCACCAGAGCTAAGCGGTAAGACCTCCCCCTAACCCTAACACTAACCCTAATCCTAACCCTAACCCAGAGGCCTGAGCAAAAGTAGAGCAGGTACAAATATCTTGAACACTGATAACCAAGTTTGATTCCCACTATCCTATATGGTTCCCCATGCATATGGTCAACTCCTGGTGGGATTTGAGACCATATGGGTGTATGTGCCACTAGGGATGACCTGAAGATTCTCCACCCCACAATGAGATCCATCTTTCCTTGACCTCCAGCACCTCCCAAACTGCAGATAAAAAGAGCAAAACGGGGGGCAGGAGTGGGGCAGAGATAGCACAGAAATAGCAATCACCTTAGATGCAGGACAGTGAATCCTGGCATCCCATATGGTCCCCCGAGCCTGCCAGGAGCGATTTCTGAGCGTGGAGCCAGGAGTAACCAGAGCGCTGCTGGGTGTGACCCCAAAACAAAACAAAAAATTGGAAAACAGCAAAAAGCACCTCACAGCTCCCTCTAAAGACCACCAACCGCTCAGAACTGAGCTGCTTTGTTTTGATGTAATACCCAGTTGTACTCAGGACTTAATCCTGACTCTGCACTCAGGGATCACTCCTTGTTGGGCTTGGATCACCATATGGGGTGCAAGGGATCAGACACAGAATGGCTATGTCCAAGACAAGTGCCCTCCTCTCTGATCATACCAGCCTCTAGAACAGGGCTTTTAACTTTTCACTCACAACCCTTTCTGGCCCCAGGAAATTGTATGACCATGAGCATAAATGTACATAAACTTACAGATATATTATTGTACAGATACTATAACTTGTTAAAAAAAAATTACGCACATTTTGGGCCCGGAGAGATAGCACAGTGGCGTTTGCCTTGCAAACAGCCGATCCAGGACCAAAGGTGGTTGGTTCGAATCCCAGTGTCCCATATGGTCCCCCATGCCTGCCAGGAGCTATTTCTGAGCAGACAGCCAGGAGTAATCCCTGAGCAACGCCAGGTGTGGCCCAAAAACCAAAAAAAAAAAAAAAAAATTACGCACATTTTAAAGATTTATTCTTCCACAACCTCACTTTAAGACACCTACTCCAATGTGTACTGACAACCCAGTATGAGAAGTTACACTTCAAGATCAGAGTTAGCACAGGGGCAGGGTATTTGCATTGCCTGGGCAACTCAACTGTCATCACTGGCACCCTAATATGGTCCCAAGACCCACCAGGTGTAAAACCTGAGCACCCTGCACAATAATTAGGAATAAGCCCTGAGTGTGACATAAGATTCAGCTAGTTTATCCTGATCGCTTGTCTGGGGGTTGGGCCATATCTGGTGAGGTTGAAGTGACCATATTGGGTGCCAGGGATTGAACCCTGGGCCATTGCATGTAAGACAAGTGCCTTATCTGCTGTACTATCTCCCCAGCCCCCTTGCCCCAATTGCTATGAATGAAGCCTGCATAGGTCACTGGGAGATGTCTGCTTCCCACAAGAAATCTGGAGCTTTCTGAAGAAGAGCCCGTCCAGGCTGCGTATCTCATCAAGCTCTTCCTAGGGCAAACCCCACTCTGTCCTTCTGGATTCTCCTTTGTTCTCCGGATCTAAGATAAGTATTTGTACACCCCACCCACTCATCCATGGCAGAGAACAGCTGAGGCAGGAGCTGAAGAAAACAGCTTTTTTATTTGTTACTATAAGAACCAATTACAGAATCCGAGGTTAAAAAAACGGACAAAAGATCTTTATTTCTGAGAATTGGCATACAAAAGGCGGCAGGATAAGGGAGGTAAGGTAAGCGAGCAAGGGCTGGTGTTGATGCCAGCTTAGGGGCCTCAGAGTCCAATTCGGAAAAGTCCGGACACCGGACAGGAAGAAACCCCAGTTAGCAAAAAACAAAACCGAAAAAGATAGACATGGCAGTCATGGCAGTGCATGCCCCTCCCCGACCAGGTACCACCACCTGATGTGTGCTCTCCCCGACCCCATCCCTTTCACAAAGGGAGGCGAAATCTTTAAAAAAATTAAAAAACCCTCCCCCCCCCAAACTGTCCAAGACCACTGTGGATCTTCCCACCTGTAACAGGCCAGGTTCCCAGGGAAGATGAGTCCCTGCAGTCCGCCCTCCATCACCAGGCAGGGAGCAGCTCAGTGGGGACACAGAACCCCGCCGTGGACACACGCTGGCTTCCCCCCCCCAGCTCTGACAGCAGAGGGACGGGAGATTGGGTGCTCTGGCACCAATCCTCTCATATCTTGCCCACCTCCCTTCCCGGACACTCAATCCTCCAGGACAATGGGCTCATTGGTGCTGGCAGGATGTGAGGGTGCAGGGAGAGGGACGGGGGCCCGCACTGCAATCAGTGGCGGCTTCACTTTCAGGGGCAAGTTGGGCCGGCGGGCAGCTCGCCGCATTTCCAGGTGAGTCAGAGCTTTTCGCAGTGCCCTGGCCAGGAAGAGAAGAGGGAGAATGGGGGGGGGGGGGATTAGAATCCTGTGGTCCCAGGGTTCCAGCCATTATTTTCTACCACCCCCCACCTGCACCTACCATCTCCCAGTAGCTCAGTCTATTTCCCACTCCCACCAGTCTAGGCTGTCATAGCTGTCACAGCCGCTAGCCCTCCCTGGTGTGTGCCCACCTGGTATCCTTTGTGGCCACAAACACCACAGGATTGGGGGCATCAGCTGGGTTGAGTTTCTGGCGCTTGGCTACTGGCTGAGAACTTGAACGAATCCCTGAGGCCAGAGGCCTTCCATTGGCAGAGAAGGGAAGCCCTGCTCCAGTCATCTAGAAAAAAATTTGGGACACTCAAAAGAGAAGTCTCTGGCTCCAGTAAGAAACCCACATCCACTCGACTCAGCCTAGCCCATTCCCGTCTTCAACTCACGGTTTCATAGGTTCGTTTCACCATAATGCTCCCCAGACCCCGATTCTGGGTTAGCTGGTTTCTGTTGATTGGTGTCTTGGTACCCCGAGGTGTTTTTGGTTTCAGAGGTGCCTGGGCCACTACCAGGAAAAGAACAACTTAGAGACCGTTCAGCCATACTCTTCTCTAGAGGTATTCCCAAAAGTAAGTAAATCACATGCAACACTGTAATACTAGGTAGCTTATGAGAAGACGTTATCAACCCCCAAAAAACAGTATTCATTGCCTCAGAACTCCAAGGGAGAGAAAAAAAACTGGGTCTACTAAAAGCAGAGCCGGATGCTTCTAATTGATTCCCGGCCACTCACCCCATGAGCTGAGTCCCTATCTATACCAGACCCAGCTCTTTTGTTTGTTTGTTTTTGGGAGGCCACACAGCAAAAAGCTCACTGCTTACTCCTGGTTCTGCATTCAGGAATTAGTCATGGCAGTGCTCAGGGGACTATATGGGATACTGAGGATCAAACCCAGGTCAGCATGTGCAAATAATGCCCTCCCTGCTGTATTATCACTCTAGCCCCATCATGCCGTACCCAGATCTTTGACAATAGTTGCCAAAGGCAGCCGCACCAGAGGATGAATCTTCAATGGCGTCTTGGCGGCCTTAGGAAGTCGAATGGAGCCTGGAAAAGATGAAATCTTTTTAAGGGGCTTCTCTAATCAAGAGATTTTTCGGGGGCCAGATCTAATGTCCTTATCACTATTTTACTCCTTCCCTCCTCCCTATCCCCTTTCACAAAAGAGTTTTTTTCCTTGTTTGTTGTTGTTTGGGGGGTGGTAGGGAATCACACTCAGCTGCATACTCAGGGATTACTCCTAGAGGTGCCTGGAGGAATTATATGGGATGCCAGAGATCAAAAATGGGTCAGCTGCATAAAAAGCAAATACCCTAGCCTGGGTATTACCTCTCTGGCTCAAGGAGCTTCAAACCCAGGGTTCAATCCCTGGCATCCTATATGGTCCCCTAAGCACCATCGCCAAGAGTAATTCCTGAATGCAGAGCCAGGATTATTAATCCTTGAACAATACTGGGTGTGACCCCGATTTTGCAGTCATCCAAAATAACTGCTCTCTGGCCACAGAGTCCCAACCCTGCCCGTGTCCCAGCATTGCCGCCTTACACTCTGCCTTGATGGCATTAGCATTGATGGGGGCATAGGGTCTCCTGGCAGCTCTCCTCGGCTGTAACAGATCCCTGCACATGCGTCTGGCCAGGCGGGTCAGCTTTGTGGTCTGGAGCAGGAACGTCTGCCTGTTCTTGGCCAACAACTTGGCCCGGTTGGCGCTGGTCGTGTAAGGGGAGAGACTTTGGGCTTCGGGTCTGGACAAATGACCCCGCGAGTGTGGCTCCTAAAGAGACAGGGAGAGGGTAGGATACAAATGGACACCAAGGCGCTCGTCCGCCCTTCCTTTCTTCATCTTCTACAGAGGAATCAGTCCTGTAAACTGCTAACCCTTTCTTCCTACCACCTCTCCCTGCCTGGTTCCCAACCACTACCAAGCACCACCCTGAATGTGCCACACCCCAAACCACAGGAGGAACTCAGAACTCCAGCTTGTCCCATGGTCAATCCTTACTGTGGTGCCCCGTGCAGCCCCCTCAAGTTGGGTTGGGGTCTTCAGCCCTCCGTACTTCTTCCAGTAGATCCAGCAGGAAGCACAGAGGCGGCACTGCATGTTGGGTGGGCCCCAGGCATACCACTGGGCGGACTGAGTGGCTGCAGGAGTGCGGACAAGAGGGTGTCACAGAAGTATGAGGCTCTCAAACCAGAGTTCTCTGGGTTCTCACACCAGAGCAGAGCCCACCCCTACCCGCACCCCAGTCCGTCCCCAGAACTCACTGTGGCAGCTCTCGCAAGTCAGGCCCTTCTGGAATCCAGCCCCATTCATGCCAGGTTTGGAACCCACAGAGATGATCTGGTTAGGATTTGGCTTAGTGCTATGTGGGGGAAAGAGAGAAAATCAACAATCAGTGATAGAAAAATAATCCATTTCTACCATGGAGGTCAGGGGTCGGCAACCTGCAGCTCTTTTGTTTTTTTGGGATTTTTTTTGGTTTTTGGGTCACACCGGCAGTGCTCAGAAACCACTCCTGGCAGACACGGGGACCATATGGGATGCCGGAATTAGAACCACTGTCCTTCTGCATGGAAGGCAAAGGCCTTACCTCCATGCTATCTCACTCGCCCGACCTGCAGTTCTTCTGAAGCTTTGCTGCAGCAGGGCCAATAGCAGGGGACAGGAGTGGTATCACTTAAATATTTTAATTGGCTACTAATTTGCATAAATGTATTTTACATTATTAAGTAAAAAAAGTTTTTTCTTGAGAAAGCATTAAGATAAGAAACAATGTATGCAATGCTGTATTTGTTTTAAATCTTGCAATGGTGGTTTTGTGGCTCCCAGGTTTTTTTTATCCTTTAGAAACCGAGTTCAGGGGCCGGAGAGATAGTATGGAGGTAAGGCGTTTGCCTTTCATGCAGGAGGTCATCGGTTCGAATCCCGGCGTCCCATATGGTCCCCCTTGCCTGCCAGGAGCAATTTCTGAGCATGGAGCCAGGAATAACCCCTGAGCACCACCGGGTGTGACCCAAAAACCACCAAAAAAAAAAAAAAAAAAAAAAAAAGAAACCGAGTTCGAGTTCAAGTGTTTTAAAGATTGCAGACCCCTGGGGGGTGTAAGGATTTGTCCCTGCCTCCCCCAAGCCTGAGGAAAGCACTTGAAAGGAAGAGGCACTGCCCATCCTCCCCACTGCTTCCCGCTGCTCCCCTGGACACACTCACTAGGTGGGGATGTAGACCTGTTTCAGTTTGCTATCTGCTTCAGCAGCTTTCAATCTTTTCTGCACAGGAGGAAAAAGGAGATGGATCAGAACATCTCGGAGAAGAGGACCTGGGTGCCCTCAAGGCTGAGGGGACTAGGAAGCCCGTTCTCCAACCTGAGACCCACCTGCTGAATATAGCGGTCAGTGGTCTTCCACATGTAGTAAAACTGGACTATGCTGGCAAGTGACTTCCAGGGTAACTGAAAACAGGAGAGAGAGAAAGAGAGAATGATCATTCTGGCAGTTGGCCCCGTCTCTACCGTCACCTCTGACCTCTTCTCCCCTTCTCCTAGGATACTTACAAAATCCTGGCGAATGTCATTGAAGTCTTTTCCGTACTTCTCCAGGGCCTCTTCAAACAGCATGGCCTCCGAGGCCGACCACTCCTCCATCTCATCTCGGCACAGCACAGGGCCTCCCTGGGGCACCAGGGTCGACATGGCCTTGGCCAGGTCATAGCCATTCCTCTGCAGCGTATCCATGGCATGGAACTACGGGGGCGGAGAAATATACGAGGGATTGGGGACTCTCGGGACCTGCCCACTCCTCCTCGGAGCCCCGAGCCCAGCCTGCCCACGCGACCCACCCATCTGCTCACCAGAGTGATGTCTCGGGAGGCAGCAGCTGCGCTCATGTGTAGGCTGGGCTGCCGGATGGAGCTACTGCAATCCAGGGCTCTGGCGAAGGTCCCCACGGCTCTGAGGGAAGAGACTGAGATGTCAAGGAGGAAAGCAGCAATGCAGCTAGATTGGGGGCGAAATTAGGTGAGAAAACAAGGGAACCACCGTGTGGAGAAAATCTCCAAGATGGTCTTGAAGAAAGGGACTCGGGCCTCTGTCCACACCTCCCGCAACCCACCTTCCCGTCCCACCCACCCTCACCGGGCCACCACGAGAAACTGGTCAATCTGTCGGTCTGTCAGAGGATTGTCTGGGTCCCAGACTTTCATCTCCATCTTCTGTTGATTCCGATTATCCGATTCTCCTGGGGAAGCAGGACAATTGCCACATCAGAGAGAGAAGGGAGCAGCCGGGGGTGATGTCACAAGCGTCTCCAATTGATTCCGTCCACTTCCTCCACTTCCGCTTCTCACTTCCTGCCTGGGTACTTTTCCGCTCTAGCAGCCTCACAGCAGAGCCGCACACTATGAGCCAAGCCAGTGGCCAGAGAGCCTGTCCCGCCACTCACCCTCAACCAGGCGCTCTGGGATCTCAGCTTGGTACTTGCAGCCAACTCTGATCTCCCCTTGATCAGCTAAAAGTGTCTTCTGCACAGGGTCAAACACCAGCGAGTAAAAAAAGCAGTCCTGCGGGAGACAGGAGGAGGTAAGAAGCAGGGTCCTGGATAGGCACGGGCCACTCCCTCTTCCAAGGCCTCTTGAGCCACTGTCTCACGTCCCACCACCCTCTCCTCCCAACACCCTGCTCACCTCCTTTTCCAAGTACTGGCTCAAGATATCCGTCTCATTCAAGAGGGTGACGCTACATTTCCCCCTATAGGAGAGAGGCCAGCAAGGCCCAAGTGAGCTCACCATTCCCTCTCCTTGGCACCTCCAGTCCCTCCCCTGCCCCTTCCACCATGGCAAGTGTGAGCCCAGCCTATGACCTTCCCGCCCAGCCCTTTACCTTATGTGGGTGGCTGGTAAGGATTCAAACTGCCGAGAAAGGAAAAGCTCCCGGTGTTTCAACTGATGTCGCTGCTGCTCCGACACCCCTGGCTGCTTCGATTCTTCCTCAAACTCCCCTAGGAAGTGACAAAGGAAGAAACCAAGTCAGAAACTACTCCACGGGCCCGGAGAGATAGCACAGCGGCGTTTGCCTTGCAAGCAGCCGATCCAGGACCAAAGGTGGTTGGTTCGAATCCCGGTGTCCCATATGGTCCCTCGTGCCTGCCAGGAGCTATTTCTGAGCAGACAGCCAGGAGTAACCCCTGAGCACCACCAGGTGTGGCCCAAAAACCAAAAAAAAAAAAAAAAAAAAAAACAAACTACTCCACAAAAATGTCACCTTGGTGATTCAAACCCAGGGAAGACATTTGATTTTCTCTTTCTGTCTTACTTGTTTTTTGTCTTATTTTTTTTATTTTGGGGCCACACCTGGCAGTGCTTAGGAGACCATGTGTGGTGCCAGAGATCGAACTGGGATAGCCCAAAAGCCTTAATTCCTCTACTATTTTTCCAGCACTTTGTTTTATTTAGTTTTGGTTTTGGGTCACATCCAACAGCACTCGGTTTTACTCCTGGCTCTGTGCTCAGAAATCACTCCTGGCAGGCATGGGGAACCAAATGGGATGCCAGGAATCGAACCCAGATCTGTCCTGGGTTGGCCACGTGCAAGGCCCTGCTGCTGTGTTATCTCTCCGGCCCCATCTTTTATTTTTTAAATTGAGTCACCATAAAATGTCTTTATAAAGCTGTTGATGGAAGCTAGACCAATAGCCGTAAGGCATTTGCCTTGTATGTGGTCAACCCGAAGAACTTGGGTTTGATACCCAGCACCCCATATGGTCCCCCGAGCCTGTCAGGAGCAATTTCTGTTTTGTTTTTTTTTTTTTTGGCTTTTGTTTTTTTTTTTTGGTTTTTGGGCCACACCCGTTTGACGCTCAGGGGTTACTCCTGGCTATGA
Organism: Suncus etruscus; assembly: GCF_024139225.1. Taxonomy (NCBI): domain Eukaryota; kingdom Metazoa; phylum Chordata; class Mammalia; order Eulipotyphla; family Soricidae; genus Suncus; species Suncus etruscus. The sequence goes on from NC_064856.1 coordinate 106,786,926, forward strand.
GCTCAGAAATCGCCCCTGGCTTGGGGAGACCATATGGGACGCAGGGGGACCGAACCTATGCTAACGCTTGTAAGGTAGACACCTTACCTCTAGCGCCACCTTCCCGGCCCCCAGGAGCAATTTCTGAGCACAAAGCCAGGAGTAACCCTTGAGTGTTGCTGGGTGTGGCCCCAAAAAAATAAATAAATAAAATAAAAATAAAGCTGTTGATGATCGAGTTGCACTCATAGTGTTCCAACACCCATCCCTTCACCAGTGTTCGTTTCCCACCAATGCCCCCAATTTCCTTCCTGTGTTCCCCACCCCCAAAGCCTGCTTCTATGGCAGATGCTTTTCTTCTCTTGGAAAACACTTTCTAGCCCTGCAGTTTTCCCCACATTCCTTCAGACTCTACCTTCCCTCCCCTTAGTCCTAGACCACCGGACAGATGCTTCCTACTCTCCACCACTAATACCACTAGAGCAGAGCGGCTCAAAGTCAAGAATGCCACAGAAATCTATCCCAACCCCAACGCCAAAGCCCAGACACCGCTCAGGAAGCACAAACACTGGCCATGCCAGGGCCTGCCAACGGGATCACACCTCTTTCTGTTGAGACTAGTTTGAGGTCCAGAAACCCCCCAAGCTGGCGGCTTCCCTTTACCAGTTCCCCTTTTCTGATTTCAGGAGCCTCAGGAGCACATAATATCCTGACTATTCCTCACCTTCTATTTGGCTAATAATAGTTCACGTGTGGGGCTTTTAAGGACAGTCCCTCTCAGGCCAGTGCCAATATCTTCCTCCCCAAGGAGCCACAACTTGCCCTGAAGCCTGGGTGAGAAGGGTTAACTTGGCTGGGTGCCAACCCCAGAGGGAGGGAGCAGAAGGGGAGCAGAAGGGCCCGGGGCTCATTGGTGCATTGTTCGGGCCTCGAGAAGCAAGGGGGCGGGGCGTGCTGCAAACTCCACCCCGAGAGCCCTTGAGCTCAGAAACCTGGAGCAGAGGCGACAGCAGACCAAGCTTCCCATAACCCTTTCTGATTGGACATGGCCAAGGTCAGCCCTTGCCAGATGGGGCTGAACACTAGAGAGGGTGAGAGAACTTTGGATAGGCCCAGCTCCTCCTTAACCCCTTCCTGTTCCAAGCAGTCTGAAAAGAAATAAATAATTTCAGGAGAAACAAAGAGGGGAAGAAAGCCAAAACAGGGCTGGGAACCAGAACTCAATGGCACAAAGCATCCTTCACAAATGTGAGGCCGAGTTCAGTCCCACCAACACCCCCTAAAAAACAGGGGGGAAAGGCCAGAGCAGAAAAGAAGGTGAGGGGGACCAGGCAGTAAGTGGGTAGGATAGTTGCCTTGCATGCTGCAGCCGACCTGGTTTCAACCCCCAACCCCCAATTATGATCTCCCAAATACCACCAGGTGTAGTTCCTGAGCTTAGAAGCAGGAGTAATCCCTGAGCATCACAGGGTGTGGTCCCAAAACAAAACAAAATTTTTTTTATTTTAAAGCAGTTTATTGATTGGTTTTTGGGCCACACCCGGTGATGCTCAGGGATTACTCCTGGCAAGCTCAGGAATGAAATCGGGTCCGTCCCAGGGTCTGCCCGAGGTAGACCACATGCAAGGCAAATGATTGACCGCTGTGCTATCTCTCCGGCCCCACAAAACAAAATTTTTAAAAGAAGAAAGAAAGGGGGCTGCATCAACAGTTCAGTGGGTAGGGTGTTTGCTTGCATCTGGCTGACTGGGATTCCACTTCAGTGATCCCATATGGTCCCCCAAGCCTTCCAGAAGTGATTCCTTAGCACAGAGCCAGGAGTAACCTCTGAACACCAATGGATATGGCCACCTCAAAAAAAAAAAAAAAAAAAAAGAAGGGCCGAAGCCATAGCACAGCAGGTAATGTGTTTGCCTAAATGCTGCTGACCCAGGTTTGATCCCCAGCATCCCATATGGTCCACCAAGCCTAAAGGAGTAATTAATTTCTGAGCTCAGAGCCAGGAATAACCCCTGAACGCATCTGGGTATGGCCTAAAAAGGAAAGAAGAAAGGCAGGAAGAAAGGAGGGAAGGAGGGAGGGAGGAAGGGAGGGAGGAAGGAAGGAAGGAAGGAAGGAAGGAAGGAAGGAAGGAAGGAAGGAAGGAAGGAAGGAAGGAAGGAAGGAAGGAAGGAAGGAAGGAAGGAAGGAGGATAACAAACAAGGGGGAGAAAACTGAACAAGGGATGGTACAGCTGATAAAAATCTAAGAAAAATTGGGGCCAGAGTGGTGGCACCAGAGGTAAGGTGTCTGCCTTGCAAGAACTAGCCTAGGACAGACCGTGGTTACATCCTCCGGCATCCCATTGGGTCCCCCCAAGCCAGGAGCCATTTCTGAGCCTATAAACCAGGAGTAACCCCTGAGCATCAATGGGTGTGGCCCAAAAAACAAACAAACAAATCTAAGGAAAATGAAAGGAGAGGCTTTCCCACCCACACACATACATCCAGAAAAGAGGGGAAAAGGGAAAACATAAAATAGAGTAGGGAAAAAAAAGTAAGCCCTGAGAATGGAAAAAGTGACTTTAAAAAAATGTTTTTTATCTGGGTCAAAGGGGGAAAAAATACTATTGGGCTGAGAGAGTGCTTCGCATGTATGAGGCTGGTTCCATCTCCCAGACCACTGGCTCTCCCTGAACACTGCATTGGGGGCCCCTGAGCACACAGCCTGCAGTAGCCCAAGAACCACTGGGTGTGGCCTTAAAACTAAACAAAACACGCTCTGAATCAACTTCCTGGGCCTGAGAGATAGGACAGCGGGTCAGGCACCAAGGTTGACCTGATTGTACCCCCAGGCACTACACACAATCCCTGAGCCCACCAGGAGTGATCCCTGAGCACAGAGCCAGGAGTAAGCCCCAATTATCACCAGGTGTGGCCCCCCCAACCAAATACTTCCTAGACTACCTCCTGGTCCTAAAACATGGCTGCTCCTGGTGCCTCTTTTCTCTTCCTCTGGATCTTTCCACTCACCCTTCTCTGCCCAACACTTCCAAAACTCGCCCAAAGGGCCCTGCTGCTCTCAAACTCTGAACCTCAACAGTCTCACCTCCTCCACCAGGCACCGCACCGTTCACACATCCACCCACAGAAAAACCACATTCTGGCTCTCCTCATGGGCTCTCCACTCCTGCCTCCAACCCCAACAAGTAAAAACATGCCTCCCCTCCGAAGACCAGGGATTTCCCACCCCCATACTCACATCACAGCCCAGCCTGGGGCACCCTAACCAGGGGTGAAAAAGGGATGAAGTGCCCAGGCCTCAGACAAAAGAGGAGAAAAGAAAGGGGTGAGGCCAAGACACTCACTGGCATTGCTATCGGCCAGGTTGTTGAGGCTCCCAGAAATGTCCCTTCGCCGGAAGAGGCAGACCACCTTGGCCTCCACGTTGCCATTTGCAGTCTAGAGAGGAGGGAAGAAGAAGAAAAAATAATAACAATAATAAAAGCAGCGGTGGAAAAAGAGGAAGGGCACCACTGGAGAAACTATGAAGTTTTTCTAAGCCCATGGCAGCAGCAGAGGGGAAGTTTCCACCAAGCACTTTTCTTGCATGCACATGAGTAGGAAGGGTTTGGAGGAGACACTTAGGACAGGCTTCTCCCCACTTTGCCCCCCACTGGAGTTAGAGACCTCAAAGGGGGAGCAAAAGCAAAGTTGGGGGGGGGGAGGGCCCTGCTTCTGCTTCACTCACCTTGTTAAGCTCCTCAATCCGCCGAACCAGGTAGGGATTGCTGGAGGAGTTCTCAAAATAGACGTAATCTGGAGGAGAAAAAAAAAGGGGGTGCAAAAGGAGCGGGGTCAGGAGAGAGGGAAGAACCCCAGATCCCGGGTAAGGGGGGCAAAGGCCTGTGTGGGCCGCTCAAAAAAGAAAAAAAAAACCGCTAAAACATGGACGTGGCTAGAGGCCACAGAGGGAGCCTCGGGAGAGTCGGGGAGACTTGGGGGTTCGGTCCCCAACACCTCCCCAGATGGTCCTTTTTGCATCGCCAAGGAGTTGAGTCGTGGGGTGCAGCAGGCAGAGGAGCCAGGAGGAGCAAAAAAAAAACTCTGGATCTTGGGCACCCGCCGGGTGTGGCCCCCCAAAAAATGAATTCTATTTTATAGACACCCCAAAATAAATTCTAATTTTTCTTTAAAAAGGCAAGAACAAATAAAATTGCCAAAGAGAGGAAAGTAAGAGAGGAAAGACATGGAGTGAAATCCTCACCCAGGGGGGAAGGAAGGGGATCTAAAATAAAAGGGGGGATCGGGGATGCTTCTTTGGAAAGTGAAGTGTCCAAGAAAGAAGGGGTTCTCCTGGCAGTTGCTCCCCCAAATACACACACACACACACACACACACAACACACCCAGGGTGCTCCCCAGGCCCAAAGGGACCCAGTGGGGGAAGGAATTCTCCCGGGGCTTCCTTCCAGCGGCCCTGGGAACCGGGTGTCCCGAACCGAACCGAACCGAACCCCAACTCCCGTGCCCCGGGGTGCCCGGTTCCGGCGCCAGGCCGCCCGCCCGGTGCTCACTCACCCCCCACCCGGTACATGTTGGCCGCCATGGCCGTTCCCGCCGCACAAAGGGCCCGGCGAGCGTCCGGGGGGCTCGCAGGCGGGGGCCGGGGGCCGGGGGTCGAACTCGGGGCCCGGGGCCTCGGGGTGCCGCCGCCGCTTTCAGCCGTCGCGGTTCATCCCGGCCCGCGCTGCTGCCGCCGCTTCCGAGTAGACTCGACTCGACTCGACTTCTTCCGGCCCGGAGGGGGCCTCGGGGTGCAGCGGAACCGCACCCCCGACCCGAACCCCCTGAAACGTCGGGCTCCTTTGCCTGCCTGCCTGCCTTCCTTCTTCCCCCAGCCCCGAACCCCTTCGGCCGCTCCGAGAGAACAAGGCCCTCGGCGTTCGGCTCGGCCCGGAGAGGCTGGCGCCGCGGGCTTCGGCTCTTTCCGGAAGGCGCTCGGCTCTTTCCGGACGGCGTTCGGCTCTTTTCCGGAAGGCGCTCGGCTCGCTCCGGACGGGGCTCGGCTCCTTCCGCAAGGCGCTCGGCTCTTTCCGGAAGCTGCTCGGCTCCTTTCGGAACCCCGCGCTCGGCTCTTTCCGTCGCGGCGGCCCGGCCACGCCCCCCTCCAGGAGGCAGGAGGAGGAGCCCGGGGCTTTTTAACCCTCGCGTGGCTGGAGCCGGGTTTGGACGGAGAAAGGCGCGCGCGCGCTTCTCGGGCCCGGGCGGATGGGCGTCTGGCTCATTTGCATGCGCGGGGTTGCTTGGCGCGCTCTGCCTCCCGCCTTACTCTTTTTTTTTTTTTAACTTTATTTATTTAGATAGTTTTTTTGGGGGGGCCACACCTGGCAACGCTTAGGGGGGGAGGGACTCTTGGCTCTGCACTCAGAAATCTTGCTCCTCCTGGCACGATTTGAACTGGGTTCCTCAAAGGTGGGCTGCATGCAAGGCAAATGCCCTACCTCTGTACTATCTCTCTGGCCCCCAACCTTACTCTTTAGGGTTTTGGTTTTATTGTTTTTGTTTGGTTGGTTGGTTTTGGGTTTGTTTTTGTTTTGGGGGAGGTTTTTTTGTTTGTTTTGTTTTTTGGGTCACACCCTATGGTGCTCAGGGGTTCCTCTTGGCTCTGCACTCAGAAATCTTGCCCCTTGTAGGCTTCGGGGTGGAGGGGTGGGACCCATATGGGATGCCAGGAATCAAACTGGGTCCCTCCTGGATGGGCTGCATGCAAGACAGATGCCCTACCGCTGTACTATCTCTCTGGCCCCCAACCTTACTCTTTAGGGTTTTGGTTTTATTGTTTTTTTGGTTTGGTTTGGTTTGTTGTTGTTTTTGTTTGTTTGTTTGTTTTAGGTCACACCCTATGGTGCTCAGGGATTCCTCTTGGTTCTGCACTCAGAAATCATTTCTGGCAGGTACACGGGGACCATATGGAATGCCAGGATTCAAACCACCACCATCCTGGGTCAGTAACTGTGCTCTCTCTCAGGCCACCTCTTTAGGGGTTTTTTTTTGGGGGGGTCTATACCCTGTCACGCTCAGGTGCTACTCCTGGCTCTGCGCTCAGGAACCCCTCAGTCCTGGCAGGGGCTTGGGGCGGGGGGGGGGGGGAGGCCTATGGGATGCCCAAGCTCGAAGCCAGGCCAGCAGCATGCAAGCCAAGCTTCCTCCATGATGGCCCCTTACTCACTTCTTTTTCCCACACTCTCTTTTGCCCGTCTCCTGATCCCAGGGGGCAGGGGGGGTTCACCCCTACAAAAGGACTCAGAGGGAGGCATTTCTGCTTCGGCTTTATTGCCCCACCTCGGGGGCTGGCAGCAGGAGTGAAAAAGAAAAGCCCTGGATGGGATTTGCCCGGCTCAGCCCGCGGGTCTCTACCAGTGTATACCGGGGTGCCCACCCCTTCCAGGGGGGTGTGCGGTCAGGAATGTCTCGAAGTCGAGGAAAGAAAGGCTCGGTCCAAAAGGGAATTCGACTTGGCTACAGCCGGGTCAGACGTCCAGCGAGGAGGCAGGGGACAAGGAAGGGGTCCGAGAGGGCGTGGTGGTGGGCTGCGGTCCAGCCCCACCGGCGCCCAGCACCCGCCACTGGAAGATGCTGGCATCCTTGCCACCCAGCGAGACAAGGTGCGAGTCGTCGTGGGTGAAGCGGACACTGGTTACATGGCTACCGTGGCCCCCGTACACGAGGCTCGGTGCCTGGGTGGGAGAGAGGGGTGCAGTGGTGCAAGGAGGAAGGAACTGAATGCCCAAGGAACCCCCCCCACCCAATCCTGCACTGCAAGGCCTGCAACGCCCCGGGTGCCCCCTTCTCACCTTGGCACGTGCACACGGGTACTGGAAAAGATGCACCTTGCAGAAGTCGTCGGCCACGGCCACCACGCGCTCGTTGTGTGAGCGGCACAGGGAGTTGATGTCGGTGCCATCCGAGCCATCGGGCCACACGCCTAGCCACAGGGGCCTGGCTTCAGCCCCACCACCACCTAGCCGACTGACCACCTTCCAGGCCATCCTGCCTGGTTCCCAAGGGCTGCAGCTGCTGCTGCTGCCTCCACACCCATCCTCTGCACATGGGGACAGCAGGGAGAGCCTCCGCCCCACTCCAGTGGGCATCATCGCCCCCCCCCACACACACACACCACCAGCTCACCATAAACATGGAAGCCCAGCACACAGGTGTAGGTAGCCCACTCCCGATCTCTGCTCTCATAGCGATTCCGTAGCAGTTTGCAGCCGTTGGTGACATCCCCTAGGGAGAAAGACCCCACCACCATCCCAGGCGGGGATTCAGTAGGGAGATGCCCCATGACCAGGGCAAAGACGGGGCAAACCCAAGCTCGCCCTCCTGAGTTATTTTTAACTTTATTTATTTAATTTATTTATAAATTTATTTTATTTTTTTTTTTTTTTTGGTTTTTGGGTCACACCCGGCAGTGCTCAGGGGTTTTTCCTGGCTCCGTGCTCAGAAATCGCTCCTGGCAGGCACGGGGGACCATATGGGACACCGGGATTCGAACCAATGACCTTCTGCATGAAAGGTAAACGCCTTACCTCCATGCTATCTCTCCGGCCCCATTTATAAATTTATTGATTGGTTTCTGGCCCACACCCAGAGGCACTCAGGGGTTACTCCTGGCCCTGCACTCAGAAATCACCCCTGGCAGGCTGGGGAACCAAATGGGATGCCAGGGAATTGAACCAGATCCCTCCCTGGTCGACCGAATTCAAGGCAAATGCCCCACTGCTGTGCTATCTCACTGGGCCTCCTCCTGAGTTTTCTGAAGTCCTAACTTCTCCCTAAATTAATCCACCCAGGCTGCCCAAAGGAATGTACCCAATGCTTTTAGTGACCTCATATATTACAGATTGTAAAATTCCATTTAAAAAAAAAAAAAAGGTGGATTGGTGGGAGCAGAGCCCATAGTATAGCGGGTAGGGCGCTTGCCTACCATGTAGCTCATCCAGGTTTGATCTCCAGCATCCCAGAGGGTCCTCTGAGCCTGCCAGGAGTGATCCCTGAGCACAGAGCCAGAAGTAAGCCCTAAATAGAGCCAGGTGTAGCCCAAAAACAAAGTGGATTTGGGGGCCAGAGTCATAGTACAGTGAAGTAGGGTGCTTGCCTTGCACATGGCTGACTCAGGTTCCATCCCTCAGTATCCAGTATCATAATCCTCTGAGTTCAAAGCCAGTGTAATCCCTGAGCACCACTAGGTGTGGCCACCAAAAAAAAAAAAAAAAAAAAAGTGGATTTTTGCCCCAATCACAATGTTCTTCTATATGTATAATTTTTTGTTTGTTTCATTATTTTATTTTTGGGTCACAACCAGTGGTGTTCAGGGGTTCCTCCTGGCTCTGCACTCAGAAATAGGTCTTGGAAGACTTAGGGACCATATGGGATGTCAGGAATCAAACCAGGGTCTGTCCTGGGTTGGCTACATGCAAGGCAAATGCCCTACCACTGTGCTAACACTCCAGTCCCAATTTTCTTGTTTGTTTTGTTTTTGGGCCACACCCGGACACACTCAAGGGTTACTCCTGGTTCTGCACTCAGAAATCACTCCTAGCAGGCTTGTGGGACCATATAAAATGCCAGAGATCGAACCCGGGTCATGCAAAGCAAACACCCTATCCACCCTGCCATAGCTCCGGCCTTTCTGTATATAATTCTAATTGCACTTCAGCCCTCTTCTGGAGATCTCTATCCTCTCCTTCGGCCCTTCCCCCAGGAACCAGACACCCCACATAAAGCCCATCCCAGTGGCCTTTTCTCCTCTGCCCTTCCTGGGGTCACTCACAGTAAAGGATTTCATAGTCCCCAGAATTGGACATGATAAAATTCCCGTCCTTGGACCAGTCAAGGTGAGTGATGAAGCTGGAGTGACCCTGGGAGAAGGAGATCCAAGAGACTTAAGAACCCAGCCACCACTCCATGCCCCCTTCCCCCGCAGAAAGCACCAGGCTCCTTGGGGTTCCTGATCAGCTCTGCCAAGCACCCCCCCACCTGCCCTGTTCCCTCACCACACAGCGGCCAAAGCGGCTGGATTTGGCCCCGTCGCTGGAGACACTATAGATGTAGATCATGTTGTCATGGGAACCGATGGCCAGGTACAAGCCATCTGCAAGGACAGCCATTGAATGGAGAGAAGCAGGGGTGGAATGGGGCACAGGGACAGGAAAGGGGGTGCCCACCTGGGCTGTACCGGACCACCGAGAGCTGTTCATTGCCATCTGTGATGTCTGACACGATCTCTCTGGTCTCCGTGTCTAAAACTAGCCACCTGCAGGTGTTAGAATTGGGACCAGGTAGGTGAGGATCAAAACCCCTTCCCAGGAACTGCATTCCCTCAGACTGCATTTAAAAAACCTCTGTGTGCAAACAGTAGGAAACAAGACAGAAAAGTTGGGGCTCTAGCTGCTGCCTGAAAAAAAAGGGCCAACCACCAGGTCCTGATGGAATCGGCAAGTCAGCCACTTCCTGAGGTGTCTCCCCGCTGTCCCTCCCAACCGCAGCAGGGAGGGACAGTGAGGGGGTGGGAAGACCGTTAGCTCAGAGAGAGAGAAAAACTCCGACTGCAAAGGGGACTTGAGGCTCCTTCAGCCCACCCCATCCCCATGACCAGAAATGCTTCCTTTCTCCCTTGTGCAGAACCCTGGGCCCCTCCTTTCCCCCAACTCCCACTCACCTCCCCGTGCTCAATCCTACGGCCACAACAGCCCCACTGGGGTGGAAGTCAGCACAGAGGCCAGTCTCCTGGGGGGGTGGGGGGGAATGAATTCAGGAAGCTGCCTACCCAGGGAGAGACCCAAATACATATCGTGTCCTCTCCCCTCCTTCCTTTTGCAAAGGAGATGGGGAGGCCTGGCAAGGAGAAAGGGTGGTCAGAGATACCCAAGAGGGAGGAATTATCCTCAAAATATTTAGCAGCTGAAGGCCAGAAGAATAAGTACGAAGGGGTAAGGAATTTGGCTTTGCATGCAGCCGAACCTGGGTTCGATCCCCAGTGTCCCATATGGTTCCCCCAAGCACAGCCAGGAATGACCCCTGAGTGCAGAGCCAGGAGTAACCCCTGAGCATGGCCGGGTATGGTCCAAAGACAAAAAAATTATTTAGCTGGTCCCCAGCCTGGAGGGTGGGACTTCTGGATGGGTGGGGGGGTGGAGATGTGGGAGGGATGGGGCGGTGCTTAGAGGTACCAGAGAATGAAGAGTCTGTCCCAGCCAGAACAGAGAAGCACAGACTGGTTGCTCCTGGGGCGCAGAGGAATGGGACTGTGGGGGTGGGGAATATCTATGCTTGCCACAGGGTTCCGGCCGCCTTGGGCACACAGACACACAGACTGTACCTTGAGGTCAATGCTCCAAGCCAGCGCATGGCTCTCTCCATCCCACAGGCAGAGCTGGCGGTCATGGCCGCAGGTGAGGAAACAGTTGCGGAAGGGGTGCGTGCAGAGCCCCCAAAGTTCATCCGTGTGGCCCTGTGACACAGTGGGGGGGGTCACCTCTGCCCTTCCCAGCAGCTTTTTCCCCGCCCCTGCCACCACAGTCTTCCACCAACCTGGATGACAGGAGAGAAGCCCTGGGCCAGATCCCCCCTCAGCAATGCATTCTTCGTGGTCCCCACCAGCAGTTCTGAGCCCAGCCCCTCGGCAATGGCCCGCACAGCCCCAAAGTGTTCTGGAATCTGTAGAGCAGGAGGCAGAGGTCAGGGCCATGGGGCCTCTTCTTCTTCCCACTCCCGCAGCTCCTCCGAACCTCACTAGCCACTTCTCACCTCGGCCTCTTGGAGAGCCACCAATCCTGGCCCTGGCTGGGCTGGTCCCCACTGTACCAGCCGGCGGTCTCGTCCACCACCACTTAACACTGTTCCGTCCCGCCGGAGACACAGGGCAAAGATGGAGCCTTCGTGGGCATGGGCCTGGGCCACAATGCTGTAGGTCTCTGTTGGCAAAGTCCTGAGTAAGTCACACTCTTGGGGTGCAGGGAAGTGAGAAATAGGAGTAGCCCCAGGCCTCATGATTATCATTTCCTCGAATGCCTCCTGAAACTGGGCGCTGATTCTTTGGTTATTCTCCCCATTTCACAGATGGGGTAACTGCAGCTCAAAGAACCTAGGAAACTTCCATCAAGCCACCAACTGAAATTTGAAACTAGGATCTGGCAAATGCCAAACCTCAGCCCTTTCTTACTGCCTTGGTATCCCCCTTTCCTTCTAGGTCCCAGTAGAACCTACAAATAGCCGAGGTAGACAAGGGCCAAAACAAAAACACAGTGGGTAGGGCATTTGCCTTGCATGTGGTCGATCTGGGTTTGATCTCCAGCTTCCCTTACAATTTCCCCAAATATCTCCAGGAATGACCCCCGAGCGTAGAATCAGGAGAAATCTCTGAGCAATGCAGGGTGTGGCCCACAACACAAAATTATAAAAGAATGCCTAGTCCTCTTCTCTGGTCCCAAAGCCCTCCCGGGACTTTACCTAACCCCCCCCCAATCACATACCTTTGGCACCACCTCGGCCCGGAGTCCTGGAATCTGAAGGGCTCCGGCCCCATGTGAGAATGTTCCCCTCTGAGTCCCCAGTGAGAATGTTTCCATCCGGGAGGAACACAAAGCAAGGAATAAATTTGGGCTTCTTGTATTTCTAGGGGAGAGGAGGGCAGAGGTCAAAGGGAAGGGCAACAGTCTACCATGTAGTATGCCTGTCTTGCAAACAGATGACCTGGATTTGATCTTAGGTACCCCGTACGGTCCCCTGAGCACCACCAGGAGTAATTCCTGAGTATAGAGCAAAGAACAAGCCCCTCAGGGCTGGAGAGATAGCAAGGAGGTAAGGTGTTTGCCTTTCATGCAAGAGGTCATCGGTTCGAATCCCAGCGTCCCATATGGTCCCCCGTGCCTGCCAGGAGCAATTTCTGAGCATGGAGCCAGGAGTAACCCCTGAGCACTGCCAGGTGTGACCCAAAAACCACAAAAAAAAAAAAAAAGAACAAGCCCTGAGCATTACAGAGTATGATTGTCCCCATTTCTGCGTCTCCACACGCACAAAAGGCATGGGCAATGATTAAAATTCAGGATTAAAATAGGGGCCAGACCAATAGCAAAGGGGGAGGGTCTTTGCAAGCGTCTGACTCAGGTTTGATCTCAGGCTTCCCATATGGTCCTCAAGCACTACCAAGAGTAATTCTTGAGCATAAAGCCAGGGGTAATCCCTGAGTGCCACCAAGAGTGACCCAAACCACCCCACCCCCCAAAAATAAAAATAAAACAGGACAAATGTCAGGGAGATGGTTCAAAAGGCTGGCGAGAGTCCCTGGATTAGTCCTGACACCCTGGAACATTACCAGAACTAACCCCTGAGTACCAAGCTGGGAGTAGCCCCAGAGAACCCCTGGATGTGGTTCTAAACACCAGCTTTGCACGCAGATTCAATCTGCACTAGTACTATATGGTCTCTTGAACTCTGCTAGGAATGACCTCCAACTACTGAGCTGGGGCTGCCCCAGAGCACCCCTATACTGGGTGTGTCCCCAAATCAAAATTAAAAGCCAAGGACAGTATTGGGCAGCAGTAGGTGCTTTAAGCCACTGACCAGTGTGTAAATATCAGCCTGCCCTCCCCATCACCCTGCACCCAGCCACACCTCACCCCAAAGACACCCTGTTTCCGACAGAGAGTTCCATTCCCGGGCACCCCCGTGTTGCCACTCCAGTTCCAGAAGTGCACATGGGATTTCCCACTGGTGACGATGCAGCTGCTGTCCCGAGGGTTGAAGCCAACAGCCAAGACCGAGTCATTTGTGCTCTGAAGGGGAGAGAAAAGGTTCAGCTCAGCCTGAGCCTCAGTGCATCCTATTTCCACCCAACTCTCTCAGCCGCAGCTGGGTCGCAAAAGGCTGGAACTCCCCGAGGCTTCCAGGCTCTGGTCCTGAAGAGAAGGACTCTCATATCTCCCCTCACAGCTTTCCATAGCCCCCCTAACTCACATTGGCCCCTGGGACATGCAGCCAAGAAAAGAGCTGATTGATACAAGTACAGGGTCTCTCTGGACCACTCTTTATGTCACCTCCCCAGCTTCAGGACTCATTACCTTGATCTCAGCCAGCTTCGTGCCCCGGTTACAGTCCCACAGGGACAACATGTGCTCATTGGAATCATCTACCACGCAGAGAAAAGCACCATGATCCTGGGGGCCAGAGAAATAGTACAGTGGGTAGGGTCCTTGCCTTGCATGCAACCAACCCAGGTTTGATCCCCAGCATCCCCCATTGTTTCCCAAGTACTACCAAGAGTAATTATTCCTGAGTGTAGAGCCGGGAGTAAACCTTGAGCAACACCAGGAGTGGCCCCAAAACAAAATAAACCAACCAAGCACCCCGATCCTGAGGGCAGGAGAAACAGCAATGGACCCAGGACATCTGAGGGGTTCATGGTCACTAGCCCAAAGCAGCTGTCACAGGTTGAGAGGACAGGCCAAGTCGCCTTGTGTCGCTTTCTCAGAAGCCCCATCAGGAAGGGGTTCTGGATGGGCACCCCTGATGGCAACATGAGAAGTGGGCTCCAAACAAATTTGGGCTGGGGTGCCTCCCAGTTCTCACCGCCACGGAGAAGGCCAGGGCCCCCACGCCCCGCTCAAAGGCGCCCAGTCCGATCTCCTGCAGCTTCAAGAGCGTCTCTGAGTCCCACACGTGGACCACAGGCTGCAGCGGCTGCAGGAGGAGAAGGGCAAAGTTGGGTGAAGGAAGGCAGGGCCGGAAGTTCACCCCCCATTTGCCCAGAGTGTTGCCAGGCCTTACCTTCCCATCTTTATCCACTCCAGCCGTCTGTCCTGAAGCCACTCGGACACCATCAGGGTGTACAGCGAGGCTAAAGGGGGAAGGATCCAATCTTGGTTTGTTTGTTTGTTTGTTTGTTTGTTTGTTTGTTTTGGGTCATACCCAGCGATGTTCAGGGCTGACTTCTGACCCTGCATTCAGGAATCACTCCTGACAATGAACTGGGAACATGGGCCAGAGCAATAGCACAGTGATAAGGCATTTGCCTGGCACACGGCCAACACAGGACAGACTCGCATTTGAATCCTGGCATCCCATATGGTTCCCCAAGCCTGCCAGGAGCGATTTCTGAGTGCAGAGCCAGGAGTAACCCCTGAGCACTGCTGAGTGTGACTCAAGAACCAAAAACAAACGAACAAAAAAACAGGAACAATATGGGATGCCAAGGATCGAACCGGGTCACTCACATGCAAGGCAAACGCCCTCCCTACTGCTCTATCACTCAGGCCCCAGGATCATTGACTTGGCCTAGGTCACTCCTCAAGGCCCATAAAGCACGGGGGAGCCAGTCCCACCTGCCCCCTCCCTACCCAGGGCTGCCCACTCACCAGCGAACGCAGTCTGTGTGGCCCCGATAGTGTCTCTGGCCCCCGCCTCCAGGCCCCCCGGGGCCTCCTCCAGGCCGGTACAGGACCACTACACAAGCAATAAAGTAGACCACCTCCCCGGAACGGAGCACGAAGAGATTGGAGCGGGAATCCCGTCCCCGGTACCCATAACTGGCAGGGGGTCATAGTCAAGGAAAGGGCAAGCTGGAAGGTTAGATGAGAGAAAGGGGAGGATGGGGATGGGGGACAGGTCCCCCTGAAAGAGGATTGTAGGGGAGAATTCCAGGCTCCCTGCCCCTGCAGACCCAAAATGGGCAGGGGTGTGGCCCAAGTTGGGGGATGGGGATTACAGAGGTGGATACACCCAGTCGAGGCTGAGGGTCTCTGGTGGGGGGCCGCTAGGAAGTTCCTCAATGCTACGGATTCCAGATGGGATATACATGGTAATGGGGCGACCACGAAGAAACATCTTCACGGAGATTCCTTCTGCAGAAAAAGGGAAACATCAACCACCAGGTCTGTGTCTCCCCCCAAAGAAGCCCAAGCAGCAATTCTGTCCATCAGTCTTCTCAGGTCTCCCCAGACAGCTTCAGGGGCTTGAACTCTGACCCTGCCACCATTCTCATTCTTCTAGATTCCACTTGACATACCCAAGTTGTAATTGCTCCTCCGGGATCCAGGAGCCCCAGGGCTGGAGATGGGGTCTTTCCCCCCACGGCTGTCAGAAAGAGAGAAAATTAACAGAGAAAGAGTCAAGTAGGGAGGAACACAAAAGAAATAACTCCAGAGACCCAGGCCAACCCTGAGGCTTCTAGTTGGCACAATGAAGTCCAGGGGGAAGGCATTGCCTGTCCATTTAAAAGATGAGGAGACTGAGGCTGAAGGGGCCAAACGCATAGCACAAGGTCAGAAAGCTTTTAAGAGGCAGCAAAAGTAAGGGTAAGGCCTTTTGTCGTCCATCAGGCCAGAGACTTTTCTTCTCCCTACTACTATGAACACAGAGGCACTAGCCCTGCCACATGGAAGTCTTGGAGGCAAGCAGAAGGGTGCAGAGAAATAATACAGTGGGGTAAAGCGCTTGCCTTGCAGCAGTTGACCTGGGTTTTATTCCTGGCATCCCAGAGGGTCCTCTAAGCACAGCCAGGAGTGATGTTTTTGGGCCACACCCGGTGGTGCTCATGGGTTACTTCTGGCTGTCTGCTCAGAAATAGCTCCTGGCAGGTACGGGGGACCACATGGGACACTGGGATTGGAACCAACCACCTTTGGTCCCAGATCAGCTGCTTGCAAGGCAAACACCGCTGTGCTATCTCTCTGGGCCCCAGGAGTGATTTCTGAGCACAGAGTCAGGATAAACCCTGATAACTGCCAAGTGTGAATGAAATTAAACACACACACACACACACAGCCTCTCGAGGAAAGGGATTGGTGGATTCCAGGCCATGAGCACTGTTAACAGGGGGCAGGATCTTAAGCCACGGAAAGGGGCTGGAAAGGGCCGGAAGGAAATGCCAGTCCCAGTTACTGAGAGTCCCACACTCTCTCTTGGAAGACCAGGACCATAGCATGGCGTGGTAGAGAATAGGAACTCTAAAGCCAGTCATTTGCTCTTTCCTAAGAGGAATTTCTCATTTCCAGAAGGAACAGGAAAGCTTCCAGGCTCTGGGAAAGATGCATAGCGTGATGCGACTCTGTGATGTGACAGAAGGGACAAGGCACCCAGGACAAGCTGAGCTGGAGTCTTGGCTCTCCGGTATGCTCAGTTCTGCTTCTTTTTTTTTTTTTTGTGGGGGTTTTGGTTTTTGGGTCACATCTGGCAGCACTCAGGGGTTCCTTCTGGCTCTAGGCTCAGAAATCGCCCCTGGCAGGCACAGGGGACCATATGGGATGCCGGGATTTGAACCACCAACCTTCTACATGAGAGGCAAAGGTCTTACCTCCATGCTATCTCTCCAGCCCCTGGTTCTGCGTCTTTACCTGCACCGGGAACCGCAGGAGACCACAGAACCACCCCCAGGAATGTAGGGAGCACTGAGTGAGATGGAAGAGCTCAGCCAGCGCTCCAAGAATACTTGTTGCTCCCTGTTGGGTAATGAGGTCCCCTCCTATCCTACACTGGGAAGTGAGGAGAGGCTGACGTGGGGCAGATGGGGGGCCCCCTCACACACCTCTCCGTGCTCCCAGACCGCATCAACAGGTTGGCCGAGGAAGCCGCCTTCCTCGAGAGTTTCTGTCGGGGCCTCTCAGAGGGAGATGAGATGGAGGAGCAGGAGTTTCTCCAAGGCCTGCGGAGAGCATCGCAGGTGGATGAGGGTTCGAGCACTCTGAGTCCCCTATACCCAACCCTTCTGCCTCTGTCCCAGGACCACACTCACATGTCACCACGCTGGGGGGGCTGTGCAAGCCGCAGGACCCCTGGGGGTCCTGGGGAGCTGCTGCTGCTACTGCCTCCTCCTTCAGACTGGGCCTCGCTGGGTTCTTCCCCGGCCCCTTGAGGGCCAGGGGGGCCATTGCTCAAGCCAGGGGTCCCAGATGCTGGCTCGGGCTCCGTCTGGGTGCCTCGGCTCACCAGGGACAGGGGGCATGGTGGGGGCAGCCCTGGGGGTGCTGCAGGGCTGATGGAGAGATGGAGTGTCATCAGTGGCTGGTCCTAGACACCACCCCTCAGAAGGAAGTGCAAAGAGGGGTGTGTGTGATTGCAACTGTGCAGAACCTACCTGTCCACGCCCTGTAGGGAGAAGGGGGACCCCTGGACCTGAAGCTGGCGCAGCACCTCTGCCAGGGCGGCCTTCACCAGCCGCATCTCCTCCTCCTGCACCCTCAGTCTCTGGCTCAGGGACTGCAGCTCGTTCTGAGCCGGGCCCTCACCTGGACGGGGGCAGGAAACGGGCTAAAGGTCCACACCCACCCAGGCCTGCCTGCCAACCCGACACTCCAGGAAAAGCTGCACCAGTGTCCCGAGAAAGAACTGAGCCCTGCAAGGTGTCCCTAGCTAAACCGAGCACCACCCAGGCGGTGTTGGCTGTTTTTTGGGGGGAGACTCCAATGCCCTGCCAGACCCAGCCTGGGACAGCCAGAGGGAGCAGCACAGTGTGGCCAAGGGGTACAGAGTGGTGCCTGGAACGTGGGAACCCCAGAAGGAGGCGCAGTGGAGGCTCATCTGGGGTGGAGGGGGGTGGTGGTGAAGGCAAAGCAGAGAGGGAAGGGGGTGTGAGTGACAGAGAGGGTCTGCCTGCTGGGGGATCCATGTTGAGGGTCTACCCAAGGTCCCAGGGAGCCTGGGAAGATGGGAAAGGAAAAGGTACCCCAGTGCCAGGCAGGCTTAGGGGCCCAGAAAAAAATAAAAAATAAAAAAGCACACTGGTGGCGTGGCGTGGCGTGGGGGGGGGGGAGCCCGGAATGACAGCCAGCAGGGGCACCTCAAAAAATGAGGAGGGCGACGTGTGGTGGCCTCGACGGGGGATGCTCGGGGCTGGGGGCACCCCAAGGCCCCGTGGGGCAGACAGAGCACGCGGGGCCGCCGTCGGTCGGGCGCCCCAGTCCTCGCCTGGTACTCACCGGGCCCCCCGGCCCCGTCCATCAGGCCCGGCTTGCTCGGCGTCTAAGGCGCGGGGGCCATGGCCTGGCAGAGAGGGGCTCAGGCAGAGGAGCACCCCGGGGGTGGGGAGACAGACGGGGTGGTCTGCAGGGAGGGGTGGGGGCCCCTCGTCTCCAGGGCCCGCTGGGGGGGCCTCCTGAGACTGTCCCGGGGCCGCCTTCCTGGGCTCCCAGGACCCGGGGTGTCGGGGCGTCCGGGGCCCCCAAGCGCCGCTGCACAAACAGGCGCCGGACGCGGAGCCGCCAGGAAGCGCGGGAGGGGGGGCGGTCCGCTAGGGTGTTGGGGGGCCGGGCCGCCTGGTAACCCCTCCCTGTCCGGGCCCCAAAGCTTGCCCGGGCCCGCTTAGGGCTGCCCCAGATGACCCGCACCCCCTCGGCGCACTCCCGACCCTTCGCAAGCAATCCAGCTCCGGGCCCCCGCAGGGACCGAGGGACCCGGGCTCCCCAACCCCGGACACCCCACCCCACCCCCGGGAGCAGCGCCCAGTGCCCGCCCAGCTTAGGCGAAAGGAACCGAGGCGGGGTCACCCCCCTGGGCCCGCCCTGGGCGGTGCTTCCCCCCCCAAGGGGCAAGGCCAAGGCCTTGCCCTGCACTGGAGCTGGCAGCCCGCCCCGGGGTGAATTCATTGAAGCCTGGGGGTGGCTGGGAGGATGCACCCCCTTCCCTAGGGGTATTGGGGTCACCGTGGCATTAGCCCAGAGCAAGCCCGGCTAGGCTGACTCAGCGCCCCAGGTCGGGCCCTTGCTGCCCTGCTGCCCGTTGGGGGCAGAGATGGGCGATGGCGCCGGTGCTAGCCCTGGTGCTGCCCGTGCAGCGCCGCATCCATCTGGCACAAGGGCTCTGGCTCCTGTCCTGGTTGCTGGCGCTGGCCGCAGGCCTCACCGTCCTCTGTAGCGGGCACCTCCTGGGCCAGGTCTGGCAGCTTGGCCCCTTCCTGGCTCCCACCTGCCCCTTCCCGGCTCTGCCCCAGGTGGCCCTGGCAGCAGGCGCAGTGGCTCTGGGCACGGGGCTGGTGGGAGCAGGAGCCAGTCGGGCTAGTCTGGACCCTGCTCGATACCCTCCCTGGAGAGGGCTCCTGGGCCCGCTGCTGGCAATTGGCACCGTCCTCGGTGGGGGTCTCCTGTTGGTGGGCTTGGTGCTCGTCCTGGCTTTGCCTGGGAGTCTGGACCAGGGGCTAGAGCAGGGTCTGGGCGCCGCTTTGGAACACTACAAGGACACGGAGGTGCCTGGGCACTGCCAGGCCAAGCGGCTGGTGGATGAGTTACAGCTGCGGCATCACTGCTGCGGGCGCCATGGGTACAAGGACTGGTTTGGGGTGCAGTGGGTCAGCAGCCGCTATCTGGACCCCAATGACCAGGATGTGGTCGAGTGAGTGACCTATTTCTTTTCCCCTCTGCTTTCCTCCCAAACCCCCATTACTCCCACGACAGGCATCCTAGAGGCGTGGAGATTTTTTCTTTTATTATTATTATTATTAATTTATTTGTCTTTAGGGATACACCTGGTGATGTTCAGGGCTTACTCCTGGATCTGCGCTCAGAGATCACACCTGGCAGGGCTCGGGAGGGACCTTATGGGATGCTAGGGATCAAACTCGGGTCATCTGCATGTAAGGCAATTGTGGGACCCATTATTCTATCACCCTAGACCAGCTCTGTCCTTTATTGGTGATCACTCAGGTGGTCACCAGTCTCTGGACAGGCTCTTGTTCCCTCTCTTGGAAAGTGGAAGTAACAGGAGTCACAGCACAGTGGTAACAGTGAATGAACCGTGCGCCTGTCAGCTAAGGTCTTGTGTGGCCTCCCCTGACTGTCTCTGTCCCCCTCACCGAGGCCCGGGATTCCAGACCTCCTAACGTCCTGCTCCTCCCTTTGCAGCCGGATCCAGAGTAACGTGGATGGTCTGTACCTCACTGACGGGGTCCCTTTCTCCTGCTGCAACCCCTACTCCCCACGACCTTGCCTGCAGAGCCGGCTCTCAGACCCCCAGGCCTACCTGCTCTTCAATCCTCGACAGCCCAACCTGAACCTCTGGGCCCAAGGGTGCCATGGGGTGCTTCTGGGGCACCTGCAGTGGTTCGTGAGCACACTGGGCAGCGTGCTGGCAGCCACCTGCTTGCTGCAGGTGAGTCAACCAAACAACTAAGGTCTCCCTCTATCAGGATCCCCGCCCCCCAAAGGCCTCTGAACCCAGGGCAGGCCTCTCAGACTACCTTCCACTCGCTTTCCCTGCAGGCTTTGGTGCTCATGGGCCTGAGATACCTGCAGACAGCACTGGAGGCGCTTGGAGGCGTCATCGAAGAAGGGGAGACCCAGGGCTACCTCTTTTCGGGAGCACTGAGGGACACACTAAAGGCCTTGTGGGCGAGGGCAGGGGGAGCCAACAGGCCCGCCCCTGAGGAGATCCCAGCTGAGGAGGAAGCTCCTGAGGAAGGTTTGCCTGAATAGTGAGGCAGGAGTTGTAGTTCAAAGAGTGAGACACTTAGCTCATTGAGGCTGACGTGAGTTTGATCCCCAGCACCCCATATAGCTCCCCAAAACCTGCCAGGAGTCAGCCCTGAGCACTACAGGGTGTGGTCCTAGACCAAACTGAGGGGAAGGTTCTGGGAAATGAAGGAGGAAAAACAGGGTCAACTAGTGTACTGAACCTTCACAACTTTGCTTTCAGTTTTGGGGCCCAACCCGGCAGCAGAGGGGGTCCTGTGGTACCAGGGACCCAGCCCAGGCCTCTCACATGAAAGTACTTGTCCAGAGATAACTCAGGTTTTGCCTCTCAACTTCTTACCCAGACTCAGATGGGGAGGAGAGTGTTGTCCCTGAGAGTCAGGGTTTAATGAGAGTTAAGTGAGCTAGACAGGGCATGATAGACATGTGGGGGCACAATCTGGTTGGAAAGGCCTAGAAGCTGCTGCCGGGCATGGACTTAATAAAGCTGCATACTGAGGACACTCATTTCTCCCTCTGCGGCGTGGGGTCGCCCCTGTCCATCGGCTGGAGGAGCCAGGCAGGACCCCCCAAGGCTCTGGTTCCCAGGAGAAGCAGGTACAGCAGAACCAAGAGAGCTCTGGGGTGGAGACTTATTTATTCGGAGTGGGGGGCAGCATGCTCAGGTGGGGAGGGTCCAGCCCAATTCCTCCAGCCCCCCAGTGCATGCCCAGCCCCAATAAGTTACCCAGTGACCCAGCTGCCCGCCCTGAGTCTGTCCATCCATCCTTCCTTCTGCCCGCCCCAAGTGGGCAGACAGGACTCAATACTCAATGGGGCCTCTTGTCCCCGGCCTGTGGCACGACCACATGGCCCTGGAGGGTACAGAGGGAGGGGCGAGCGAGGCGGGGAGCTCCCTGGCACTAAGGGGTCAGTTGGGCACAGTATTCCAGAGCAGCCAGCCAGGGGCTGGGGCCCACATGGCCTGTGCCAGAGGAGGTGGTGGTGGCAGTCAGTGGGTGGCGCCATGGTCACACCTCGACAGCCGGATCTGAGCCTCGGCCCTGCCTCTGCAGCTGCTCTTCTTGCTTCATCTTGGGCTTCTCCGTGCGCGTATGCCACACCAGAACCTGTCCAGGGGGGTGGAGGTGGGGTTCAGGGAGAGCCTGACCCGCCCCAACCAGGCCCCGAACCCTAACACTACTCCCAAATACGAAGCTCTGGCATCAAAGCCAGAAAGGAGAGGATTCTGTGTCTCATGGCGGGGTGGGACCTGACCCTCTCCCCGCTGTCCCCCACCCCAGCACCACTTTCCTTCTGGGCCTCCCTCAGAGTCGAGTCAGCAAGGCTGGACCCAAACCACCTGGTCCAAAATCCCACCCCTGCAGGGTTTCCCTCCACTTTGGCCTCAAGCTTTCTATGCCCTTGGCCCCCATGCCCTTACCCGAGTGCAGTTGGCAGCTCGAGGCTCCAGGTCTTTGGGGTCCACCAGGTGGCTCAGGAGGCTGCTCTCCAAGTGGCCCCGGGGAGCGGTGGCATCGAACTGGGCATTGGGCTTGGCCAAAAGCAATGGCAGAGCGACAGCAAAGCCTGCCATGTCCACGGGGAAGGGCCGGGTGGGCTCCCAGGCCGTGTGGAAACCCACCACCCGGCCGTCCTGGACCCGGGGGCCCTCAAACCGCAGGCCACCTACCAGCCCCACGGGCCACGCCGACACACCACGGGTCCAGCGCATCTGGCAGATGGGGAGAAGAGGAAAGAGAATCGGTCCAGGGGTTCTGAGAGAGCTGCGTTGTGTCCCACCCCGTGTCCCCTAGACTCAGCAAGGGGGTAACTGCATCCGTCCCATGGTCCCAACTCAGACCTCACCTCCTCGAAGAGTTCCCGGCTGTAGGTGTTGTCATCATCTGCAAAGTACACCACACCTCGGGTCCCGGGGGCAGGAGGAACCTTCTCTCCACCTACAGCACCCCCTCCTCTCCGGAGCCAGTCCAGGGCCCTGTTCCGCTGTTCCACCCCTCGGGGCCGCAGCCAGCCTGGCTCGCCCTCCCGGAGTCGCTGGGTTTTGGGGGTGAGGACTACCAGGTGTGTGAAGAGGAGACCAGAGGCAGCCAGCAGGCCTGAGACCAGGGCCGAGGGGCCCTCAGCGTCTTCCACCAACAGCCAATGTAGTCGGGGCACCAGGCTCAGGGTTTGGGACAGGCGTACCAGCTCAGCCTTCTGTACCAGCCTGGGGAGGGGAGGTGGGGAGGAGAGGCAGCTGGAGGGGCAAGGTGACTGCTAGGTTTCTAGCACCTTCCATGACCTTTTCCGGCCAACACCCAAACTCCCTCTGCTTGCCCTGGCTGACTCACCTGCCCAGCCCTGTCAGTCTATGGGGCTCCCCACCTCAGTAACAAGGCTCTAGGATCAGCCAGAATTGAGTCAGAATAGCAGTTCTGTCACTCATTCCAGGAGACAGGGGGATGTGATGGTGGGAAAGGGTTTAAGCTTACCAAGATTCAGTTTCCTTGGCTGTACAATGGGAAAATGGTCCTATTAGAGACCAAGATTGTTTCAGGATTCAAGAAGCTCATAACTGAGTAAAAATTCCAGTAGGTCCAGCTTCCTTGTGCAGGGTCCGGGGACCACATGTGATGTCAGGGACTGAGCCCAGGTCAGCTGAGAGCAAGGCAAGAGCCTTAACCTCTGTGCTATCCCTCTGGGCTCCAGAGGATTTTTTTTGGTGAGGATGGGGGTGCCACATCTGATGGTGCTCAAGGGTTATTCTGGCTCTGTACTCAGGGATTACTCCTGGCAGATTTGGGAGGCCATATGGGAGTGCCAGGGATCAAACCGTGCTCAGGACATACAAAGTAAACACTCTCCTCACTGTAGAATAGTTCCGGCCCTACCTCAGAGAGGGATTTAAAGGAGCCCTTTGGTTCATTCTTACAGGAGAGGAAGGCTTTGGCTTTTTTTGTTTTGTTTTGCTTATGGACCACAGCACCAGTGCTCGGGGGTATTCCTGGCTCTCTGCTGTGGGGGCTACAACCAGAGGTGCCTATGTAGGGATGGATCCCAGACCTTTTGTATGCAAAGCATGTATTCTCTCCACCCAGGAAGACTCTGAGATTTTTGACCAGGAAGTAAACTAGGAAAATGTGGTTCGAACTCTTCCTTCTTTTTCAGCCAGCTAGGCCTCCCATATCTTTTTATTTGGGGGTGGTGGTGGTGGTGATGGTGGTGTTTGGGTCAGGTTGCTCCTGGCTCTGAGCTCAGGAATCACTCCTGGTAGGCTCAGGGGACCATATGGGATGCCTGGGGGATCAAGCTTGAGTCAGCCATGTGCAAGGCAAGCGCCCTACCCACTGTGCCACTTCTTGGCTTGCTGGGGCAACCACCAGGTCCTTTTGCCTGCAGACCCAAAATCAATCTCCTCAATTAGTTGGTTATCAGTAAGAAGTGTGACTTAAAAGTAAAACATATACAGGCGAGAGAGAGAGAGAGAGAGAGAGAGAGAGAGAGAGAGAGAGAGAGAGAGAGAGAGAGAGGAGAGAGAGAGAGAGAGAGAGAGAGAGAGAGAGAGAGAGAGAGAGAGAGAGAGATTGAAGGGTTGAATCATACAGGAGCCTGGACTGTATCCCTGCTACAGCCTGAACCCAAGAGAGCCCTGGAGAGAGAAACACACAGAGCACTCCAAACTGTCTCAAATACAAGAACATAAAAAGGAAGTATAGACTGTAGAAATAGTACAAGGATAAGGTGCCTTGCATCTACCAAGCCCAATTTGAATCCCCTGTACACATATGGTTCCCCAAGCACCGCCAGGGGTCCCTCCTGAACAGAGACCAGTGGCTAGTAGCAAATTACCATATTTTCCAGCATATAAGACGACTTTTGAAACAAAAAAAAGTCAACGGAAAATCGGGGGTGGTTTTATACGCAGAGTATATCCCGAAAAATGTTTCAATATGCCACTAAACGAAAATTGTCTGAATATTGCCACGAAACGAATTTTCCAACTCGATCCTGCACCAATCACTGCAAGGCTGCTCGGACCGCCTCTCTAACTCAGCCAATCCAAGCAGGCTTTTGATGCATGCCAATTAGACAATGTTCTGGACCCGAATCTACACTGTAAAAAGCCTGCTCAGATTGGCTAAAGTCAGAGAGGAAGTCTATGACAGTAGAACCTTTGAACCTGTGCTTGTTGTGATTGGCTGACTGTGGTACATACAGTTGCAGCACAGGAACGTTCTGTCTGATACAGCGAATGTAGGCTTAAACCTATGTTTTAACTGCAAAATTAGGGAGTCGTCTTATACACCCAGTCATCTTATATGCCGGAAAATACGATAACTGTACAATTTCTAGACCCTGCCATGAGGGGCCCAAGCCCTTCATCCAGGATTCACAAACATTCTGAGCAACGGCTTTTTTTTTGGTTTTTGGGCCACACTCGGCGTTGCTCAGGGGTTACCCCTGGCTGTCTGCTCAGAAATAGCTCCTGGCAGGCACGGGGGACCATATGGGACACCAGGATTCGAACCAACCACCTTTGGTCCTGGATCGGCTGCTTGCAAGGCAAACGCCGCTGTGCTATCTCTCCGGGCCCACTGAGCAATGGCTTTTTAAGGACAGAGTGAACACGAAGAAAAAGTTGAAATTTTATTTTATTTATTTATTTGGTTTTTGGGCCATCCCCTGTGATGCTCAGAGGCTCCTGGCTCTGCATCCAGAAATCACTCCTGGCAATTCTCTCTCAAGGAACCATATGGGATGCCAAGGATGGAATCGGGGTCAGCTGTGTGCAAAGCAAGTGCACTACCCGCTGTACTATCACTCAGGTCCCTGAATTTGTATTAATACCTTAACTTTTTTTTTTTTTTTTAACAATTTTATAGTACACCCCGAACTATTTTCATAGAAAACAATTTCCCACTGGAGCTCTGAGCAAAGATGTGACTGGTTTATCCTGCGCTTTTGGCATGCTCTGGGGGCAAAACCTTCCCCAAATCCCTCCTCCTCCCCCAAGGATGCTGGGGCGCCCTTACCTGGAGTAGGTGGGAGTAATGACATAAATAGTAGGCAGGGCCTCAGGCTCAGGGGGCTGGGCCGGGACTGGAGCGGGGCGTCGGAGGTCGGTTTCCAGCTGGGAGATCTTCACATCCTTTTGCCGAAGCTGCTCAGCAGCAGCCCGCAGAGGAGTGAGGCAGTCACATGGCTGGCCTGGTCCCAGGAAGAAAGCAGTGATGAGGACAGAGAACCAAAGCCTGCTCGGCATCCCAAAGGGTAAATCACCTTCCCCATCACCCCCAGCCCATGCAGTAACCTTACAAGCTCTTAAGGGCCTTTACTTGGCAACTTCCTTTCCTCGCCAGCTCCCCTGCCATCCTGAATACATCCATCCCAATGGAATGCAATTCTCATTGAGGAACTGAGCTGACGATCAGCCTCCATCCTTCCTGCCCCCCCCCCCCCCGTCCTAATCTTACCATCTGGAGCAAGAAAGAACAAGTCCATCTCCTAAAGCAGGGCAGTTTCTCAAACATCTAGGTGACCCAGCTCGGTGCATGCAAACGGAGCAAGGTTTTTCCACTGTTAAGGTCACCCCAAGACCCCACTCCCAACACTCTTCCAACAAGAGCAGATCAATGTTTATTGAATGTTCCTCCTGGAGCCTGGGGTTATTGCTTGAGATTCTAAGGGTGGACAGTGGGGTGGTGTGTGGAATAAAAACCTTGGGTCTGCTATGTATCAGGCCCTGAAGTCTGGTGAGTTTTCGTATAATCCTTTTAGAATATCTATTATCCCCACTTTTTAATATGTATTTTGTATATGTTTATATATATATATAAATACTTATATTATTATATATAAAATATATTGTGTGTATATACACCTATGTGATTCCTGCCTGGAGGGGTCCCATTCCATTCCCAGGGGGGACCCGGGCCAAGAAGTAAGGGAAGAATAAAGAACAGCATCACATACTATAGAAATGATCCCTGAAAGTATAGTCTTTAAAGAACATGATGACAAATGGTGCTCAGGGGTCATGAAGGAAAGAAAACCAATAGGCCAGAGGTAAAATCAATAAAATAATAAAATGCAATGCAATGCAACCCTAGAGAAGAAAGAGCAGTGGCCAGCTAAGGGGGGTCCTGGAAGGCGGCTGGAGGCGGTGACATCTGGGCTGAGCCAACGGGGCACGACCCCGGCGGGGCTGCAGCCATGCACCCTGCCCGCCCCGGGCGCTCACCGAGCTGCACCAGCGCGTAGAGGAGGCCGGCGATGGACACCAGGAAGTAGACGAGAAACACGTTCTTCAGCTTGAGCTTCATGGCCGCGCCGCGCGGGCCCCGCCCCGCCCGCCCGGGCAGGCATGCGTGCGGGGTCCGCCGGGGACTCGGGGGTCTCGGCCCGCTCCGCCCCGCCTCGCCCCGCCCCGCGACGGCCCCGCCCCTGCTCTCCCCTCCCCTCCCCTCCCGGGAGCCCCGCGCGCCAACTAGCGCGGGAGGCCGCGGCCGCCTAAGGCCCACTTCCGGCTCCGCGGCCGGACGCGCGTGCGTGTTGACGTCACATCCGGCGCGCGGCTCGCAGGCTGGAGCCCCGGAAGGAGCACGTGGAGAGGGCTGCGGCCTTGGTGGATTTTAAGCGCCTAAGACCTGCCTGCCTGCAAGCCTATTGTGTTTTGTTTTTGTTTTTTCTTTGTTTTGGGGAGCCATAGCCTGTGAGGCTCAGGGGTTCTTTATTAGTCCCGGCTCTGAGCTCAGGAATGACTCCTGGCTGGCTTGGGGGGAACCCTATGGGATATGGGGAATTGAACCCCCATAGACACATGCAAAGACAGGTGTTCAATAGAACACATGCATAGCAAACGCCCTACTCGGTCTATTGCTTTAGACCTGCCTATTAATTTTTTTACATTAATTCGATCCAGACACATACTTTTTGATGAATCAAACCTTGGGTCTACTATGTATCAGGCTTGAAGTCTGTTTAGTCTTCATATAATCCGTTTTTTGTTGTTTTCTGGATCATACCCAGCTGCACTCAGGGGTTCCTCCTGGCTCTACACTCAGAAATCACTCCTGGCAGGCTCGGAGGATCATATGGGATGCCGGGACTTGAACCACCGTCCTTCTGCATGCAAGGCAAACACCTACCTCCATGCTATATCTCTCCAGCCCCTCATAGAATCCTTTTATGATACATATTATTTCCACTTTATAGCTAGGAAACTAGTTGAGAAAAATTATCAAATTGAAATCGTGTGATTGCTCACTCCAGGATGTACTGACTGGCCCATATATGACAGTGGGGGCAAGGGCGCTAAGAGGATTATCGCCCAAGTAATACTTCCCAGTCCATTGGGAATAGTTTTCTGAGCTCACCTTCTTGTTGCTGGGATGAAAGGGGAGTTTGAGGGGTGGTGGGGGTGGGAGCACAGCAGGTGATCTAAACCTAAACTACTAATTCCCTGGCAGTCCTGGGGTTTTTCTTCTACCTTCTGACAGGATCAAGCCATTTCCAACAATTGTTACCTGGAGGAGGCAGGTACCAGGCAAGGAAGTCAAGATCAATAATCTGTTAAACAAATAGTCATATGTCTATTTCAGACTCTGAGAACTTTTTGTTTGGGTTTTTGGGCCACACCTGGCAGTATTCAGGGTTTATTCCTGGGGCTCTAAGACCATATATATGGAGTGTCTCAGATTAAACTCTGGTTGGCAGTGTGCAAGGCAATCACTCTACCAGTAGTCATCTCACTCCAGCCCCACTACTGTTAACTAAACCTACTAAAATCTGATGAGCTTGTAGGGCCCTATAAAAAAAAAAGGGGGGGGGAGCATCTAGCAAGCTGCATTGAGACTGTGCGCTTCTTGTGGTGTTAGGTCCTAAATCTGGGGTTTCACACTTCCAAAACCACTGTTCTGTGGAGAGCAGTATAGCGTCACCACCCTTGAACTAATTCATTTTGCTGAACCAGATAAAAAATGTCAGGCTCAGTTCAGAACTTGAATCCAAACATCCAAGAGGTTTATGGTTTATCTCTTTATTTTTTCTGCTTTTATCAAAACCTGTCACAGCTGAGGGCTAAAGGGAAGTAAAAAAAAATTACCACAAATATTCTCCCTCCTCCCAAATTAATCCCTCCCTCACTCCCACCCAGGACTTCAGGTCAACCCTGGGGAAACATGATCAGCTCCCACCCACCCTTAGCCTTCGCCCAGCAATAAATACAGGTGGCCATGATTGGATGAAACAAGTGATTTCTCCATCTGGGTGCCCCTCTAGGGGACAGGACTCTAAAGTAGTTCAATGTCTAGGCCCTCTCAAGAGGAATCGGAACTCTCCCCCTATGGGACAGGGAAGTTAGTACTGTCCCTGTCAGAACTGTAGCAGCCCTAGAAGGAATGAATGGGGGATGGTCAGAAAGAGGGGGCTGGGGGCTGGCTTAGCATGTGGCTGACCTGAAATTGATTCCCAGGCTCCACGTATGGTCCCCCAAGTACCGCCAGGAGTAACCCCTGAGCACAAAGCCGGAAATGGCCCAAAAGATTCCCCCATACCATCTTTCCCTCCCCCACAATAAAGGTAGGAAGGGATCAAGTGAAGACTTTCTTCAACAACCCCACTCTGCAGATTCACGCATCTCGCACAGGGTAGGAGCAGTCCTAGTGTATGGGGAGCATTCTAAAGGGGTGGGAGAAATGAAGGAGGGGGAGCAACTGGGTGGGAGGGCAACGGATAGAGGATGGAGGAAGGAGCACCCACCAAGCTCACAGCCTTCATCTCCTTCCAAGAAATGGCTTCAACACACAGAGGCAAGAATGGATAGGGTCTGGGGAAGACTCAGGGGCCCCTTGGACAGAGGAAAAAGGGGAAAGGGACCCTGTGGTCCCCCAGTCTTCACAGGTGAATATGCTCCGGGTCGGCAACAGTGTCAAGAAGAA
Organism: Suncus etruscus; assembly: GCF_024139225.1. Classification (NCBI taxonomy): domain Eukaryota; kingdom Metazoa; phylum Chordata; class Mammalia; order Eulipotyphla; family Soricidae; genus Suncus; species Suncus etruscus. The sequence goes on from NC_064856.1 coordinate 106,816,263, forward strand.
GGGAAAGACGGTGTCCGCAAGGTGGCAGAATCAAAGATGACAAGAAGTCAGAGGCCGCAGACAATCCTCTCATCCAACCCAGACAGTGACAAAATCTGGGTCTTGGGATCAAAGAAGGTGACTTCGAGGGAGGGTGAAACTCCAAGGCAGGAGGAAGAAGATCAGAAGATCTCGCACCAGCCCTGACCTCCCACCCAGTACTCTATGTTATCGCAAGTGAATGCTCCAGTCAGAGGCCACGTTCACACCAGGCTTGCGCAGGACCAACACAGAGGTCTCCGGGTCGTGCTGGAAGGTCAGGCGGCTTTCAGGGGAGCCTTTAGAGGGTGGGAATGACAGAAGAACAAAGTGTTCCAGTCAGGCCAGGCTCCTTGAGAGCCTAACCCTGCTTTGCCCAAGAGCCAGCTCACTCACCTTCTGTCTGCAGAACCACTGCGGCGGGCTTGCCCGCTCCTAAGATCACCACCCGCTCAATCCAGATTGGGGTCTCAAAGTGGCCCTTCGGGTCGGCGGAGCTGGAGGGAGAAAAAAAAGGATGTCTGTTTGTTTGCCAGTGGGTAAGAGGGGAGGGGAAGGGGACAGAGCAAGCAACAAGCACTCCTGAGGCTGCCAGAGAACAGGTGACAGTCACCTGGAGATGAGGGTGTTGCCAGAGAAAGAGAAGCGCCGCAGCAGGTACTCGTGGTGAGTCTGGTAGTTGAAGGTGTGTCCGTCGTCGAGGAAGAGCTCTCCCTGGGCTGTCCCCTGCTCAAGAAAGATGACCACAGAATGTGAGCCCAGGAGAAGAGGGCCACCACCCCAGGGGAGCAACCCAGAGGGAAGAGGGGTCCCTGGCCCTGCGCCCACCTGGGGACTGAGGGCCACAAAGAGCGTGAGGGGGTCGTCCTTCATAGAGTCTGAGGAGCGGCGCGGGCGCATCCACCGGGGCACAATGGTTCCTCCACGCTGAAACACCGGGACCTAGGGATGGCAGAACGATCTGACCTGGCCTGGCTCGGCAGAACCCACGTCAGTCCCAGAGGCCAGGCCAGGTGTGTATTGCATGTACAGTATGTATGTACTCACAGTGCTCAACGTGACCGGCAGATAGAGCGTCTGCGGCCCATGGTACTTCTGGTAGGTCTGGGCGTCATACCACACCTGTGGGCAGCAGGAAACTCAGTCAAAGGTGCACAGAGCACCCCCCCACCCCATCTATTTTACACCCCCTCAGCCTTCGTCTCTCACCTCTGTGTCCAACCCCCCCAACTAACGTACCTCTCCTTGGCCGGGCAGGTAGACCTGCACACCGTGAGCGCCAGAATCTGCCACAGGGTGAACCAGCAGCGCGTCCCCTGGAATAACACATCCACGCTCAAGCAGGGCCAGATCAATCTCCCCCCACCTGCCCCTGCCCCCACAGCCTCCAGCACTGCGCCCTCACCCCGGGCCTCCACAGACCACCCCGACCACCAGTGATGACTGCGCCCCACTCCTTTCCCCATTGCCCCAAACCCTACTGTCTCCCAACTCTCACCAAGCAGGAACTGATCATCGATGCTGAAGGTGTTCACATCCTGAGGGTAATGTACCCACAAGGGCCTAGGGAGGAAGCCAGATTAAACTCTGTGTTGAATGTGGGGGGGGGGAAGGTATGTAGGATTTCATACATGCAAGGAACAGACCCCACCTCTGAGCTTGGCTCCCAACCCTACACGCAAGGGGCGGTTTTCCGTTCCTCCCTGATTTGCAGTTTTTATTGTGGTCAGGTGGAAGGGTGTGTGTCCCCAACCTACAAAGGCTTCCTTTGATTTCTTCCTGATTTGGGTTTTTATGGTAGCTGCCATACTTGTGTCTCTGTGCCCTACACTTGAGGCATTATTTTTTTCTTCCTTCCTTACAAAGTTTTTATTTTGTGTGCATCTGTGTGTGTCCAAGTTCCACGACTATATTTGAATGTTTTTTACCTTCTTCCTTATTTGACGTGTGTGTGTGGTCTATCTGTGGTGTATCTAGGGGCCATAACCACTGCGGCTCAGGAACTACTCTGGAAATCTGATAGGAAGGTTACACAGTAATATCCCAAGTTCAGTGAGTCAGAACAATAACCCAGGGGGCTCATCTAGCACCAGCCACAGCCCAGTAAATTCTTAAAGACAGTGACTTCAGCAACACCATGGAGAAACAGAACAATCATTTTAAATCTACTAATTTTAAATCTACTAATAACTACTGTTGATCTAAGTTTTGCTAATTCTGTTCGTCTTTGAGTTGTAACAGCAATATGAAGTACATCTGTGCCTGCAAGGAAGTGGAAGGGCGGAGATTAGGGACAGTGATGAAGGGAAGGTCACACTGGTGGTGGGGTAAGTGTTGGAACATTTAATGCCTGAAACGATTGTATTATGGAAAACTTGGTAAATCACAGTGTTACAATAAAAATTGGAAAAATAAAAAACATGCAACTCCTGGCTTCATGTTCCCTGACAGTACTCCAGAGACCATCTGGGGCATGGAGGATTTAATGGGTCAGCTGCAGGAATGGGACATGCCTTACTATCTGTACTATGTCTTCAGGCAGAATCAAAGCTGTGCTGGAGACACTGGTAACATGATCGATCTGCCCAGGGCTAAGAACCAGGAGAAGCTTTTAAGCTCAGCCATCTCCCCTCGGTTCAGGGGTTCAGGTGTGGGTCCCTAACTCTCTCCACCTCTTCCTCTAAACCTCCTGATAACAGTCCTGAGCCTTTAGCATCCAGGATCAGGCCTCTCCTACCTCATTCATCTATTACTCCTGTCCCTGGTTCCTTATCACAGAACCCCCTAACCTGCTGCTTGACTATAGAAACCACATGCTCCATGAGGATTTGGGGCCACACCTGTTGACTTTCAGAGGTTACTCCTGGCTATGTGCTCAGAAATCGCTCCTGGCTTGGGGGACCATATGGGACACCGGGGGATCCAATCACAGTCGTCCTAGGCTAGCGTGGGCAAGGCAGACGCCTTATTGCTTGTGTCACTGCTCCGGTCCCTCCATGAGGATTTTTGCCCTTGTTATCACCCCTAAGTGGAACCTTCCCCATATCTCAGAATTCTCTTTTTTTTTTCAGATCAAAGCATTTTTATTAGGGGGTATGGGATGATCTTCAGGGGAGATAGGCCGATGTCCTCGGCGAGCCGGGATCTCCGGCCCAACAGCCACAGAAAGCAAAATTCTCTTACTCCTCACGAGCCCTCTTTTCTTTCACGTCCTTCTCTTAACCTAATACCAGCATCCATTCCTTTTCCTTTGTGCTCAGGAAATTACCCCCAACCCGTTTGAAAATTTTTTAACTTTTTTTGAGGAATTACTCCCAACTTGCTCAAGGGGATCATATAGGATACAGGAAACTGAACCCAGATTAGCTGCATGCAAGGCAAATGCCCTACCTGCTGTACTATCGCTCAGGCCCCAATTGGTCATTTTCTTATCTGTATATTTGTTCACATTGTCTGTCTTCCTCTCCAAAAAGTTCTGTTACCCAAGGCAAGACAAACTGACTTTATTTCAGGCCCTGAGCACAGTGATGACTAATGCCTGGCATTAGTGAAAAGCCCTCAGAACCATCTACTGCTATTCATCCGTTAGGGTTCTTCTTGCTCTTGGCCTAGGAATCAGCTTTTCCTCTTTTCCAGGAGCCAGGTGAGCGAAGAGGCTTGGGATGGGGCTTCATTCCCAATGTCCCTGCAGGTCCCTCAGACACTACCACACAACACAGCCCCACAGACTGTCTCACCTCATCACAGGAATCCCTTCACGACTGGCCTGGTAGAAGAGGGTGTACCAGAAGGGCAACAAGGAGTACCGCTGATTCAAGGCATCTCGGATTATGTCCCTGTACTGGGATGCCAGGAGCCATGGCTCTCGCCGCCCTGTGTCCAGGTGGGCGTGTGCCCTGAAGAATGGCTGGTAGGCTCCCATCTGGTACCAGCGCACCAGCAGCTCTGGCTCTGGATTTTTGAAGAAGCCACCAACATCCGCTGGAGGAGGGCAGGAAAGGAAGCAAGTTAGGTAAGCAGGTCAAAAAGAGGTGCAGTCTAAAACGGTTGCTAAGGCCCTACCCTGGACTCTCAGGTCTCTAGAGCTTCAGGCCTCGATACTCTGCCTTTACCTGACCTTTTCCCATGACACAAAGACCCCAACTTCTTTCTCTTACCCCCACAGAAGGACAGTCCCACCAGCGCCAGGCTGAGACACATGGGGATAGAGATCTTCAGATGCTCCCACTCAGCAGTGTTGTCCCCCGTCCACACAGCTCCTGAGGACAAAAGGGAAAAAAATTGCAAACAGTGAAGCACTTCGGCTCTGTAGATCACTAGCCCTTCAGCCCAGCCACATCTGCTGGGTGCCCTGGAAACCTGAAGAGGGAGAGGGAGAGGAGGAGATAGAGACAGGGGAGGGGTGAAGAGAGAGACAGAGAGAGAGGGGCCCAGAATCCCAGACCACCTACTCCCTGCGGGACAGCCTGGTGCAGCTCTAAGGACACCTGTGCGCCCCCAGACCCATTGTTCCGCTCTCCAAATCTCACCGAAGCGCTGGGAGCCAGCGAAGAAAGCCCTGCTCAGGACAAATGGGCGTTCTTTGCCCTGGGAGCGCTGCACCAGCCCCTCAGCAGTTGCCATGTGCTGAGAGAAGAGAAGAGGAAAGAATGAGGGGCAAAGCCCACATATCCGGCAGCTCCCAGCACTCCGCATGCCCCCAACCCCAGGCTTTCCCCCAGCCCCTGACCACGTAGAGGCCGTAGATGTTATGCAGGTCTCGGTGCTCCCAACCACCATAATGACGGGCATCTTTGAGCATGGTGACCTCAGGACCATTAAACACAGATGGTTCGTTCATGTCATTCCAGATGTACAGGTTAGAACTGGAGCCCTGACAAGGCATGGCAGAGAAGGGGGGTAGAGGGGAGATACACGAATGTCAGAGCTCCCAGGAACCCAGAGAAGAGACCTTCTTCCTCTGCGCCTCCCAGAGCCTGAGCCAATGCTACAGCCAGGAAACCAACTGTGGCGAGTGGTAAGGCAGAGCCTTCTGTACCTCATAATTGTCAAAGCTGAACATGTTGGCCCACCAGGCCCGCATCTGGGGATTGGTGAAGTCTGGATAACTGGCTGCTCCTACGGGAGAGCAGTAGAGAGCAGATATCAAGCCCCGAGCAGCTGCTGCTGCTCCATCCCTCTCTGTCTCTCGCTCACCTCCAGGCCCACCTACCTGGCCAGCACCAGCCCTCATAGTCAGAACCATCCCGGGTCTTCACGTATAAGCCCAGTTTCTGCAGCTCTTCATGGATGCGGTAGCCCGAATCCACCTTGATGTGGGGGTCTACAATGGTCACCAGCTGAGGAGAGTAACACGAGTGCTCAGAGCTGCCTGGGGTGCTCAGGTCCAAGCAGGCGGGTCACAGCCACCGTTCTTACCTTGCGCCTCTTGGCGGCCAGCTGGGCGAGCATGTCAAGGGGGTGCGGAAAACGACTGGGGTCCCAGGTGAAGTAGCGCTTGCCATCAGCGTGCTCGATGTCCAGCCAGATTACGTCACAGGGCAGGTTGTGGTCGTCGAAGCCCTGGTTGACCTCTAGAACGTCTGCCTCATCCCGGTAGTTCCAGCGGCTCTGGTGGTAGCCGAGGGAGAAGAGCGGGGGAAATGCCTGGGTTCCTGCAGGTTCAGCAAGGGATGGGGTCAAGCTGGGCTCAGACCCAACCAGGGGCCAACGGGTGACACCCAGAAACAGAAGGAGCCACGGCGACTGAGAAAACGCCAAAGGCAATTAGAGGGCTCACAAAGGGGCAAGTCACCAGACTTCTGAGAACCAGTCATCCCTCAAGAGGCCACAGGGCCCACATGGATGGTGGCATCTGAGGGGGCATCCCGGACCTGTGAGGCTGGCATATTGCCGGAAGACATCGGAGACAGAGGGCCCGAGCATCAGGAAGACATCGATGATGCCGCTCTCGGACATCCAGCGGACGTCAGTCTGTGGGGTCTCCCCGGAGCCCTGCAAGTAGTCCATCATCTTCCCAAACAGGGTCTGTGGAGGGAGCCAGATATCAGCTCAACCCCGGGGCCGTAGGCCCCAATCCAAGACACAGCCACTCTGTAGAGGGGCTCAGAGTCACGATGCTTAGAGCAGCAACGTCCCCACCCACCTCACCACCTGACCTCTTCACTTCCTCCTGACTGACCACTACCAAGGTCACCTTGTCTTCTAGGTTACCCATTTCATGTTGAATTTCCTCCTCTCTACTCAATGAGGGATGGTCCAGCACCTCTGAGAAATGGTCTAGCATGGGACCCAGCAGTCAACACAAAAGAGGCTGATGTGGATCAGAGATTGAACTGGCTGACACTTGCTTGATCCCTGGCACCAGATCAAATGGTTCCAGAGCTATGCCAGGGCATCACCCAGAAGGCCTTCGAGCTCACCAGGATGGCCCAGGTAATCCCTGGCCCTCACTGTCTGCTTTGACAAACCACTGCTGCAAGAGACACCCAGGACTCTGGGTCGCTGCTTGGTGGGAGGCCCTCCAAATGAAAAAGAATCAAAAAAGAGGGCCCAGAGAGATAGCACAGCGGCGTTTGCCTTGCAAGCAGCCGATCCAGGACCAAAGGTGGTTGGTTCGAATCCCGGTGTCCCATATGGTCCCCCGTGCCTGCCAGGAGCTATTTCTGAGCAGACAGCCAGGAGTAATGCCTGAGCAACTCCGGGTGTGGCCCAAAAACCAAAAAAAAAAAAAAAAAGAATCAAAAAAGAAAACTAAGGGCTCAAGGAGGAGCTCCACATTGCTAAGCACAGCCAAGCATGCAACAGAGACACCTTGGCAGTGAGAAGCCAGAACTGCATGGTGCTAGGGGAGCTCTGTCAGGAGCAACCCCTGAGCACCACCAGGTGTGGCACAAATGCCCCACAAGAAGAAAAAAGGCCAGAAGGACTGGGTAAACAGTTGTGGTGCAAAAGCACATGCACACATGGGTGAGACTATGAGCTCCAGCCTCAAAAATGCTGCATGGCCTGCCCAGCATAGCCCTGTGGAGCTCCTGAGCACTAGAGGATGCGATCCCTTTGGGAAAAAAGAGAAAAGGAAGAACAGCTCTGGGACCTAGGATATCTGAGAAGCAGCAACAGCTACTCACAAGGTAGGGAACTTCTCTCACTGGCCTTCTAAGCAAACCCACAGAGGCCAAAGAGAAAGTACAATGGGTTTGATTCTTCGGCACCCCATATGGTCCCGTGAGCCCATCAGGAGTGATTCCTGAGTGCAGGGCCAAGAGTAATCTCTGAACACCACTGTGTATGGTCCAAACTCCAGCCCCCAAAAAGAGGCTGCCCAGCAGCACCCCCAGTTAAGGCCTAAGCATGCAGCACTCACCTTCCCAGCAGTGTTGGAGGAAATGTCCACCCAGGTCTCGGCAGCATTGAGCCAGAAGATGCCCAAGTCCCGCTGGGCACTGTGCGCCAGGAGCACGGGCACAGACCCGTACAGGGCCATGAAGTTGTACAGCTCGTACTGGAACACATCCAGATTGTAGAGGCGGTAGGGATCTGCACCCCTGCAGGAAGACAGGCAGACACCATCACCTGGGCTCTTACTCCATGCCCCTCCTTACCCAGACAGAGGGGAGACGGAGAACCCTCCCTTCCTGCCCTTCTCAAGGATGCCAAGCAGGTGAGCCAGGCTGATCCCAAGCACCCCCTGTACCAGCACATCGCCCACCACCCTAACCTGCTACTTCACCCTGTGCTCCCCATCCCAAAATCACTACAGAACTCACTCGGTGACCTTTAGCCTCATGTTGTCTGCATGCTCTGGGATCCCGTATACATGCTCCATGCCCGGCAGGGAGAAGTCCAAACCCACAGACATAGGACCTGCAAGGAAAGCTGTGATGAGCTCGGGAACTGGGGTAAGGCAAGGCTTAAAATCCCTGGGCTCCCTGGCCCTCACCATACCATAGGGCTTGCTGTCAGAGTGAGTTTTGAAAGTCTCTTCCCAGACTCCTGGCTCCTCCTTCTCTGGCTTCTCATGGGGTTCTGGCTGTGAGGAGGACAGCATATCACTTCCCAAATCACACAACAGACCCCCAACCCCTACCTCGGCCATAGGCTTCTTCCCTCTGACCGCCCAGCCTGCTCCCCGTCCGTGACTTGCCTTGTCACCATCCTCAGCTGTCGTCTCCGGCTGGGCTTCATTGCCCTCAACTGGGTCTCTTGCTGCTTTCCTGGAAGGTAGGAGAGCTGTCTGCTCCAATCCAGAGGGGGCAGGGACGAGGGGCTAGTGGAAGGAGGGGTGAGGGAATAGAGAGCCAAGGGTCCAAAGGAACGAAAGCAATGGAGGAAGGGAGTGACTGTTGTTAAAGCTTGGAGAGGGCCCCGCTGGAAAGCATGGACGTATGTGAAGGATGGGAGCAAAATGAGAAGGGAAAATGAGAAAGAACAGCCACCAGTAGGTGCCTTCCACACACAGGCCCCAGTTGTCTACCCTCTGCCAGCATTCCCCAAGAGACAGTCAAGTTTAGGAGCCTGCTGTCGGAAGGATTGTCCTGCTGCTAAGCTCTCCCCTGAGCCCCAGGCCCCAAGTGCCCTTCTTGGGCCTCAATTTATTGGCCGACACAAAGGTAGTTATTGCAAGGGGGGAAACGGGCCACACTGGGCCTGAGCCTGGGCAAAGAAGGATGCAGGGGCTCCTGTAAGAGGTTACCACGAAAGTCAACTTTCTCTCCCCCCCCCCCCCCGCAGCTTCACCCTCCCAAAAGTCAACTTTCAAGGGCAGCTGCCAGGCTGCTCTGCCCACAGCCCTTAGTGCTCCCCCAACCCAGGGCCAGGAAGCCAGCATAAGGCTACATCTCCCCAAGCCCTGACAAGGCAAAAAGCAGCCAATATCCCTTAAGAACTACAAGGTCAGGGAGACAGAAAGATGGCACAGTGGTAAGGCGTTTGCCTTAGATGCAGAAGGAAGGTGGTTTGAATCCCGGCATCCCATATGTCCCTTGAGCCTGCCAGGAGCAACTTCTGAGCATAGAGCCAGGAGTGACCCCTGAGCGCTGCCGAGTATGACCCAAAAACCAAAGAAAAAAAAAATATCCCCAAGGATCTTATCTTCCTTTTCTCAAGGGAATCCCAGGCAGGGGGACAGGAATAAGACATCACCATAGCTGGGGGTAGGGTGGGGTGTGTGACAGTGTAGGGGTCGGGAAGGGGGAAGTAAGTAAAGATAGAACGTGGAAGGTCTGGGCACCATTTCCTAGGGGCTGGGGCCAGAGTGAAGGGCGGGTGAGGGCAGAGGAACAGATACAATACCAGTGGTCATAGATTTACCTAGAGAAAATGTTCTTGATCTTATCCCACATGCTACCGAGCGTGACACTAAGTTTATCCGAGAAACTGGGGCAGGAGATGGATAGGGAAAGGGGAAAAGGAGGCACAAAACCAACACAAAAACAGAAACAAAAAAGTGAGTTTCAGTTGACAAACTTCCAGAGATGGGGGAGGGGAGGGGAAAAGAATAAAAACAAAAAAACAAACAAAACAAAACAAAAAAAAAAACAGGATGAAAATATATCTGGGGAATATGACGACAATGTGAGAGGGAAGAGGGACAGGCAGACCCAGGCAAGCCTAGCGGGGAGGTACTGCAGGGACAGTTCAGGGACAAAAGCAACTGTCACCTGGTCTGTCCAGGAAATGCAGGAACCTGGGCCTTGGGTCTGCTTCCTACCTTCCCTGACAGGTCACTTCTCTGGGCTTCCCATCCCTGACCAGGCAGGCTGTCCTGGCATCTTGCCCCTACCCCGGGACCTGGTGCCAGACCCCACGATGCCCCAGAGTTCTTTTCAACGAGCCCCGGGCATTCCAAGGCCTGTACTCACGAGACCCTGGGGGCTCGCTGGTGCTCAAAGTGCAGGAGACCTCGGGCATTGACGCTGAGCAGGAGGCTGCGCTCCTCCAGCAGGTCCAGGCGGAACGGCCGTGCTGTCAGGATGATCTTATAAGGCCCCTCGGCCACAGTGAGCTCCACGCTGTTGTCATCGCGGCCCGAGATGGAGAGTCTGAGAAGGAAATCAGGAAGGAGATCAGAGCGGGCCAAGCAGCAGTGCAGTGAGGAAGGGACGCTGGCCTCACATGCGGCTGCATCAGGGCTCGATCCCCAGGTATCCTATGTGTGTGTGTGTCCCCCACCCCCCACCCCAGCACCACCAGGGGTGATTCCTGAGCGCAGAGCCAGGAGTAGCCATTGAGAATCACCAGGTGTGGCTGGCCCCCCAAATGGTTATCAGATGAGAAGTACAAAGGGGTCAAGAGTCAACAGGGGGGGCCCGGAGAGATAGCACAGCGGCTTTTGCCTTCTGATCCAGGACCAACGGTGGTTGGTTCGAATCCCGGTGTCCCATATGGTCCCCCGTGCCTGCCAGGACCTATTTCTGAGCAGACAGCCAGGAGTAACCCCTGAGCATCGCCAGGTGTGGCCCAAAAACCAAAAAAAAAAAAAAAAAAAAAAAAAAGAGTCAACAGGGTCCCCAAGAAGAAGAGGGACCCACTAAAAGTGATATGGCCAACTGTGAGGAATAGAAAAACAGCCCTGGGGGCCGGAGAGATGGCATGGAGGTAAGGTGTTTGCCTTTCATGCAGAAGGTCATCGGTTCGAATCCCGGTGTCCCATATGGTCCCCCTGTGCCTGCCAGGAGCAATTTCTGAGCATGGAGCCAGGAATTTCCCCTGAGCACTGCCGGGTGTGACCCAAAAACCACAAAAAAAAAAAAAAAAAAAAAAGAAAGAAAGAAAGAAAAAAGAAAAACAGCCCTATGGCAGCAGAGAGACAGAAGGTACATTCAAGTCTCTGGGATGCCAACAGCTGGCTGAGCAGTTTACTGACAAAAAGAACAGAGAAGGGCAAAGACTGCTTGTTTAGTGGGAGAAATCAACTTCTGAGTCTAAAACTTAAAAAGTCCAGGTTGGGATCAGAATGATAATACAGCAAGGTGGGCATTTATCTTGCAAGTGGCCAACCTAGGTTTGATCCCTGGCATCCCCATGGTTCCTGAAACCTGCCAGAAGCAATTCCCAAGTGCAGAGCCAGGAGTAACTCCTGAGTACTGCCGGGTGTGGCCCCCCAAACCCAAAATAAATGTAAAAAAAAAAAAAAAAACCGGAAATCAGCACACTGTTTGCATGTGCTGAATTAGGTGCTGGATTAGATCCCCAGCATCACACACACCCAAACCCACACCTCTCACACACACAACATAATCTCAAATTAGGATCAATACAAATGAGTTTCTACAAATCATTAAGAACAAAAACAACATGTGAGGCTACTCTTCACGTGAGCCCATGCTCTCCCTGGAACATGTATGTATGTTGCTTATCTCTATGTCTCCTTGCTTGTCTGCCTTTTCTACTCTGGAGAAGCCTGTATTCTCTCGTGCAAGGCAAACTGCCCCTATAAATCCCACTATACTATAGCTCCAACCCTTCTCCTCTTTTTTTTTGTTTTGTTTTTGCGCCACTTCTGTTAGTGCTCAGGGTTTACTCCTGGCTCTGTGCTTAGGGATCACCCCTGGTAGGACTCAGGGGACCATACGGGCTGCCAGGCATTGAATCTGGATTGGTCACACAAGGCAAGAACCCTGCTGACTGTACTATCTCTTCAGTCATTTAATTTTTTTTTCCCAGTCATTTAAATTTTTTTGTTGGTGGGGAGTAGTGCTAGGCATTGAATGCAAAGCCTTGGCCATGAAGGATAGGTGCTCTACCATTGAGCCACGGGCCCCCACTCCACCCGTATTCAGGAGCACTTCATTTGTACATAGGAGCCTCAGTCAATCTCTAGCACTCCCTGTAAGGTCCCCTAATGATCCTGGGAAATAGCCCTTCAAAATATAGCAAAGAAAAGGGACCAGAGGGCCGGAGCGGTGGTACAAGTGGTAAGGCATCTGCCTTGCCCCTGCTCACCTAGGATGAACCACAGTTCGATATCTGGCATCCCATATGGTTCCCCAAGCCAGGAGCGATTTCTGAGTGCACTGACAGGAGTAACCCCCCCCCCCAAATAAAAAAACATAAACAAAAAAACAACAGAAAAAGGGGCCAGGGGGGGCCGGTGAGGTGGCGCTAGAAGTGAGGTATCTGCCTTGCAAGCGCTAGTCCAGGAAGGACTGCGGTTCGATCCCCCGGCATCCCATATGGTCCCCCCAAGCCAGGGGCGATTTCTGAGCACTTAGCCAGGAGTAACCCCTGAGCATCAAATGGGTGTGCCCCCCCCAAAAAAAAAGAAAAAAAGAAAAAGGGGCCAGAGAAGAGAATATAATAAAATCATAAAGAATGCTCATGCCGGGACCCAGAGAGATAGCTTGGAAGTAGGGAGTTTGCCTTGCATGCAGACAGATGGTGGTTCAAATCCCGGCATCCCATATGGTCCCCCCAACCCTGCCAGGAATGAGTTCTGAGCATAGAGCCAGGAGTAACCCCTGAGTGCTGCCAGGTATAACCGAAAAACCCAAAACCCTCCCAAAACAAAACAAAAATTTAAGAATGCTCATGCCAGTACTTCAAAAACAGCAGGTGGTAACTCAAATGTCCCCCAGTATAGACAAAGGATAATAAGTTATGAAATAGCCCTGAAACATAGCATTTCCAACTGTCAACCCAAGTTACTAGGGTTATCTTATGTGCAATCAAGGTAAAGTTATGGGAGTCAGGGAAACCTCAGAAGACATTCCTTAAAATACACAAGCATGTTAAGTATTGCTGAAACATACACAGGTATACTAATATATTTCTATAAAAACACACATGATACAACTTTAAAATAAAATGGGGGCAAGGAACTTCACAATACCGATCATCTTGGGTCAAGTTGGGTACAGTATGAGAAGAATTTTGAGCTGGGAGAAGAGTTTACAGGGTAGAAGACTCATTAAATTATTTTCTAAATTAAGTTCTTCATAGAGAGCCATGTACAGAACAAAGATGACAAGTATGTCGTGACCCAAGAAGCTGAGTACCTTGACCTGAAGAGTTGCAGAAAAAGTACTGCCAGCACTTAGGCCAGGTCTGACACAGAGGAGGAAGCATTATCTGTTGCCTGAATGAATGAATGAATGAATGAATGAATGAATGAAGATGAAGGGTGAAACAGAGTAAAATGCAGGAAGAGATGCCAAAAGGATGAGAAAAGGAAAGTGGTTAGTCAACTATAATTACTCAAGGACAGGAAAGTCAGCCAGATAAAGGCTTAGCAGGAAGGTGAGCAGGAGCAGGAAGCTGGAGGCTTCCCAGGAAGAAAACCTTACCTAGCTGTGGGCGGGTCAGCCACCAACACATCCGGCACACGGTAGCGGGGTCGCAGGGGCTCCAGCTCATCAATCCTGATCCGTGTCATGTTCTTCTGAAGGCCCTGGAGCTCCAGGATCAGCAGCACCTGTGGAGCAGAGCTTGAGTCTGGGGGGAGTCTCTCACCCCATTCCCTTTTTATTGGGGGTGGGGGGTTGTTCCTCATCTTCTCTTTCCAGCCCTGAGCTTGAGGGACCAGGGTTTGGAATGTCTCATAAAGCTCAAGTCCCAAAAGGACTTGGTTGGTTGATTGGTTTTTCCTTTTCTCACCCCTGACCTTGTTGATATCGTTGATGATGTGGACTGTGAGGCCATCAGGGCCAAGCTGCAGGGAATCCAGCAAGGCTCGGTAAGGAGACAGGCCTGGAGGGACGCTTCGCTGGCGCCTGGCAAGGGAAACATTCAGGGAAGTGTGAGGGTGTCCCAATGTCCTTTGGGCCATCTCTCTCGTACAGTGAAACCCGGCTACGCCCCTCCCACAGGCACCTCCCCACCTATCCGGCCTCCCCCAAAACATCTTACTTGCAAAATGAGCTTTCTTCACAGGTCTTGAAGTTGCTTCTATCCACGGCTAATGTGACTCCCAGGCAGACCCCTAAACATGCCAGCACCAAACACGCCCAAGACCTAAGGAGCCAAGAGGGCCAAGAGGGAGCGGTCAGCACCAAGGTGGGAAAGGGGCGCCCCCTCACAAGTCCAGGTGTCTGCCAGAACTCTAAGGAGCAAAAAAGAAAAAAAGAGGGACTCCACAAAGAAGGAAGCAGGGGAGCTCTGGCTAAGTGTCAGGCTGAGGAGGCAGCTCACCCACCCCTACTGCTAATGAAAGAGGAAGTGGCCCAAGAACTTGGCCTTCAGAAGCAGAAACCCTGGCACTGACTGTAGTCACATCAGCCTCTCACAGGTAAGGACCAGTCACAGCTGATCTCCAGGGAAGTAGTGGAACAGAAAAGAGGTGAGGATGGAAGAAAATCCAGTCATACTCTCCTTGAGAAAGGCACTGGGTGAACTACAGTGAAAAATATAAGAATATTGGTGTACCCCGAGATAGCTTACTGATTAGTTCCTGGAACCCTGAAATCTCAAGTACCTAGGCACCCTGCTCACTGAGCTTGGTCCCGTATATTCACTACCAAGGCTTAGGAAAGAACAGCAGCTGACACACACCTGAAGTATGTTCCCTAGGACCTAGCTAACTGCTTTTTGTCCCAACAGTACTCACAGGTTACTTCTGGCTCTGCACTCAAAAAAAATCACTCCTGGCAGTGCTTGGGAATGTCTGGGAAAGGCTGGGGAATGAAGCCAGGTCAGCCACGTACAAGGCTGTATTATCTCTCCAGCCCCTATCTGCAGGTTTTAAGAGTAGCAATGGTCTGGGCATTCCCAGAGGCTCCAATGGAAGTAACCTGAAGCAAAACTTTGCAAATGGTAGAATCAATTCTCTAAAAGGCACTGCTCTTTACCCTTACTTTTGTTATTTTCCTGGCAAATGTGTGGTTGGGTTTTCCTGGATGGGAAAATTAGGTATAAAAGTTTCAACTGGGGCTAAAGCAATAGCAAAGCTGGTAGGGTATTTGTTTGCCTTGCATATGGGGGACCTGGCTTTGATCCCCAGCATCCCATATAGTATCCTGAAATTGCCAGGAGTATTTTCTGAGCACAGAGCCAGGAGTAACCCCTGAGTACTGCTGGGAACAAAAATTTTTCAATTATTTGGGGGTCTGGGAGATAGGATGACACATAGGGTGCTTATTCTTGAGTTCAGCCCAAGCAGAGTCCAGAGAAACCCCTGAGCACTGCTAGATATTGCCCAAACAAAAACAAACAAATAAAAAAAATGGGCCAAAGTTTAAAGTACAACAGACAGGGCACTAGCCTTGCATGTGGTCGATTGAGGTATGATCTCTGGCATCCTATATGGTTCCCCGAATCTTCCAGGAGTGATTCCTGAGTGCAGAGCCAGGAGTAAGTAACTCCTGAGCATTGCCAGCTATGTCATAAAAACAAAACAGACAAACAAACAAGAAAAAAACTTAAAAAAAAATACACAGGGGCCGGAGAGATAGCATGGAGGTAAGGCATTTGCCTTTCATGCAGGAGGTCATCAGTTCGAATCCCGGCACCCCATATGGTCCCCCGAGCCTGCCAGGAGCAATTTCTGAGCCTGGAGCCAGGAATAACCCCTGAGCACTGCCGGGTGTGACCCAAAAACCACAAAAAAAAAAAAAAAAGAATACACAAACCCAAAACAAGAAGCTTCCATAAGTAAGTTCCAAGACTGAACTACTAATAAAGAGCAAAAGTGAGGATGGTCTCAGTTCTATCACTGCAGGCCAATGTTCTTCACAACCCACTGACAAAGCACTAATCACTGGCATTGTGATTGAATGGTGATTGAAGACCATTGCCTCAATGACACCACAAACTGTTTGTTCCCTAATGTGCTGCTAAATGACAGACCTGGGACAGACATGCTTCTTGGGGGGGGGGGGGGGGGGGAGGGGAGATTCATTCACTTGGGTAAAATCCTAACCAGGGATTCCTTGCATCTGCCAAGCTTCACCTGTAGTGCTTGTTACATAAAAATGACCAAGCTTGGGGCCGAAGAGATAGCACAGTGGCAGGGCATTTGCCTTGTACGCAGCCAATCCAGGACAGTGGTTCCAATCCTGGCATCCCATATGGTCTCCCGTGCCTGCCAGGAGCGATTTTTGAGCCCAGAGCCAGGAGAAATCCCTGGGTGCTGGCGGGTGTGGCCCAAAACAACCAAACAAAAAAAAAGACCAAGCTCCAGGACAAAAGAGTACAGTGGGGAAGGCAGGTGCCTTGCACACTGCCCAACCCACATTGGACCCACTCCCAGATGGTCCCTCAAGGCTGGCCAAGAGTGATCCCTGAGTCCACTGTCAGGAGTAAGCCCTAAGCACACCCAGGTGTGACCCCCAAACAAACAAAAAGTCCGAGCTCCTTGAAAATGCATTTAATATTTGGAGGATGAGGATCAAGCTCAGGGTTTCAGACATGTGAAATACCCTATCACTGACCTACATTCCCCTACCAGAAATCATTTTAGTTATTACAAAAAAAAAAAAAAATCAGGGGCCGGGTGGTGGCGCTGGAGGTAAGGTGCCTGCCTTGCCTGTGCTAGCCTAGGACGGACCGCGGTTCGATCCCCCGGCGTCCCATATGGTCCCCCAAGAAGCCAGGAGCAACTTCTGAGCACATAGCCAGGAGTAACCCCTGAGCATCACAGGGTGTGGCCCAAAAAAAAAAAAAAATCAAAGGGGCCAGAGCAATAGCACAGGTTGGACGGACCCTTGACCCTGCCAGGAGTAAATTCTAAGCACAGAGCCAAGAGCTGAGCATTGCCAAGTGTGGCCGAAAAACCAAACCAAACCAAACAGACCAAAACCACAATTTCTTTTTGGTTTCTGGGCTGTACCCAGTGATACTGAGGGAACCAGGTGGTACTAGGGCTGGAACCCAGGCCTCCTGAAGTTTGTGCTCCAACAGAGAGCCTCTTTCTGACCCAACTACATTATAGGGCAGATGCAGAAACACACACGCGTGCACGTGTCCACACACACAGACACCAGTGCTTCTAAGCAATTAAACTCCAACTGTGCTAAGAAAGTAATTTCCGCCTACATTGGTATCCAATATTAGCTCAGCATAAACTTAAAAGTAAAAGGTAAAGGTTTCATAAAGGATGAAGAGGGCCAGAGAGATAGCATGGAGGTAAGGCATTTGCCTTTCATGCAGGAGGTCATCGGTTCGAATCCCGGTGTCCCATATGGTCCCCCGTGCCTGCCAGGAGCAATTTCTGAGCCTGGAGCCAAGTATAACCCCTGAGCACTGCCGGGTGTGACCCAAAAACCATACACACACACACACACACACACACACACACACACACACACACACACAAAAAGGATGAAGAGAGCAGGCCCTTCAGTTCCAGAAGAATATGGGGGGAAAGAAGGGTGGGAAGGGCAACCGGCCCTGAGCTTTAAGAAGCCGAGTAAGACTGAGTAGGGGCATGACATGCAGAAGAAATGCTACCAGAAAACAGCAGGGTTCATGGGGATTTGGGGGACTCTGAGGATAGGCAACAGCAGGTACCAAGTACAACAGGTACCAAGAAGCATCGATAATCTGGTCTGGCCGCCCAAAGCAGCAGTTAACAGGAAATACAATGAGTTAAATCCCTTAAGTCCTATTTGCATCCTATAAAGTCCAATTTACATCTATAAAAACGGGTCTCCAGAGATGCCAGAGTGAGGAAATAACTTATAACTACTCCTCCAGTTTCTACCTATGGGAGAGGTGCAGGAAAAGGCGGGAGGGAAGAAAAAAATCTTGAACACCCCTGGGCAAGAAAAAGCAGTCACAAGGCGCCAAAGTCAAGAACCGAGAGAGGGATGAAAGTAGGCCTCCAGTTTATTGTCCCAAACCACAGGCTATTTGCAAGCAGTTTATGATGGATCCTTTGAAGGTTTGTCCTTATATATATATATATATATATATTTTTTTTTTCATTGCTGCTAACAGTACACGCCTCTCCCATCCCAAATCCGTTAGGTGCTGGAAAAAAAGCTTTGTGGCAAGCTGGTGATTTGTTTGGAACCTTTTTCTTTCTTTTTCTTTTTTCAAACCAGTTATAGAGACTCCAAGGCAGAGTCAAAACCTTTCCATCATGACATGTTGAGTGCTTGAGGAACATCACCCAGAGGAAGAAGACTTGAGCTTCCAGGCTCGGACCCGGGCCTTTTGCCCAGAGACTGTAGACACAAAACAAATCAAAGGTGAGATCCGTGTGAAGAGGGGCAGGGCAAAGGATCCCGGGCCTCTGGTGAGGGCACAGGTGAGGGGATGAGAAGTGGGGTGCAGGCAGGTGCTTCCAGCTCTACCCAAGGATCAAGGGGGAGCAGCAGGCAGATCCCCAGGGGGGTTCAGGCAGCGGCTCGCCCCTCGCCCTATGGACCCCACGCCCCCTAGAAAGGAGGCGCCGGGATTAACGGCCGCGATTGGCCGGGGGGAACCGTCACGGCCCCCCCAAAGCCTTGGAGCCATGGCCTGGGCGGAGAGGGTTAATTGGACAGCGGGTGCTCACGAGGCCGGGAAGAAGAGGGGGCGCTTGCAAAGGACACTGAGGAAGGATATATCACCAACGGGGCCTGGGGGGCACGTCCTGGGGGCGCCCTCCCCGGGCTCTGGGCTCCTCACCGCGTCCTACGCGCCGCCAATCCCGCCACCACCGCCAGCGCCGCCATCTTGTGCCGGGTTTGCTCCTTGACCCGGCGCCTCGCCTCCCCCTCGGCTCGCCTTGAGCCGACACGTCGCCCAGGGCCCGCCCCTTCCGGCCTCTCTGATTGGCCCGGCCGGCGCGGCGTTCCTATTGGCTGAGCGCGCGCGCCCCTGATATTAGCAAGGGCGTGGCTACGGCGGGGCGTGGTTTGTCTGTCATGGGCGGGGCTGATGGGCGGGGCGGGGCCGGCACTGTCCGGAGTCGGTCGCTCGCTGCTGTCCAACTTCACGGGCTGAAAAGGAGCAGACACACACACACACATAGGACAAGGAACTGGAAGTGTTTGTTTTTGGTTTTGTTTTTTTCTCAACACAGCAATTTTTATTTCTTTACAAAAAAATAAAAGTGGTATAAGAAAAAGAAAGTAAAGGATAAAAGATAACAACAAAAAAAAAAAGTGGGGAAGGGGGGAAAAAAGTGACAGCGCTCTTTAGGCCTTGCAAGGCCTTGATGAGACAAAAGTTCCATTTCTATTTTTATTTTTTTCTGCAGCCCCTTGTCCCTCCAGATGATCTCTGCTTTAAATAAACTCCCTGTGCTTTTCTGCAGCCTAGACGCAAAGAAAAGCTATGTGCCCTGCCGAAGGAAAGTGGACGATGGGGCCTGGAACCGACCGGAGAAAGGGCCCAGGCGATCGATGTTACGGTGGAGGACGCTGTGCAGGACGGCCAGGTGGGCTCCTCCCTCGCCGCCACCTTCCCTGGAGAAGTCCCTGATGAAGCGGCCTCGCTCCGACTGAAAGATGAACTTCTGGGGCAAGGGTCCGTGCTCCCGGAGAAACCCCCAGACGCTGAGCAGCAGCAGGCGCACCTCAAAAGGGGCCAACTGGCTGAATATCTCGTGCATGTTACCCAGAGCTGGTGGCAGGAGGCTGCCCTCTGCCATGACGGCCACCAGGGTGCAGGAGGCCTCCAGGTGCCAGGGGGAGTGGGTTGTATCGGGATGGCGGGAGGCTTCCCAATGGCCCAACAGGGCGGCCAGCAGGCCCCGGAGCAGCACCGAGCAGTAGCACAGGGCTGGTGGGGCAGCGGCGACCAGCTTCAGCAGCTCGAAGAGCAGGGGCTGTTCCCTGAAGCGTCGGCCGATGCGGAGATCCCGCTCCACGGTGGCCCGGGCGTGCTCCTCGGGAGGCCAGGCCAGTTCAGCACCTGCTGCATCTGGACACACACTCTCCACCAAGGTCACTGCCACGGCTTTGGCGGCCTCCGGGCTCAGGGTGGGTGCTCCCCAGCAGCCCCCACATTCGGTGCTCCCCGGGGCACTACAACAGCGCACCAGGAGATTGAAGAGGCTCTGGGTGTTATAGATGACTTCGTGTGGCTTGCGGGGCTGCACGCACTTGGGTGGCTTGAGGCCCCGGCCGATGACTCCGGCGTGGAAAACTGACCAGATGCCTCCGGGACCGGGCACTGCTGCAGTGTGACGTCGGTTCGTGTCCAACAGGGAAGCAGAGGTCAAAGGAGCTGAGACCACTGACAGCGTCTCATCCTCCCCATCCACCTCTCCTCCAAACAGTTCTGTGTTGCCCCGATGCAAAGCTCCCTCGACCAGCAGCTGCAGGACTGCCTTGAGGCCGGCTGGGGAGGTCTGAGAGAGGCGGGCGAGAAGCTGCGAGGCCGAAGCCACCCCGGGGGGCCCGTGCAGTCTGAGAGAGGCAAAGAAGCGATGCACCCCAGCTCGCACCAGCCCCAGGAGTTGGGAGGGGGACAGGGATTCCGGGGGAAAGGGACAGATGGCCAGAAGGGAGGCAGCGGCGTCGGCTACTTCTTCTTCGGGATGCAAGAGGAGAGGCGCCAGGTCAGACAGATGGGCAGAGGCCGACTCCCCGAATCGGGCCCCGAGTGCTGCTGGGCCCTCCCCACCCTGCTGCTCCCACCCTACTAGCAGTGCTAAGTTGCGCAGGAACCGGGCGGTGAAGGGAGGCTGTAAAGTCCCAGCATGTATCCGAGCCAGGCAGCTTCGGAAGGCCAGGGGCAGGAGGCCAGAGAGACTGACCACCAGCCCTGCGTATAGCTGGGTTGCTAAGCTCAACTCTTCGGGGCTCCGGGCCCGGCTCAGCAGATGGCCCAAGGCCTCAGGTCCGCAGCTTGGCCGGGTATAGACAGAGAGCAGCCCCAAAAGCTGGTGTTGCCAGAGGAATCGCTTCCGTTCCAACCGCAGAGTCTCTCCGCACAGTTCTCCAACATGGTTCCTTAGGGCATCAAGGAAGGGCACAGGCCGGGGCAGCGGGGGTGGGCCTAGCACCCCTTCCCCGGGAGACCCGCCCCGGTGATGAACCAGTTTTTGCAGGTGGAGCAGCAGCAGCTGGATCAGGCGGTCACAAGCCTCGCGGACCGTGTCCGGCACGGCCAGGCCCTGCGTCGTGATGACCGAAGCCGGCATGGCGGTGTCCACCAGGAAGTGCAGCAGGCGGTAGGCGCCGGCCCCGGAGGCCTGGCTCACCAGATGCACGGCCAGGTTCAGCATGTTGTCCAGCTCCTCGCGGGGGAACCCTTGCAGATGTTGCTGCAGCTGGCTGAGCACGGCGGGGGGCTTCAGGCAGTCCACCAGCTCCCCTGACACAGTGCCCAGCAGAGCTGGTGACATGACTGCAAGCTGCAGCAGGAAAGGAACTGTGGCCTGCAGGGATGGGTCCCCGCTGCGACCCCCGGAGCCACCAGCCAGGCTCTCATGGAACATACGAAGGAGCTCCCGCCGGATGCTATCTCCGTGGCGGGAAGCCAAGTGCCCAAGAATGCCCACCACTGAGGCAATCTTAGGCACCCGCTTCTCCGCAGGGAGAGCAGGAGATCCAGGAAAGGAGTCTGCAGAGGGATTTTGGGAAGCGCTTCCGCCACTACCACCAGCACTAGCCCCACCGTGAACACAGAAATCCTTGAGGCCGCAGGAGAGGACTCGGGAGATGATGGTGCCAGGGAAAGAGGAGCCGATGTGTGCCACCACCCAATCGAAGTGAGGCGAATGCTGGACAGACGTATCCAGCAAGGCATCGACGCAAGCATCTGGGCAACTACCAATGAGAGCAGAGAGACACTGCACATAGATGTCCATGAGCGTGCGGGTGGCCCGGCAGCCCATCCACAGCTGCAGCAACTCATTCAGGGAGCCAGTGGCGTGGGGCACACGCTGGTGCTGGCCCGAGTATGAGCTACTCAGCTGCCCCATGAGGTCAATGGACCACGCGCTTATCACTGGTGCCCAGGCTTTTGGGTTGGCCCGGATGAACTCAGACAGCACCTGCTGGACTTCCTGGACCACATCCTCAAGACCGGGCCCCCCCGCAGGGACATGGGAGGGTGGTGGTGGGCGGAGGTGAGGGGGGCCGGGTACTGGGCTTTCTTCCAGAGCAGCCAAGTGGGCACGGACACTTTCATCAAAGACCCCTCGCAAGTGGTCGAGCACCGCAGCCCGAGCGGGTGGCAGAGAGCGGAGGAGGAGGAGGCCACAGCGGGCATGTTCCCGGGCAGAGAGCTGGTGGCCCAGAATGGGGTCCACGCCAGTCAGAAACGCCTTGATTTCCTGGGACAGCTCCTGGGCACTGTAAGGAGGCAAAAGCAGCAAACTTAGATTAAAACCATTAATTATTTATTAAAAACATTCACACACTCATCACTCGCTAAATGCTATTCTATCATTTATTCTAAACCATTTTAAACAACTCAGGAGTCTGCCAGGTACTACTTGAATCACTTCACATGAGTTACTGCAACACAGATTATAACTTGGAACCCTACGGTGAGACCATTTTACAAAGAAATTGCAGTCACATCATCATCAGTCTTAATGAGCTCCAAAAATGTATTAACCACTTGTGAGCTTTTCAACCTGGAACCCCGTATCTGCTGTCTGGTACTCAATAAACATTAGTGGGTAAAGCAACAGCACAGTAAAGCACAACACAGCAGGTAGAGTATTTGCCTTGCAAGCATCTAACCCAGGACAGACCCAGGTTGGAACCCCAGCACCCCATATGGTCCCTGAGCCTGCCAGGAGCGATTTCTGAGTGAAGAGCCAGGAATAACCCGAGTGCCGCTGAGTGCGGCCCCCCCAAAATCCAAAAACCAATAAAAATATCAAAATAAATAAACATGAGTGGCTTACATTCCCTATATATTTTAAAAACACGTTCAAAATACTGGGGGAGAGGAGGACCTGAGCACTCCCGCACACCCGGCAACACAAGTGCTCTCCTACTGAAGGCTGCAATTTAGTGCGAAGAATCAGGGGAGCACAAAACTGTGAGCCCCATGAGAGGGCTCCCCTCTGGCAGGAGGTTTCTCCCCACATTCTGCCAGCATCTTATCTCTGCCTGCTGCCACTTGAACTTTCACTTCCCAACGTCCTCTAAGTCCTGTCCTGGTGCAGAGAAATCGGGGGGGGGGGGGGTGTTCCCAGTGCACACAAGAGGATGCTTTCCAGCATCCCTGTCCCCGCTGAAGCTGAAGCTGAAGCTCCATGCCTGCGTTATGCAAAGAGGCAGAAATCCTTTCCCCGGAGTCTCTTGGCTGCAAGGCTGCAGGGAGTAGCATCCCGTGCAACTAACTGACCAGGCTCCCTGATGCCCCCAAGAGCAACAAGACCCTTAAGGGGTGTCTGTGCAGGAGCAAAAAGAAAAAAGAAAAAGGAAAAGAAAAGAAAGGGACCAGCCTGGGGGTTTCTGGTCTGGGCCTGGTCCCCCAAGAAGTCAGGGGGTGCCTGGGTTCTCTTCTCAGCTCTGCAAGGCAGCCCTCCCTCCAAGAGCTCTTGGAAAAGCCAAGCGGGGCTGCGGGCTGTCGAGGCTCCGGGAGCTGCGGGGAGGAGGCACCCCGAGATCCAGAGAGGGAGCCCCAAATGGTGAGCCGCCTTCACCCAGGATCTCGGGGGACCCAGACGCGAGTCCTCGCGGCACGATCGGGGTCGGTGCCAAGAACTGGGGTAAGGTGAGAAGGGGAAATGTCAGAAGCTCGGACTACCTGAGCGGCGCGGGACCGTGGGCGGCCGGGGCAGGCCCGGGGGGCCCCGGGGCCCCGGGAGGGTCGCACAGCGCGGACATCCCGGAGCCCGAGCCCAAGCCCGAGGCGGGAGCAGCGAAGCGCAGGCAGCGCATGCGCACTGGCCGCCCGCCCGGGAGGAACCTGCCTCTTGCGCCTCCCCGGAAAAGCGCTCCGGCGACGCCCGCCCGCCACTCGCGCACTTTGGTTCCGGACCCGGGAGGGGGAACCGCAACAGACGGACTTCCGGGGGCCGGAGAGCTAGCACGGAGGGAGGGCGTTTGCCTTCCATGCAGAAGGTCGGTGGTTCGAATCCCGACATGCCATGTGGTCCCCCGAGCCTGTCAGGAGTGATTTCTAAGTGTAGAACCAGGAGGAACCCCTAAGAATCCGGGACCTACCCGATTTCATTCATTCACTCATTCATTCATTCTTTGTTTTGTTTTGTTTTGTTTTGTTTTGTTTTGTTTTTTGTTGGGTACACTCAGAAATTGCTCCTGGCAGGCTTGGGAGGTCATCTGGGATGCAGGGATTCAAACATCGTCCTTCTGCGTGCAAGGCAAATGCCTTACCTCCATGCTATCTCTGCCCCCTCTGATTTATTAATTTTTTTAATAGGGGAAGGGCTTGGGGGCATAGGAAGGGTTACTCCTGGCTCTGTATTTAAGAATCACTCTTGGAAAACCCTATGGGATGGGGAGGGAGGATCAAACTAGTGTCAGCATGCAGGACAAAGGCCCTCTAATCGCTGTATTATCTTTCCAGCCTTGTAATTTTATTCTTTATCTAAGTTGTTCCTTTGCAAAAATAGGTTGTTAAAAGGATGCGCTGGATTCATTAAAACTGGGCACTGATGGGGCTAAAGAGATAACACATAGGTAGGGTGTTTGCCTTGCACGCAGTCAACCCAGGACCATCAGTGGTTTGAATCCAGGCGTCCCATTTGGTGTTCTCCGCCCCCCACCCCAGCCTGCCAGAAGCGATTTCTGAACGCAGATCCAGAAGTAACCCCTGAGTGCTGCCAGGTGTGACCCAAAAACAAACAAACCAAAAAAAAGAAAAAAGAAACTGGGCACTGACAGTCGTTTTGAGGGAAGGGAATGAAGGAAGGGGAAAGAGACAAAGAGAAAACTCAGAGGAAGAAGAGGGGGGATCCGAGCGATAGGACAGCAGGTAGGATGTTTGCTTTGCAAGCATCTTACCAGGGTACCATCCCTGCCACCTATCCCATATGGTCCCCAGAGCACTGCCAGGAGTGATCCCTGAGTGCAGAGTCTGGAGTTAAGTTCTGAGCATTGATGGATGTGATCCAAAAACAAAAGAAAAAGAAAGTATGAAAATGAAAGAAAAAAGGAAGACATCCTGAAGTAAATCGGGTTGGCTTTTCAGAAAGTGTCAGGGTAGCCCTGGTAGGTTCCCCAAGTCTTTCCACCAGTCTCCTTATTTGGGCTGGTCTCTCCCCACTTCTTCCAGCCTTGGACTTCCCCCACCTGCTGGTCTGTCAGGTGGTCCCATCTTCAGCGTATCCCTCATCAGAACCAAATTCCAACCATCTTTCTGATCAGGTACCTGCCAATCCACTTCTTAGCTGTGTAGCTTTTATTCCTCGCCCCCTTATTTACTGGCTTGAGGCCATTCCTGACTATGCTCAGAGCTTACTCCAGTCCTTGTGCTCAAGGATCATTCCAGGTACCATATATGGAGCCTGAATTTGAAACCTGGCCTACCAGTGGCCGGCCTTTCCCACTGTCTTATCTCTTTAGCCCTGTAGCTCCCGAAGCTAAGCTTCCTCTCCTGGAAATGTGGATCCATACCAACACCCCATAAGGTTGTTGAGAACATTGGAACTGGTAATATAATCCTGATATAGGTAGAAATTATGCTTGCAGTGGTAAGCACTATATGGGATTTGCTAATAAAAACACCTTAACACAATTTAGTGGTTTTTTTTTTTCCAGTTTGTTGATTCTTTTTTTTTTTTTTTTTTTTTTTTGGTTTTTGGTTTTTGGGCCACACCCAGTGATGCTCAGGGGTTACTCCTGGCTATGCGCTCAGAAGTTGCTCCTGGCTTGGGGGACCATATGGGACGCGGGGGGATCGAACCGGGGTCTGTCCTAGGCTAGCGCAGGCAAGGCAGGCACCTTACCTCTAGCACCACCGCCCGGCCCCTGTTGATTCTTTTTTATCCTTTTCATTTGGGTGCTGCACTCTGTGGTATTCAGGGATCACTCCTGGCAGTGTTTAGTGAGCCATGTGTGCTGCCAGGGATAAAAATGGAGTCCAGCATGTGTAAAGTCAATACCTTATCCACTGTACTATCTTTCTGGCCTGAAAACATTAATATAATTTAATTTAATATACTCAGGGGGTTGGGCATTCCTGGTGGTGGTGCTGCTGCATGCAAAGTATGTGCTCCAGTCTTTGTGGGGGGAAGGAGTGACACCCAACATGTTCTAGGACTATTCTTCAGGAGGTATAGTAAGATGCCTGGCAGTGTGAGGGATTATGCAGTGGTGGACATTGAACCCTGCATTTCCCAGATTTTTTGTTTTGTTTTGTTTTGGGGCCACACCAGGGGTTATACTTGATTCTGTACTCAGTACTCACTCCTGGCAGGCTCGCAGAACCATATGGGATATCTGAGTCCTAACCTGGTTCAACTGGCTGCATGGAAGGCAAATGCCCTGCCACTGTCCTATTGTCCTGATCCCCTACACTAATTGAAAGAGAAGGGGAGTTAAATTATATGCTTTGCATGCAGGAGTCTGTTTTTTTTGTTTGTTTTTTTGGTTTTTGGGTCACACCCAGTGGCACTCAGGGGTTACTCCTGGCTCCAGGCTCAGAAATCACTCCTACAGGCTCCGGGGACCACAGGGGATGCCGGGATTCAAACCACCATCCTTCTGCATGCGAGGCAAACACCTTACCTCCATGCTATCTCTCCAGCCCCACATGCAGGAGTCTGGATTTGGTCTCTGGCATTATATAGTCCCAAGCACAGAACTGGGAGTAGCCCCAAACTCAAAATAAAGGAATTTTCTTTTGAGATTATATCAAGTGAATAAGAATGAACAAATGATAGAATAGAAAGAAATCCACCACATTGAGACAGTAACTAATTCTAGTGAACATGTTTTGATGTGTAATGAACTGGATGGTCTGTTCCAAAATTGCAACAACAACAAAAAAATAGATCAAAGGGTAGAGAGGTAATACTACAGTGGATAGGGTACTTGCCTTGAACACAGCAGACACAGGTTCAATCCCCAGCATCCCATATTGTGGAAGGAAGGCAGAAAGAAAGGAAGGGAAGGAGGGAGGGAGGGAGGCTATATTCTCAAGTGCCAATTAAGCTCATGAAAGATAAACTATAAATCATTTTACTTATGTTTAATGTAATACATACCACTATAACCGAGAATTGGGTCATAGGAATTAGATCAATAAATATCCAGTTTCCACCGCATACATTAGTTTTTAATTATAAAGGGAAAAGTGACCCCTATAGCTAAGAAATCTAACTCACTTAACCAAGTTTTGGGTTTTTTTTTGGGGGGGGGGGCACACTTAGCTCTAAGATCATGGATTACTGGTTCAGAGGACAATATGGGGTGCTGGGGATTAAACCAGTATAAGCTAAGTACAAGGTAAGAGCCTTCCCTGCTGTAGTGTCATTCCAAAGTACATTTAGAGTCACCAAAAATGAAATACACTGGCACTACAGACCTCCTGACAAAATGCAATTGAGCACAATTGCAAATTGGAGACAATCTTAACATTTCAAACACATCCTATAGCAGTACAGCAAGTAAGGTGCTTGCCTAGCACACGGCCAACCCAGGTTCAAACCCCGATACCCCATATAATCCCCAGGGTCCTACCAGGAGTGATATGTGAGCACAGAGCTAGGAGTAAACCCTAAAACTGCATATGCCCACCTAGACCTATTTTAATAAAATAAAAAATCATGCAAATACAAATACAAGTCATCTAAAACAAGGTAGGAATACTATTCCAGACTGAAGTCTAAAGAGGCAAGACATTCAAATGCAGCATGACCTTTTTATTGGGAGGAAAACAACTTTATTTATTTATTTTTAAATTTATTTATTGGTTTTTGGACCACACCCGGCAGCGCTCAGGGGTTACTCCTGGCTCTCCGCTCAGAAATTGCTCCTGACAGGCAACTGGAGACCATCTGGGATGCTGGGATTCGAATCACTGTTCGTCCTGGATTGGCTGTGTGCAAGGCAAACGCCCCACTGCTGTGCTATCTCTTCAGTCCCTGAAAAACAACTTTATATATACATATATATGTTATATATAAAACATATATGCATATATAACAACTTTATATATTTGGGGGGGGTTTGGGTCATACCCACCAGCGCTCAGGTGTTACTCCTGGCTCTACCCTCAGAAATCGCTCCTGGCAGGCTCTGGGGACCATATGGGATGCCAGGATTCGAACCACCATCCTTCTGCATGCAAGGCAAATGCCCTACCTCCATGCTATCTCTCTGTCCCCTAAACTTTATTTTTAACTTCATTTACTTATGATTAATTGTTTGATGGGTCACACCAAGCAGTGCCCAGGAGCCACTCCTGGCTCTGTACTCAGAAATTGCCCCGGTAGGCTGGGGGTCCACATGGATGCTGGGACTCGAACGAGGTCCCTTCTGTTTTGGCCACATGCAAGGCAAATGCTATCTCTCCGACCTCTTTAAACAATATGTTTGGGGGCTGGAGAGAGCACTGTGAGTAGGTAGGACATTTGTCGTACATATGGTCGACCCAGGTTCAATCCCTAACATCCCATACTGTCTCCTGAACACCACAAGGAATGATTCCTAAATGCAGAACTAGGATTAACCCCAGAGCATTGCTAGGTTGTTTTTTTGTTTTGTTTTGTTTTGTTTTTTGGTTTTTGGGTCACACCCTCCAACGCTCAGGGGTTCCTCCTGGCAGGCACAGGGGATATATGGGATGCTGGGATTCGAACAAAAAAATATTTTTTGGGGCCCGGAGAGATAGCACAGCGGCATTTGCCTTGCAAGCAGCCGATCCAGGACCTAAGGTGGTTGGTTTGAATCTCGGTGTCCCATATGGTCCCCCGTGCCTGCCAGGAGCTATTTCTGAGCAGACAGCCAGGAGTAACCCCTGAGCACCACCAGGTGTGACCCTAAAACCAAAATTATATATATATTCTTTTGATTTCTGGGCCATACCCGGCTGTTTCCCCTTCCCAAATGCCATATGCTAATCTCACCTGGATGGTCAGGCCCACCCACACCCTGGAGGGGCTATTGTTTGGGATGCAGGGGTCTGCAATCTTTTTTTTTTTGTTTTTTTTTTTGTTTTTTTTTTGTTTTTGGGCCACACCCGTTTGACACTCAGGGGTTACTCCTGGCTATGTGCTCAGAAATCGCCCCTGGCTTGGGGGGACCATATGGGACGCCGGGGGATCGAACCGCGGTCCTTCCTTGGCTAGCGCTTGCAAGGCAAACACCTTACCTCCAGCGCCACCTACCCGGCCCCTGGGGTCTGCAATCTTTAAGACATAAAGAGTCACTTGGACTAGTTTCTGAAGGGGGGTAAAAAAAACCTGAGAGCCGGGAGTCGGAGCAGTGTCACAAGAGGTAGGGCATTTGCCTTGCACGCGCTAACCTAGGACTGACCATGGTTCGATCCCCGGTGTCCCATATGGTCCCCCAAGCCAGGAGCGATTTCTGAGTACATAGCCAGGAGTAACCTCTGAGCATCATGGCCCAAACACACACACATACACACACAAACCAAACCTGGGAGCCGCAAAGCCATTGGGACACTTAAAACAAATACAGCACTGCACACATAGTTTCTTATCTTTTTTTTTTTTTTGGGGGGGGGCCCACACCCGGCAGCGTTCAGGGGTTACTCCTGGATTTCTGCTCAGAAATAGCTCCTGGCAGGCAGGGGGGACCATATGGAATGCTGGGATTTGAACCAACCACCTTAGGTCCTGGGTTGGCTGCTTGCAAGGCAAACGCCGCTGTGCTATCTTTTTTTTTTTTTTTTTTGGGTTTTTGGGCCACACCCGGTAACACTCAGGGGTTACTCCTGGCTATGTGCTCAGAAGTTGCTCCTGGCTTGGGGGACCATATGGGACACCGGGGGATCGAACTGCGGTCCATCCAAGGCTAGCGCAGGCAAGGCAGGCACCTTACCTTTAGCGCCACCGCCCGGCCCCATCTGTGCTATCTTTTATCTTAATGCTATATACAGGATTGTGCAGCTAGCTGTAGATCTAAAGAAAAAAAAAAGAACTTTTTCACTTAATGTAAAATATATTTGTGCAGGGCCCGGAGAGATAGCACTGTGGCGTTTGCCTTGCTAGCAGCCAATCCAGGACTAAAGGTGGTTGGTTCGAATCCCGGTGTCCCATATGGTCCCCCGTGCCTGCCAGGAGCTATTTCTGAGCAGACAGCCAGGAGTCACCCCTGAGCAACGCCGGGTGTGGCCCAAAAACCAAAAAAAAAAAAAAATTATATATATATTTGTGCAAATTAATAGCCAATTAAAATATTTGATTTACCTGTTTAATGAGATTTTTGCTCCTGAACCTCAGTACACAGTATCTGCACATCAGGGCTGTAAGACGTTACCTTCATTTTCACACAGGCTTGTAAGCTATCGTCTGTGAGGCGTAATCGGTGTTTGTTTTTAATAGAGTTAATGTTGGAAAAGACCTGCTCACATAGATATGTCGAGCCAAAGATCGACAGGACTCCAAATGCATACTTTTTCATGTTTAGATAAGTATTGGGGATGGCATTCCAGGTTTCGAATATAAGTTTGTCCTGTTTGGGAAGGTTTTCAATATCACTCCATTTATGATTTTGAGCCAGAATGGCCTTCTGACGGGCAACGTCTTCAAGAGTAGCGGTCAAGCATTTGAACGTGGACACCCATATATCTTTATTGACTATATCGGCCAGTTCCATTTCAAGATCAGGTTGACTTACACCTACAAATGCAGTCATATTCAATAAGGATGGATCGATCGCCAGGGGAGTAACAGGGAAGGATAATGTGGTTTTTTCCTTTCTGAACTCACAGAATCGTGTCGCAAATGAATTTTGCATTGTGGTGATTGCAGACTTCAAATCATCCAAATTTATCGTACCGTGACTTTGTTTGAACTCTCTCAAAGAGGGAAAGTGAAACAGGGTACCTCTCTGTAAATCTTTGACAAACACTGTCAACTTGCTCTCAAATGCCAAAACTTCCTCCAGCATATTCAGGGCTGTGTTTCCTTTTCGCTGAAGGGCTGTATTTAGTGTGTTTAGATGTGCTGTCATGTCTACCATAAAATGTAATTTTTCCAGCCATTCTGGTTGTTCCAGCTCAGGAAAGGTGAGCTCTTTGCTGGCCAGGAAAGTTTTTACTTCTTCTAAACATGCGACAAAGCGTTTTAGCACCTCGCCTCTGCACAGCCACTGGACCTTGTTGTGGAGCAGGAGGTCAGAATAGGTGCTGTCCACCTCATCCAAAAGCAAATGGAACTGGCGGTTTTTTAAACCCTTTAAGATAATGATCTTCTTAACAATCTGAATAACCACGTCCATCACTTTTGTGCATTCCGGGGGAAATGTTTGAGCACACAATGCCTCTTGGTGCAGGATGCAATGAAATGACAGCAGCGTTCTACCCAGAGCCTTCTGCAGTAAAGCGACAAAGCCCTTCTGTGCTCCTCTCATGTTAGGTGCCCCATCAGTAGCTACTGAGACCAGATGGTTGGTGCTTATTTTTTTAGCACTTAAATAGTCCAAGACAGCCTTACAGATATCCTCACTCCTTGTTTGGTCTTTTAGTGGTATCAGCTCAATCAGTTCTTCTTGTGGCCCCAAATAGTTTACATATCGGCAGAACAACACTATTTGTTCAAGATCACCTTTCTCTTTGGACTCATCACAGGCGATGGAGTAGGCCACAGCTGAATTGATGTCTTGAATTTGCTGTTTGTTAATGTCTTCTGCCATTTTTAGTGTTCTATCTTTGACAGTCTTTGCTGAAAGAGGCATGTCTTTAATTTTCTGCACAATTTCATTCTTGTTTTTGAAGTCCTGGTATAGATGCTCTGAAACCTTAACGAATGCTTCTTTTATATACTCGCCATCTGTGAATGGCTTCCCATGCTTGACTATTTCCTGAGCAGCCACAAAACTAGCATATGTTGTTGAATTTGCAAACTTCATCCACATCTTGAGATTAGTTTTGCTCCTATCAACCTTCCTCATAAGTTCGGCAACGGCTTTTCGTCTCTCATCTCCGTCTGGATATTTTTCAGCAAAAGCTGTGTGTTTATTCTGGAAATGTCTTGCAACATTCGACTTTTTGTTGTTTGCTAATTTCTTACCACATATTAAGCAGACTGGTAAACCAATCTCGTCAGGAGAGAATGCAAATGATTCCGTCCATGTATCATTAAACATTCTGTTTTCTTCATGAATTTTTCTCTTCTTGCCTTTATCCATGACTAGCATACCAGCAGGTCAACAACAGGAATGTAATAAGAAATCATAAAATTAATCAGGGCCCCAGTGTACCATAAACCATAACCAGTGTTTGATGTAAATAATAATTGATAATGAGAGCTTAATGTTAGCCTCATCATTATAAAAATAATTTTTACCACTTTTTTTTTATTATTTCTTTGTTTGACCATCTCAGGATTACTCCTCCTCATAGAAATAAACATTATGGGGCTGGAGAGATAGCATGGAGGTAAGGTGTTTTCCTTGCATGCAGAAGGACGGTAGTTCGAATCCCGGCATCCCATATGGTCCCCTGAGCCTGCCAGGAGCAATTTCTGAGCGTAGAGCTAGGAGTAACCCCTGAGCGCTGCCGGGTATGACCCCAAAAAACAAAGCAATACAAAACAAAATAAGAAATAAACATTACATTAACAAGTCACCTTATTTAAAAAAAAATTCATCAGGCTCAAAAAACTGTGTAAATTAGTGAGCCATGCATGCCATAAAAATAATTCATCATGGAGGGGCTAGAGATATAGCATGGAGGTAAGGCATTTGCCTTTCATGCAGGAGGTCGGTGGTTTGAATCCCAGCATCCCAGATGGTCCCCTGAGCCTGCCAGGAGCGATTTCTGAGCATAGAGTCAGGAGTAACCCCTGAGCGCTGCTGGGTGTGACCCCCCAAAAAAAACAAAACTGAAAAACAAAACAAACAACAAAAAAAATTCATCATGGGGCCGGAGAGATAGCATGGAGGTAAGGCATTTGCCTTGCATGCAGAAGGCCATTGGTTCGAATCCTGGCATCCCATATGGTCCCGAGCCTGCCAGGAGCAATTTCTTTCTTTTCTTTTTTTTTTTTTGTTTTTTGTTTTTTGGGTCACACCCAGGTCACTCAGGGGTTACTCCTGGCTCTACTCTCAGAAATCGCTCCTGGCAGGCTCAGGGACCATAGAGGATGCCAGGATTCAAACCACTGACCTTCTGCATGAAAGGCAAATGCCTTACTTCTGTGCTATCTCTCCGGCCCCGCCAGGAGCGATTTCTGAGTGTAGAGGCAGGAGTGACCCCTGAACAATGCTGGGCATGACCCAAAAACCAAAAAAAAAAAAAATTTCATCAGGTTCCCCAATATTCCATAAATCAAATTAAATTAATTGAACATAAAATGTAAACAATAATTTATTTTAAAAATTTTGATAGAATAGCCACAACTTTTCTTTCTTAAGATTCTTTTTTTTTTTTTTTTTGGGCCACACCCGTTTGATGCTCAGGGGTTACTCCTGGCTATGTGCTCAGAAATCGCCCCTGGCTTGGGGGGACCATATGGGATGCCGGGGGAATCGAACCGCGGTCCGTTCCTTGGCTAGCGCTTGTAAGGCAGACACCTTACCTCTAGCGCCACCTTCCCGGCCCCAACTTTTCTTTTTCTTTTTTTTTTAGGCCAGTCAAATTGAGCAGTGGGAAGGTTATATACCAACTTTTGTAATATAACCTTAATAAGTTCTGATAAACCAGGACTCTGGTTATGCAGAGGAGCCTCATTAAAGCTTGCCGACCATTGTGATAAACCACTGCCATCGGACCAGCCAGCCACAACTTTTCTACAGTGTCACTTTACGAAAGGACCTGTCTCCCATGCTTAACCAACAACAAAAATTAATATCTGTTACATTTTTTTGTACCTGGCTGCTGATGTTTCTCTTCCAGACCCTTGTTCTCCACTCACTGTACTGGCCCGACTCCCAGTAACAGTCACAACTGCAAGCCTTCTTTGTCTTACTCCAGTCCTCTCTGTCTTCTTTTTCCTTCTCCCTTTTTTCTCTTTATTGCTATTTTTGGTTGTTGTTATTATTTTTCAGTGTCCCCTCTGCCAGCACTTCTCTCTTTCCTTACAGCAGACTCCTCCTCCCCATCTCAGAGGTGCGCGCTTAGCGTGTCCTCAGTGACATCACAGGCTGTGATGTGAAGAAGGAGGCTGGGCCAGGAAATGACGCTGTCATGTTGCCCAGCCAGGGCAATCTGGAAACCTGCCACTGGAGGAGGTGAGTGATATGGCTCCCCAACCCTGCTATTGATATGGCTCACTGCAAAGCTACAAAAGAGTCACATGCCCGCCCCCCTGCTATTGGGCTGCTCTCTGAGCTGCAGCTGCAGCAAATATTCAAAAAAGCCACATGTGGCTCTGGAGCCACAGGTT
Source organism: Suncus etruscus (assembly GCF_024139225.1). NCBI lineage: Eukaryota > Metazoa > Chordata > Mammalia > Eulipotyphla > Soricidae > Suncus > Suncus etruscus. The sequence goes on from NC_064856.1 coordinate 106,850,596, forward strand.
GCTGACCCCTGGATAGAGGATAATAGAGAGGCTGGGGGGAAGGGGGAGAGGGAAATAGGAAAGCAACTAGGATGGATGCAGAGGAGCAGGAGAGAGGCTGCTTAGCTTAGAAGCCATGTGGCACACGGTGGTTAAGGCCTTGTAATAAAGTTGACTATCTCCTAAAGCAGTGGTCGGCAACCTGTGGCTCTTTCGAAGCTTTGCAGTGGCTCTGACAACAGGGTCAATAGCAGGGGCCAGGAAGCGGTATCACTTAAATATTTTAATTGGCTATTAATTTGCACAAATATATTTTACATTGTTCAGTGAAAAAGTTCTTTTTTTTTTCCTCCAGTTCAGACAGCTAACTGCATGATCCTGTATCTAGCTTTAAGATAAGAAACAATTATACAGTGCTATATTTGTTTTAAATGTCTCAGTGGTGGGGCTGGAGAGATAGCACAGTGGCGTTTGCCTTGCAAGCAGCCGATCCAGGACCTAAGGTGGTTGGTTCAAATCCCGACGTCCCATATGGTCCCCCATGCCTGCCAGGAGCTATTTCTGAGCAGATAGCCAGGAGTAACCGCTGAGCACCACCGGGTGTGGCCCAAGAAACAAGCAAAAAGAAAATAATAAATAAATAAATAAATAACTGTCTCAGTGGTTTTGTGGCTTCCAGGTTATTTTTTTTCCTTCAGAAATGAGTCCAAGTGGCTCTTTCTTTCTTTTCTTTTCTTCTTTTTTTTTTTTTTTTTTTTTGTGGTTTTTGGGTCACACCCGGCAGTGCTCAGGGGTTATTCCTGGCTCCAGGCTCAGAAATTGCTCCTGGCAGGCACGGGGGACCATATGGGACGCTGGGATTTGAACCGATGACCTTCTGCATGAGAGGCAAACGCCTTACCTCCATGCCATCTCTCCGGCCCGAAAAATTAAAATTTTAAGATTACTGGGCAGGCAGGAGTACAGGGGTTCAGGCACTTACTTTGTAATGCAGTTGGCCAGATTTTATCTCTGGCACTACTAGAGGTCAGTTTTTTGGTTTTTTTTTTTTTTTTTTTTTTTTTTTTGGTTGTTGGTGTAAAGGAAAAGTTTCCCCTGGGTTTGCTAACTGCCCTGATCACCTACCCCCCTTCACAATTCTGGGAACTTAAGTTTCCCCTGAGTTTCCTGACTGCCCTGATCACTCACTCCCCTTCACAATTGTGGGAACTTGTAGACCCAGTTATAGTTTAACTTTCTTTCTGTTCCTACATGGTTTTAACCTGGTCATGTTAACCCTGTAAGCTTGCACCTGCACCTTGCAAAAATGTGATTGAGCAAATGCCAGATGTCATGTACTTCCTAAAGCAAATCAATCTACTGTACCTTTCTATTGTTTGAAATACTATATACAGCTTGTAAGCTCATGGCTCAGGGCTGGCAGATTCTGGCTTATGCTGAATTCTAGCACAGCCCCTGCATGCTTGTAAGAAAATAAACCCCCTGCTATTGCATGAGACTGTGGTCTTGATGTCTTTGAACGGCGCCATCATTCTCCTGGACTTAACATTGGGCCACACCCGGCATTGCTCAGGGGTTACCCCTGGCTGTCTGCTCAGAAATAGCTCCTGGCAGGCACGGGGGACCATATGGGACACCGGGATTCGAACCAACCACCTTTGGTCCTGGATCGGCTGCTTGCAAGGCAAATGCCGCTGTGCTATCTCTCCGGGCCCAGAAGCAGGTATTTTTGAGTTTTTGGTTTTGTGCTACATACACCCTGTTACTTGCTCAGAAATCACTCCTAGCTTGGGGAACCATATGGGACGTTGGGGATTGTCTTGGGTCAGCCACACGCAAGGCAAACGCCCTAGCACTGCACTATCGCTTGGGCCCCAGAAGCAGTTTTTTTTTTTTTTTTTTGGGTCACACCCAGCAGCGCTCAGGGGTTCCTCCTGGCTCTACAGTCAGAAATCGCTCCTGGCAGGCTTGGGAACCATATGGGATGTCGGGATTTGAACCACCATCCTTCTGCATGCAAGGCAAACACCTTACCTCCATGCTATCTCTCCAGCCCCCATGAAGCAAGTATTTTTGGGAAGAGTGGCCACACTCCACATCCAGGGGTTATTTCTGGCTAGGCACTCAGAAATCACCCCTGGTGACCTCAAGGACCATAAGGAATGCTGGGGATCAAACCCAGGTTGGCTGCATGCAAGGCAAACACCCATACTATCTCTGGCCCCAGAAAGGTTTTCATTTTATTTAACATCCAGGGACCAAAGCAATAGCAAAATGGGTATATGTGGCAACCTGAGTAGTCTCAGGTTCTAACCCAAGTTAGATCCCCAGCATCCCATATAGTTCCCCCCCCCTCACCGGGCATGCCCAAAGCGATTTCTGAGGGCAGAGCCAGGAGTAACCCTTAAGCACCATCAGGTGTGACCAAAAACCCAAAATAAAAAGGGGGGGGGTCGGAGAGATAGTATGGAGGTAAGGCGTTTCGCCTTGCATGCAGAAGGATAGTAGTTCGAATCTGGCATCCCATATGGTCCCGAGCCTGCCAGGAGTGATTTCTGAGAGTAGACCCAGGAGTAACCGCTGAGTACCGCTGGGTGTGACCCCCCCCCCCAAAAAAAAAAATAAAAATGAGGGCCCGGAGAGATAGCACAGCGGGGTTTGCCTTGCAAACAGCTGATCCAGGACGAAAGGTGGTTGGTTCGAATCCCGGTGTCCCATATGGTCCCCGGTGCCTGCCAGGAGCTATTTCTGAGCAGACAGCCAGGAGTAACCCCTGAGCCCCGCTGGGTGTGGCCCAAAAACAAAAACAAAAACAAAATAAATAAATGAAAATAAAAACTAAAAAAGAGGGGCCGGAGCGGTGGCACAAGGGGTAGGACATTTGCCTTGCATAGACTAACCTAGGACGCACCGTGGTTTGATCCCCTGGTGTCCCATATGGTCCCCCAAGCCAGGAGCAATTTCTGAGCACATAGCCAGGAGTAACCCCTGAGCATCACTGGGTGTGGTCCAAAAACAAACAAAACAAACAAACAAACATACAAAAACCCATCCCAACCGTAGCTTCGGACAAAACAGAATTTCTGGAACATTTGGAAGGTAATCTTTGGTGTTGTTCACTTTATTAGTAACAGAACTCAGTACAGGGAACAGAGCCAAACATGACAGGAAGGGGTTGTGCGAGGTGCCCATCACACACACATGGGATAGGCCCAATTCCAGAAAGAACCCTTATGTCCATTTCTCCCCAAGAGCCCCTCTATCTCTAACCTGGCCATATCACCCCAAGAAAGGTTGGCTTCCTATTACCTTTGCTCAGTGCTGTGGTTCCTTCCCATGATGTCCAGCCTTTACCTAGCCCCCTCCATTCCAATACTGAACCTCAAGCACCTCAGACAGAAAGAGAGATAATCCAGGGCTTTATTATACATAGACCTATTGGCTAAGGACAGTGGGGACATTCCCAGCTGATAGCAACTTCCTCCTTGCAACAACATCCTTTCCCCGCAGGGTAAGTTCTAGAAGTTTCCAGAGGAGAGAGAGTCCAAGGCTCTGTTACACATTGGAGCTGTCAGCTAAGGACAGTAAGGACATTCCCAGCTGACAGTGGCTTCCTCCTTTCGATGCCATTCTTTCCCTGCAGGGCCAGTTCTAGAAGTTTCCGCAGAGGCCGCTTTGGCAGAGAGATCTGTGCCTGAGGCAGAGAGATCTGTGCCTGAGTCCTCCTGGCTCCAGCTGAGAAGCTTGGGCGGAAGTGGCATGTCCCTTAACACTCCTCACTAACATCTTCCATGACTACATCCTGTGGAGCTTTGATCTTCTTCTGCCTTTTGGGCTGTGGTTCACTAGCCCTGCCTGGCTTAGGAGATGCTTCGACTAGGAAAAAGAAAAGAGAAAGTGGTAAGGACCCCTCAGCCCTCAAGAAATCCATCTAGGCTGTCCCTTCAGCCTACCCCTGAGCACCAGGTCTCACCATCCATGGCCGCTTTCTCTTTCTGAGAAAGTCGGATCTGCTGCAGGAGTTTTCGGCGCTTCTTCCCAGACAGAGTAATATTGGCACGGGCGCTGGACCTGAGGAGATGACAGAGCAGACAACCAGGTTACAGGCTGGGGAAGTGACTCCGTGGTACTGATATGGAAAAAGAGACCTTCACAAAGAGAAGGGAAAACTACCATATTTTCCGGCGTATAAGAAGACCCCCTAATTTTGCAGTTAAAACATAGGTTTAGGCCTATATTCACTGTATCAAGCAGAACGTTCCTGTGCTGCAACTGTATGTGCCACAGTGAGCCAATCACAACAAGCACAGGTTCAAAGGTTATACTGTCATAGACTTCCTCTCTGACTCTGGCCAATCTGAGCAGGCTTTTGACAGTGTAGATTCGGGTCCAGAACATTGTCTAATTGGCATGCATAAAAAGCCTGCTTGGATTGGCTGAGTTAGAAAGGCGGTCCGAGCAGTGATTGGTCCCTTATCATAGGCACCTTTTCTGGCAATTCCCTGATGGGGTCAGTTAATCTCCCATGAACCAAACAACACCCCATCCTCGGACCCTAGCACTGAACCACCAACACGGTTAGCTGGGTTTTGCCAGAAGTGGCCCCCAGATCTCCTGAGTACTGTTTGGGAGCCCCAAAGAAAGAAATTTGGAAACTCTGGCCTGATTTTTGTTGTTGTTTCGTTTAGCGGCATAATGAAACATTTTTCGGGATATACTCGGCATATAAGACGACCCCTGATTTTCAGTTGACTTTTTTTTTGTTTCAAAAGTCATCTTATACGCCGGCAAATACAGTAGGCCTGTTTTCCCTACTTCTCTCAGACCAACTAGGCAGCTGGAGAAAAAGAAAGTTTGCCATGAACTGGGGTGTGTGTGTGGACAGCCGTGAGATCATCCCCTGCCTCATAATTGCAGAATGGGCCAGGAGTGTCCCTAAAATGGGGTTGACCCTGCTAAGCAAGTTAACAGGCTTCTGGACACTCCTGCCTGCTGCCTACAAATGTCCTCTGCCCCATTATTCTACAGAACTCAGCTCTAGCCTTTGTTCTGGGCCTTGAAAAAAGAACGAGAACTTTGCCTGGATCTCACACAGGCATGAATAAACCTGGGGTCTAAAGCTTTGTGAGCGAACTTGGTGGTTGTTCCCAGCATAGCTGGTCATAATATCCCAACAGCAAAAGCATATGCCTTGCATGTGTGGGGACCCACCTGGATTTAGCCCTAGAACTGCATGTCCTCCCAGCCCACCCCGGCACCCACCTCCCAGTATGCATCCCACAGTTGATCCATCAATCAGACATCCCAGTGAACTTGAATCTTTCTGACTGTTGAAAGTCTTAAGATTCTTATCACAGGATAGTTTGAAAATCTGGGCATTAAATAAGTGAATCAAGGGCCCGGAGAGATAGCACAGCGGCGTTTGCCTTGCAAGCAGCCGATCCAGGACCAAAGGTGGTTGGTTCGAATCCCGGTGTCCCATATGGTCCCCCATGCCTGCCAGGAGCTATTTCTGAGCAGACAGCCAGGAGTAACACCTGAGCACCGCCGGGTGTGGCCCAAAAAAACAAAACAAAACAAAACAAAAAAGTGAATCAAATCTCTCTGTAGGGCCAGAGAGTAGAGCAGGTAGAGCAGGTAGAGCCTGGGACCAGCCCCATAATGTTCCCTGAGCACCACCAAGAGTGATCCCTGAGCACCAAGTCAGGAGTAAACTCTGAGCACTGCTAGATGTGGCTCCAAAACCCAAAAACAAAACAAATCCCTCCAAGCATGTAAGAATTAAGTTTCCTTAATACTGATCTAAACACAGTCCTTAGAATAGTGAAAGAATTAACTACAGATGTGGCTGGACTAATGGCTAGAATGGTGGAGGGAATGCTTTGCAACGTGGGCATCCTGGGTTTGAACCCCAGCAGCTCAAGGTTCCTCAAGCAGTCCTAAAGAATGATCTGGGTAGGTGGAGCTTTAAGAGAGTGATGGATCCTGACACTACGCAAGTGTGCCCAAAAACTTTACTAAAGACAAGGATCTGGGCCGGGGAGATAGCACAGTGGTAGGAGATTTGTCCTATACGCAGCACACCCAGGACAGATGGTGGTTTGAATCCTGGCACCTCATATGTTCCCCGAGCAGGCCAGGAGCGATTTCTAAGTGCAGAGCCAGGAGTAATCATGAGCGCTGCCAGGTGTGACCCAAAAACAAACAACAACAACAACAAAAAATAAAGAAAAAGGATCTGAGAAAGGGACTGTAAGTGGCCTCTGAACTGAGCCTTGGGTCTCCAGATCTGGTGTCCCCCGCAAAAAAAAATATTGCTAAGAACTAAGTTCAGATAATGCCACCCAAAGGTCACTGAGTTAAAAAATGACTTGATGTAGGGCCCGGAGAGATAGCATGGAGGTAAGGCATTCGCCTTTTATGAGGGAGGTCATCGGTTCGAATCCCGGGGTCCCATATGGTCCCCTGTGCCTGCCAGGAGCAATTTCTGAGTCTGGAGCCAGGAATAACCCGAGCACTGCCGGGTATGACCCAAAAACCACACACACACACAAAAAAAAATGACTTGATGGGGAAAATTTATCCTGATACATCTGGCAAGCAAAGTATTTCAAAGAGAAAAGGTCTCCTGGGACCAAAGAGATAGTACAGCTGGGAGGAGAGGGAGGTAGGGAAGGACAGAAAGTTTTCCCAGGGAAAAAAAAGAAAAAAACAAATAAAAGACAGAAAAGGTTTTCCCAGGACCAGAGACATAATAACTAGAAGTAAGGCTCTTGCTTTGCATATAGCTGACCCCGTTTAGATTCCCCATCACTACCAGGATCCTTTGAACACTACAGGAAGATTCCTGAGCACTGTGAGGTATGAACCAAATACTTGCCCACAAATTTCACATTGTTGTTTTTTTTTTTGTGGGGGGACACCCAGCGCTCGGGAGTTACTCCTGGCTCTAACTCAGAAATAGCTCCTGGCAGGCTCGGGGGGAGACCATATGAGATGCCAGGATTCAAACCACCGACCTTCTGCATGCAATGCAAACGCCCTGCCTCAATGCTATCTCTCTGGCCCCACATTATAACCTTCCTTCCTTTCTTTTTTTGGTTACACCCAGCAGCGCTACGGGGTACTCCTGGCTCTATGCTCAGAAAGTGCCCCTGGCAGGCACGGGGGACCATATGGGATGCTGGGATTCGAACCACTGTCCTTCTGCATGAAAGGCAGACGTCTTACCTCCATGCTATCTCTCTGGCCCCTAAAATATGTTTTTTAAGGGCCTGAGCGATATCACAGTAGTTAGGGACTTTGCCTGGCCCAAAACAGACCTAGGTTTGATCCCCGGCATCCCATATAGTTCCCTGAACACCGCCAAAAATGACCCTTGAGGGCCCGGAGAGATAGAACAGAGGTGTTTGCCTTGCAAGCAGCCGATCCAGGACCAAAGGTGGTTGGTTCGAATCCCGGTGTCCCATATGGTCCCCCGTGCCTGCCAGGAGCTATTTCTGAGCAGACAGCCAGGAGTAACCCCTGAGCGCAGCCGGGTGTGACCCAAAAACCAAAAAAAAAAAAAAAAAAAAAAAAATGACCCTTGAGTGCAGAGACAGGGGTAACCCCTGAACACTGCCAAGTGTGGCCCAAAAACAAAACAAAAAAGTTGTTTAGTTTGTCTGTATTTTTGGCCATATCTGGTGGTGCTGAGGTGTTACTCCTGGCAGGCTGGGGGTGAGGGTGGACCGAATGGGATGCTGGGGATCGAATCCATGTCAACGAGTACAAGGCAAAGAACCTACCAGCTGTGCTATCATTCAGGGCCCCCACTAAAAAATCTTTTTTAATTTGGGGGCTGGTTGCAAACTGAGAGACCAGTCTGGAATCCTCCTGCAAAGTACCCCATATCATATCCATGCTTCAAATACACCTCCTAGGGGCTGGTGGTGGTGATAAAAGGTAAGGCATCGGCCTTGCAAGCGCTAGCCTAGGACGGACCTCGGTTCAAACCCCGGCGTCCCATAGGTCTCCCCCAAGCCAGGAGCGATTTCTGAGCGTATAGCCAGGAGTAATACCTCCTTAAACCACAAATATCTGCATACATCTATAGAGACTGGTTCAGAAAAGGATGCAAGGAAGGCATTCCCAAGAGTTGAGAGGCCCTGAAATTTAGGAAATCCCTTGCAAGCGTATAGCCAGGAGTAATACCTCCTAAACCACAAATATCTGCATACATCTATAGAGACTGGTCCAGAAAAGGATGCAAGGAAGGCATTCCCAAGATTTGAGAGGCCCTGAAATTTAGGAAATCCCTTGCACGTCTTAGGGGATGGGGAGAATCCATCAAGTTGCAATCCCTGGCATGTAGTCTGTGTAGTGTAGTGGGGAGGTGAGGAAGTCGACAGGCAGCTGACTAAGGATTCAGGGGTGCCAAGCACCCAAAGAGGGGTTCTAACTAAGATGTATCCAAACCAGCACCGCCGGCCAGAGATAGCATGGAGGTAGGGCGTTTGCTTTGCATGCAGAAGGAGGGTGGTTCGAATCGCGGCATCCCATGTGGTCCCCTGAGCCTGCCAGGAGCCATTTCTGAGTGCAGAGCCAGGAGTAGCCCCTGAGCGCTGCCGGGTGTGACCCAAAAACCTAAAACGAAAACAAGCAAACCAGCACCACCGACAAGCATGTTTGCTGGTCCTATGCTAGGTCGGGTGGGTGAGTGAGCCTGGGGCGGGGTGGAGTGGGGAGAACCTCCTACTCACGCCCGCTTCTTGAGGTGGTGCTTCGTGATGAGCCCTTCGTCCACCACGGCCCCGACCACGCGGTGCTTGAGGCGCCGATCGCGGGTCAACACCCGCCGCCGCTTGAACAGCTTCTTCTTCAGCTCCTGCAGGGGAGGAAGACGCGAATCAGCAATCAGGCGCAGAGCGACCCCCGGGACCCTCGGGCCCACCCGTCCCATCTTGAGGGGTGACTAAAAAACCCCCAAGACCCCCAGCATTCCGAGGGGTGGAGTCGAAGCCCCCATAGTCACCGTCCGAGGCCGGTTGATCTTTCCTCCAGGACACCCCATGGCTGTGCGCTTACGAGAACTTCCACGTCCTGGCGCTGCCGCTCTACACTGCGCCTGCGTCAACCCGCCCCTTGACCCCCTGAACTAGCCAATCATCGTTTGTGTGGGCGGGACTTGCCACTATGCATTATATAAAGCTGCTACGGCCCGCCCCTTGACCCCTACACGAGCCAATCGTCGTTCGGGGGCGGGGCCTACCCCTGCCCTATATAAAGGCGCATGGGGGCAGCCATTGTTCTTTCTGGTGCGGCGACCTGGTAATGACAGTTGGGCCTGGGGTTGCTCTGGTTGCGGGCTTGGTGGTGGTTCTTGGCTTTGTTGGGGTTGGGAAGGGTTGTGGACCCTCCTTTTCTTGGCGGGCATCGGGGGTGCGGTCCCGATGCCCGTAATGTCCGGAGGTAGAGGGCAAGGGCTCCGTGCCCCTCGGCGTCATGTCTTCGGTGCCGGCGGTTTGCAATCCACCGGTTCTATCCTCAAGCGCCGGGACACCACTTGCAGATGAGAGCGAAGCCGAGGTTTAGGTTTCATTCCTATGTGACTATGAAAAATAGAACCACAGGTGCCGAGAGATTGCATGCAAGTGTGGGCAGAGTGCTTTGCATGCAGGAGGACGGTGGTTCGAATCCCGGCACCCCATATAGTCGTGTCCCACCCCAAGCCAGCCAGGAGTCATTTCTGAGCCTAGTAGAGCCAGGAGTAACCCCTGAGCTCCGCCGGATGTGACCCTAAATAAAAAATACATAAATAAGTGAACCCACAATAACCTTCTCTTTTAATTTCAGGCCTTTGGGAGTCGCCCCAGGAGCCGGACCCTGCGTGCCCCCTCTCCCCGTATCTATCGTTGCACCCAATAAAGACCGGTTGTTGGTACCTTCGTGGCCTTGTCTGTTCTTTGCACCCCGGCTGTCGTTGGGAAGTTGGATCGTGGTGTTCGTGACCCTTGGCTCCGATTTCTATCGCTGCAATGGCCACTTGGCCAAAGGTTCTTATGGGTCTCCGGATGGCAGCAGCGCTGCAAGGAGCGATGCTGGAGGTTGCACGTCGCTCCCTTTCTGGTACGCAGGGTGGAAGATTAAAGGGGTTCCTAAGATCACATGCGAGTATTGTGGGTCCCGGGGAACATTTATTTAGTCGTATTCCGTCTGTGGTTGAGCAACTCGGGTACCATGTGACATTCCCCATCCCACATACCCCACAGGCTCCCTGGCTGGTCGCTGCCTGGCAGACCTCCGCCTCTGGGATGAACTCCATGCCCAGTCACGTCGTGGCACAGACCACACCTTCGACTGGTTCTTTGGCTACGATGAAGTTCAGGGTCTTCTCCTGCCACTGCTGCAGAAGACGCCTGCAGCGGGACCAGCACGGGTGCTGGATGTGGGCTGTGGCATCTCTGGCTTGTGCACCGGTCTCTACACCAAGTGCCCATATCCTGTGGACGTGCTAGGGGTAGACTTCTCTCCCGTGGCTGTGGCCCATATGAACAGCCTTTTGGAAGGTGGCACGTTGTGTCCTGGGCACCCTGCTTCCCGCCTTCACTTTGTGCAGGCAGATGCCCAGAATCTACAGCCAGTGGCAACTTCTAGCTCTTTCGATCTAGTGCTGGACAAAGGCACCTGGGATGCTGTTGTCCGGGGTGGTCATCCTGGAGCTTACCGGCTACTGTCAGAATGCTTGAGGGTCCTACAACCCCAAGGAACACTGATTCAGTTCTCAGATGAGGACCCTGACGTGCGGATACCTGGCCTGGAGCAAGGTGTCCCTGGAAGGACTGTCTCTGTACAGGAACTTGGCCCCTTCAGGGGCATCAGCTACTTTGCTTACATGGTTCAAGGGCAGCTCAAAGACTAAGCAGCAGGTGTGTGCTGATAGGGGACATGCTTGTATGCCTTGGGTTTGACTCAGGCACCAAAAAAGACGGTTCTGGTTGGAGCTTATCTTCCACGCTGTAGGTAGACCAAGTAGGACCCAGGTTTGATTGCCTTGGTTGTGAAACTAGCAAGGAGTGATTACTGAGCAGAGCCAGTTAGTCCTGCGTATAGCTACATGTGGCCCCAGAAATGTATTTTCTCTCTTTTTAATTTTTGTGCCATTCCCAGAACCACTCCAGTTACTCCTGCTCTGCTTTCAGTAATAACTTCTGGCAAGCTCAGGGGAGACCATATGGGCCAGGGATCAAACCTTGGTTTGTCCTGGTTCAGCAGCATGTGAAGAGAATGCCCTCCCTCTGCTATTACTTCAGCCCCCAGAAACTCATTCTTTAGCAAACTGACCCTATAGTTTGGATAACTAGCTGGTTATACATGCTAAATAAATTCTTGGTGGAGATGGACCTTGCTTTGCACACAGTCAATCTAGTTTAAACTCCCAGTATTCCCTGAGCACCCTAAGGAGCAATTCCTGAGTGCAGAGCCAGAAGTAACCTATGAGTATTTCTGGCTGGTGTCTCCCAAAACAAATGGTCTGATGTCTGGGTTCATTGGTGTTATAGATATACATTTTTTTTGTTTTGATTTTTTGGCCACACCCGGTGATGCTCGGGTTATTCCTCAGAAATCCTGGCTTATGGGGGGACTATGGTACTACGGGGGGTTGAGCCGCAGTCCATTCTAGGCTAGCATGGGCAAGGCAGATGCCTTACTGCTTGTGCTCCAGCCCATGGGATTACACATCTTGATAAGTAAAACATTTAGCAAAGCTTGGGACAAAATACATTCTAAGTAGAGGAGGTACAAATGGTAATTCCCCACTCAAATATGAACTAGTAACACTTTGCTTTTGGTGTCACAACCAGTGGTGTCCTCTACCTACATTTTTCTGACTGCTCAAGGATAGCACCTGGCTGGGACTAGGGAACCATATGGTGCTGAAGGTTCTTTTGTTTTTGGACTAATTCCTGTGTTGAAACCAGTGTTGTCCATATGCAAGGCAGATACCTAACTCATTCAGATTTCAAGTTGTTGGAGCCTGCACTCAGCTCTAGCCCACTTGACTGTCCAGTTCCTTCCTATCCCCCCTTTCTTCTGACGGGAGGCCCGGGGGTGGGGGGGTAGCTTGATCCACACTCAGCATCACTCAGAAATCTCTCCTTGCAGGCTTGGGGGACCATATGGGGTGCTGGGGATTGAACCAAGCTGGCTGCATACAAGGCCAATTCCTTACCCACTGTGCTTTCTCTCCAGCCCCTTTATTTCAGGCCACAGCTAGATATAGTTTATAAACTCCTTCCCAGCATTGCTGGAGGGATAGTGTCATGGGGATTGGACCCATGCAGGCCAGCACCTACTGAGTTATGTAATCCAATGACCTCTTCTTGGCGCCTCATACATCAAAAATGGGAGTTTGGGGAGCTTGAGCGAAGCACAGCAGTTGGGGCATTTGCTTTGCACTCAGCTGATCTGGCATTGATACCAGTCATCCCATATGGTCCCCCAGGATGCCAGGAATGATCTCTGAATGTAGAGCCAGTGCACCACCGAATGTGGTCCCAAACCAAAAAGAATAGAAGTTTGGAGCTAGAGTTATGGTTCAGGCAAGGCCAACCCAGTTTCCATTCTTCCATTCCATTCTCAGTTTCCATTCCATTCCCAATACACTCTCCCGAGCCAGTCAGCAGTGATCCCTGAGCACTTTTTCTTCCCTCAAGAAAAAGATAACTCAGAAATTAAAGTTTTGTTTTTTAAATCGGTGCTCAGCGTTGTATTTTTTCTACTTAAGATTAAATAAAAAAGGTCCCTTTTTCCTAACGCCCTCTCTCAAGCGTCTGTCTAAATCAGTTGCCAGGAGAGGGCGCTCTAGAGTCCGAACGGTTCGCGGACCTCTCTAGCTCCAGCCCGGCCTCTTCTCTATGGTTCACTCCATAGGCCGCTCTAGCCGGCGCGGTGGGGACCGAGGAGACACCGGGCGACCTTTCTAGGCTGCAGGAGGTCGAGGAGGGCAACTCGCTGCTCGCCCGGCTATGGCCCTGCGCAAAGCCCTGATCCTGGGTGCACTGATGGGCACCGGGGCTGGCGTGGGAAGCACGCTCTTCGTCCTCGTTACCCCCGGAGAGCAGCGGAAGCAGAGGATGCTGCAGGTGGGGAGCAATCCAAAATCCATAGGGGAAAGGGGCTGGAACCTTCCCAGGGGGCGGCCCCTGGTTGGGGTTTTGGGATTTGGACTTTGCTTTCTTGCCCCTAGGAGATGCCCGAGCAGTCTGCCCAGCACCGGGACGAGACGACCAAGATCAACGCAATGGTCCTGGCCACCCTGCAGGAGGCGGCGGCCACGCAGGAGAATGTGGCCTTTAAGAAGAACTGGCTGGGTGGGAGATAGCACCCACCTGCCCTGGGCTGCAGAGCCAGAGGCCTATACCCCCTTTTCCTCCCTGGGCACAGCGTGGAATCCAGTCCTGATCTGGGGTGCTGCACATACCCACAGGACTTTATCCAGGTGGAGAGGCCGGGGCTGCCACTCTGCGATCACCCCCCAAAAAGGGTCTGCACTGACTGCACTTTTAGGGTACCTTGGGCCCTAAAAGACTCTCTGATCTTAAGGAAAGAAGCAATAAAATCCTGTTTCTTCTGCTGGAAAGTGGGAGTGTGAACCCTGCAGCCCAATGCCTGCAAAAGTGGTGAAAAGTGTGAGACCAGCTCTGTAGATCCTGCGATCACACTTTCAAACACAAGTTGAGGCCTGTGATTTGTTGGGGTGTACTTCAGGAAGAGCCGAATGCCTCTTGTTTAGAGATTGCACTCAGTATTCGGGGCCCACTCTGGCTGTGTCAGTTATGTCTAGGCTGGGCTGGGTTATAGATGTGCAGGCAGATAGTGCCAGGATCTAAGGCCTACAGCACTCAGTGTAAGGGCCTGACCTCCAGTTCTGTTTCCAGACTGGCTTTTTGGGGAGGAGGGGTTTGGGCTTCACCCGGTGGTGGTCAAGGATTACTCCTGGCTCTGAGCTCAGAAATCACATCTGCTTGTGGCTCTGTCGTTTTATAAAATGAGCCTAGTTTTAGAAAGAGGCATGATCTTGGGGCTTTATACTTTAACATGCTCTGGCTTTTTCAGGTGTCATCCTGAGGGACTCCCAGGGTGTTGCACAAGTGCGCTTTTTGACAGGCAATAAAATCCTGAGGATCCTTAAGTCTAAAGGACTTGCTCCTGATCTTCCCGAGGATCTCTACCATTTAATTAAGAAAGCTGTTGCTGTCTGCAAGCATCTTGAGAGGAACAGAAAGGATAAGGATGCTAAATTCCGTCTGATCCTAATTGAGAGTCGTATTCACCGTTTGGCCCGCTATTATAAGACCAAACGGGTTCTCCCTCCCAATTGGAAATATGAATCATCAACAGCCTCAGCCTTGGTTACATAAATTTGTGTATTCAGGCAATAAAATCATTGTTTAACTAGAAGGAAAAAAAAAAGAAATCACATCTGAGGGCCAGAGAGATAGCACAGCTGTAGAGCGTTTGCCTTGCACACAGTCAGTCCAGGACGGAGAGTGGTTCAATTCCCAGCATCCCATATGGTCCCCTAAGCCTGTCGGGGAGATTTCTGACCATAGAGCCAGGAGTAACCCCTAAATGCTGCCGTTGTGACCCAAAAACAAAACAAGGGGCTGAAGCGGTGGTGCAAGCGATAGGGCATTTTCCTTGCATGTGCTAACCTAGGTTGGACCGTAGTTCAATCCCCCAGTGTCCCATGTGGTCCCCAAGCCAGGGGCGATTTCTGAGTGTATAGCTGGGAGTAACTCCTGCGTGTTACCGGGTGTGGCCAAAAATAAGAAATAGATTCAGGACCATATGGGATTCTGGGGATTGAACTCAGGTCAACTGAGTGCAAGGCAGATGCCCTACCCAATATGCTTTTGCTCCAACCTCAGCCCTATTTAAGGCAAAGCAGTTTGATTACAAGATATAACTTCAAGAATATGGAATTTGGGGCCCGGAGAGATAGCACAGCGGCGTTTGCCTTGCAAGCAGCCGATCCAGGACCAAAGGTGGTTGGTTTGAATCCTGGTATCCCATATGGTTCCCCGTGCCTGCCAGGAGCTATTTCTGAGCAGACAGCCAGGAGTAACCCCTGAGCAACGCTGAGTGTGGCCCAAAAACCAAAAAAAAAAAAAAAAAAAAAGGAATTTGGGTTGGAGCGATAGTACAGCGGTAGGGCATTTGCCTTGCATGCAGGCAACCCAGGTCGGACCAGAGTTGGACCCAGTTTAATCCCTGGCATCCCATATGGTCCCCTGAGCCTGCCAGGTGCGATTTCAGAGCCAGGAGTAACCCCTAAGTGCTACAGATGTGGCCCCAAAACAAAACAAAGAAAATGGAAATTTCTAGAAAAGCCAAAAGTGGGGCAGAGCAATAGTACAGTAGGTGGAAAGGGCATCATTTAAGTACCTGCCAGGAAAACTTGCTGAGCAAGGAGCTAGGAGTTAGCCCAGAGTACAGTACCACCACCACCACCACCACCACCACCCCCTCAAATGAGGAAAGGCAACAGTATAGGAGATCGTGTCCCAAAGGGTGGTACCCCGGGGTGAGGTGCTATAAAAAACAGGGAATCAGGCTGGGAAATCTTGTCAACCTTGCACCCAGAGGACACCATTGTCTGTGCTTCCGAGTGAGGCTGGACTTTTGCCAAAGCATCTGTGGCCAGTATTTAGTCTTGCTGAAGCAGGTTTGGCAGACGGACTGGAAGGGGATAATGGAACCCAGCTTTGAGTCACATCTACCAACTTCAAGCTAGAAAAAAAACTGTTCTAGTTCATGTTGAGGGTTGTGGAAAAATGAACTTAGAAATTCAAATGTGGGGGCCAGAGAGAGAATATAGTAAGGAAGGCACTTGCCTTGCATGCTGCTGTCCTGGGTTCAATTTCTAGTGATACATGGGTTCTCAGAGCCCAGGAGTGAATCCTGAATGGTCAGGAGTAACCCCTAAGCACCACTGGCTGTGGCACGAAAACCAAACATAAATTCAAGTTTGTGTTTGGCCCAGAGCAGCCCATCAGTAAATGAAATGAGTGGACTTTTTCCTCCCAAGGTTTTCCTGTAGTTTCTGGTCCCGAGTCCAGTCACTCTCTGAGGAATGATAGCACATTTGATAGCACAATTGGGTGCATTCGTCCAACTTCTGAAGGAACCCCGTTTGATTGCTGGCATCCTATATGGTTCCCCGAGCCTGCCAGATGCAATTTCCGAGTGCAGAGCCAGGAGGAACCCGAGTGCTGCTGGTGTGACCCAAAAACCAAAAATATGTATATGTATGTATACATACATACGTATATATATATATTCAAGATAGAAGACAAAGGGTGTTGCAGCCCCACATCCAAGCCAACACCTCACTTCCCATCAGTGGGTGTAGTTCAGGGGCCACATTCAGGCTGCTTCTGCCTTGTTGGCTTTCTTTTTTTTTGGGGGGGGGGCACACCCGGCTGTGCTCAGGGGTTACTCCTGACTGTCTGCTCAGAAATAGCTCCTGGCAGGTACGGGGGACCATATGGGACGCCGGGATTAGAAACAACCACCTTGGGTCCTGCATTGGCTGCTTGCAAGGCAAACACCGCTGTGCTATCTCTCCAGCCCCTGGTTTTATTTCTTTTTTTTTTTTTTTCCGTTTTTTTTGGGGGGGCCACACCCAGCGTTGCTCAGGGGTTACTCCTGGCTGTCTGCTTAGAAATAGCTCCTGGCGGGCCCGGAGAGATAGCACAGCGGTGTTTGCCTTGCAAGCAGCCGATCCAGGACCAAAGGTGGTTGGTTCGAATCCCGGTGTCCCATATGGTCCCCGTGCCTGCCAGGAGCTATTTCTGAGCAGACAGCCAGGAGTAACCCCTGAGCAAAGCCGGGTGTGGCCCAAAAACCAAAAAAAAAAAAAAAAAAGAAATAGCTCCTGGCAGGCACGGGGGACCATATGGGACACCGGGATTCGAACCAACCACCTTTGGTCCTGGATCGGCTGCTTGCAAGGCAAACACCGCTGTGCTATCTCTCCGGGCCCCCCTGGTTTTATTTCTGTTTATTACACTGTGATCTTTCAAGCTATTCATGTTTCAGGCAACACTAATCCTACCACTTGTGTGATGAGCTCTAACAATGTTCCTTTTCCTACCCACCAACCTAACCTGCCCCCCTGCAGCACACATTTACTTCATATTGTTAAAAATAAAGGCAAATGGAATTATCAGACAGAGCTATGAGTCATTTTATGATAATTATGCTATTTCTCAATGCTGTTTCTAAAATCATTGAGGATCTACTATAATAGTGCTAGTTAAGCTGTGTTATTGTTTAGGCTTTTTCTTTGGGGGGGGGGCCACACTTGGCAGTGCTTAGTGTAAGGTTACTCCTGTTTCTGTACTCAGGAATCACTCCTGGCAGGCTCAGAGGACCGTATGAAATGCTGGGGATCAAACTCTGGTAGGCCACATGCAAGGCAAACACCCAAATGGTTCTGCTATTGCTCGGCCCTGTTTAGGTTTTTAGGTTTTGAGCCATCCATATTCAGCAGCACACAGAAGTTACTCCAGGCTCTGTGGTCAGAAATCTCAGGCTTGGGCCGGAGAGATAGCATGGAGCAGGGCGTTTGCCTTGCATGCAAGACGGTGATTCGAATCCCAGCATCCCATATGGTCCCCTGAGCCTGCCAGGAGTGATTTCTGAGTGTAGGGCCAGGAGTAATTCTGAGCATAGAGCCAGGAGTAACCCGAGCGCTGCTGGGTGTGACCCAAAAACCAAAAAAACGAAATTGCAGGCTTGAGGGACCATATGGGATGGCGGGGATTAAACCTGAGTAGGTTGCAATGCATGACAAATGCCTTAGCAGTGGTGTTTTGCTGTCCTCCCACCCCCATTTAGGTCTTTGCAACTTTTTTTTTTTTTTTTGGTTTTTGGGCCACACCCATTTGACGCTCAGGGATTACTCCTGGCTATGCGCTCAGAAATCGCCCCTGGCTTGGGGGAACCATATGGGACGCTGGGGGATCGAACCGCGGTCCGTTCCTTGGCTAGCGCTTGCAAGGCAGACACCTTACCTCTAGCGCCACCTCATCTGCAGATCTTTGCAATTTACCCATCACATTTGCTGTGATCCTACTGGGCTGATAGTACTCTGAAACTTGTATGTCTTGTGTGGCCACATATACAGCCACACGGTCCAGGAGCCTCACAGCCATTCTTAAAAATAGCATTTTAGGGGGGCCGGGCGGTGGCGCTGGAGGTAAGGTGCCTGCCTTGCCTGCGCTAGCCTAGGACGGACCGCGGTTCGATCCCCCGGCATCCCATATGGTCCCCCCAAGAAGCCAGGAGCAACTTCTGAGCGCATAGCCAGGAGTAACCCTTGAGCGTCACAGGGTGTGGCCCAAAAACCAAAAAAAAAAAAAAAAAAAATAGCATTTTAGGGCCCGGAGAGATAGCACAACGACGTTTGCCTTGCCGATCCAGGACCAAAGGTGGTTGGTTCGAATCCCGGTGTCCCATATGGTCCCCTGTGCCTGCCAGGAGCTATTTCTGAGCAGACAGCCAGGAGTAACCCCTGAGCAACGCTGGGTGTGGCCCAAAAAAAAACTAAAAAAAAATAAAAATAAAAAATAGCATTTTAAGGGGCCGGAGCAATAGCACAGCGGTAGGGCATCTGCCTTGCATGCAGATGACCCAGAAAGGACCCCAGTTCAATTCCTGGCATCCCATATGGTCCTCCAGCCTGCCAGGAGCAATTTCTGAGCACAAGAGTAACTCCTGAGAGCCACCGGGTGTGGTCCCAAAACCAAAAGAAAAATAAAAATTGAAGTTTTAGAGTAGAAGCCATAGTACAAAATGTTATGGTGCTTGCCTTGCATGTAGCCCACCAGGATTTGATCCCCAGCATCCCAGATGGTCCCCCAAGAACCTCCAGGAGTTATGGCTGAGTTCAGAGCTGGATGTGGCCCAGGAACAAAATTTGGTGTTCATGGGTTATTCCTGGCTCTGCACTCAAATCATTCCTTGCAGGTTTGGGGGGCTATGTGGGATGCTGGGGATCAAACCTGGGTCCTTCCCAGGTTGGCCACATGCAAGGCAAACGCCCTATGATATGCTATGCTAGCACTCTGGCTCCAAAAACCAAAAAATTTTAAATTGCTTGGAATCACTGGATATAAAACACAAAAGAAATGATGCCAGAATGTTTTGATATAAACTGCTATGACCAAAATAAAAGTTAAAAAATTAAAATAGGGCCAGAAAGATAGCAGAGAGGTAGGGCACTTGCCCTGCATGCAGAAGGATGATGGTTCGAATCCCAGCATCCCATATAGTCCCCCAAGCCTGCCAGGAGCGATTTCTGAGCATAGAGCCAGGAGTAACCCCTGAGTAACCCGGGTGTAACCCCAAAACAAAAAAAATTAAAATAAAGCAAATACCAAAAAGCATAGAGCTCATAAGAGATTGCTCAGTGCACAGAGCTATACTTTGTAGGCTAGAGACCCAACTTTGATCTGATATCCATGGTTACCCTTCCCCTAACTTCCTGCCAATCTCACCTGGAAATGGAGACCCTCCCACAGCTGGGAGGGATCAGTGTGGTTGGTAATTTAAGGGGTTGCCTGGGGGGGGGGGGTAGGGTGACAATTTTATGGTGTATCTTAATGTAGTAGCCTTTTTACAAACTGAATTTTTGCAGTTTATTTTTGCATTTTGCAAATATTCTTGTAATTTTGTTTAGGAAAGTTTAATGAAAATAACTTGGGATGTTCCAGTATAAAAATGCTTGGTTAAATAAAATGCTTGGTTAAAAATACTTGGTTAAGAATTTTAAACTACAGGTGTATTTTGCAGAAAAGTTGTTTATGGAAAAAGCTGATATATTTTTTCCCATCCCAAACCTCAAAAAGCTGATATTTTAATAACTTTAAACTTTGTTGCTTGCCTGGCCGGAGGTCAGGAAAATAAACTTTGTAACCTTGTCTCTTTTTTTTCTTTTTTTTTCAAAGAACCTTGAGATGTTATCCTTTTCCCCACTTCCTGCCTATTTCACCTTCAAAGGGAGACCTTCCTACAGCTGGGAAGGATCTGTGGTTGGTAATTTTTTTTTTTTTTTTGATTTTGGGCCACACCCGGCATTGCTCAGGGGTTACTCCTGGCTGTCTGCTCAGAAATAGCTCCTGGCAGGCACGGGGGACCATGTGGGACACCGGGATTCGAACCAACCACCTTTGGTCCTGGATCAGCTGCTTACAAGGCAAATGCCGCTGTGCTATCTCTCCGGGCCCTGCGGTTGGTAATTTAAGGGGATGCCTGGGGAGTAGGGGAGAGGCAGCAGCGAGAAAAGCATCAGGTAGGGAAGAGCCACAGGTTGGGTGGAGGGGCTGGTTAGGTTAGAAGCCAGGTGAAATATGCATTATGCTTTAGATATGCATATGGCCAAAGCTAAAAGTCTCCTAAAACTTCAACTGACTCCCTTGGGTCATTTCTTCGCATCCCCGCCAGGCTGAAAGGGGCTGCAGGCGCTAGGCCAAGGCCAAGAATGGCCTCACCATCTTCCACCATCCATGGACTTCATAATTAATATTTTTTGTTGTTAGTGATTTTTTTGGAGGGGTCACAGCCAGCAGCGCTCAGGGGTTACTCCTGGCTCTACGCTCAGAAATCGCTCCTGGCAGGCTCGGGGGACCATATGGGATGCCGGGGTTCGAACCACCGTCCTTCTGCATGAAAGGTAAAACACCTTACCTCCATGCTATCTCTCCGGCCCCCACAATTAATATTTAATACAACATCCCACAACTCCCTTGAGTCCTGAGCTAGAAATAGCCCAAGGCCCTGCTTCCTGATGCCCCCATCAAAAACAAACAAACAAACTTTAGTTTTTGAGGCACTGAAGCAATAGTACAGAGAGTTAGGGTGTTTGCCTTGTACGTGACTGACCTGAGACAGATGCGGGTTTGCTTCTCAGCATCCCACATGGTACCCGAGACTGCCAGGATTAATTTCTGAGCCCAGAGCCAGGAGTAACCCCTGAGCGCCACCAAGTGTGGCCAAAAGAAAAAAAAAAAAGTAGATTTGAGGGCCGGAGCAATAGCATAGTGGATAGATAGGGCGGTATGGTCCTGAGCCTGCCAGTTATTTTTTTGAGCTCAGAGCCAGGAGTAATCATTGAGGGCCACTAGATGAGGTCCAAAAACCAAAAACAAAGTAAAAAAGGATTTTGGCCCATAGCTAGTGGTGCCCAGGGTTTACTTTTTTTGTGTTTTGTCTTTTGGGCCACACCCCTTGACGCTCAGGGGTTACTCCTGACTCTGCTCAGAAATGGCTTCTGGCAGGCTCGGGAACCATAAGGGATGCTGAGGATCAAATCCAGCTTCCATCTATGGCTATGTGCAGGGCAAACGCCTTACTGCTGTGCTTTTGCTCCAGCCCCCCCAGGGTTTACTTCTGCCTGTGCACTCTAGGATCACTCCTGACAGGTTTGGGGAACTCGGGATTGAACACACATCAACTGCATTCAAGGCAAATGTCCTAACTTGTACTATCAGTCTGAAACCTGTTATTTTTTAATCTAAAACTCAAAAAAAGACAAGAGTACAGTAGGTGGAGCACTTGCCTTGCATGTGACTGACCTGGGTTCAGTCCCAGCACCACGTGGGGTTCTATAAATACTGCTAGGAGTGATCCCTAAAAAGAGACTGAAGAAAAGCCTGAGTGTTGCTGGATGTGGCCCAAAATCAAAAGGGAAAATATTTCAAGGCTGCTACACTTGAGTAGTGATGAAGGTGTAAATGCTGACATGAGAATTGAGGCTTCCCTAACTGCTGGGTGATGAAGGACACAAATGCTGGGGGGAGTGTGGAGGGTTTGGAGTGCTTGGGGACTGAAGCCACGGCAGCAAGAAGTGCTATGCAATGCAGCTAGGCTGAGTCCCCTGCCCAAAAACAGACTTAGTCTGGGTGACCCTGAACCCAGTGGCCTTTTTTTTTCTCCCCCACATTTTTGCTTTGGAACATGCAGTGCTGAAGATCAGATTAACTCTCACCAGCCTTAACTGGCCTCTTTCCAGGGCATAGTATGAGGAAATACTGGTGAAGCATTGGATATCGGCACTAAATGCATCCTCCCCGGGTACGGACAGGCTCTACTACGGCTGTCTGGTTGGACAAGTTGTGTGCTTGGTGACCCAATGTTGAAGACAGGTTCCCAGGGCCACGTAGAATATATTGAGGGCTGGAGTGCTTTGTTTTGCATGCAGGAGTCTGGAGTTCCAGCATCACTTGATCCCTGAGCACCACCAGGAATGACTTCCAAAAACTGAGCCATGATTAGCACTTGAGAACACTGGATATGACACTTGCACCCCCAAAATAAGATCAACCTGGGGCTCGAGAAACAGTACAGAGGTTAAGTTACTTGTCAAGGGCCCAGAGAGATAGCACAGCGGTGTTTGCCTTACAAGCAGCCGATCCAGGACCTAAGATGGTTGGTTCAAATCCCAGTGTCCCATATGGTCCCCCGTGCCTGTCAGGAGCTATTTCTGAGCAGACAGACAGGAGTAACCCCTGAGCACCGACGGGTGTGGCCCCCCCCAAAAAAAACAAAACAAAAAAAAGTTACTTGTCAAACAAACATGCAGCTGTGTGGAGCCAGAGAGACAGCACAGTGGCAAACAGCCGACCCAGGACCTAAGGTGATTAGTTCGAATCCTGGCTTCCCATACGGTCCCCCGTGCCTGCCAGGAGCTATTTCTGAGCAGATAGCCAGGAGTAACCCCTGAGCACTGCTGGGTGTGGCCCAAAAACCAAGTCAAAACAAAACAAACATGCAGCTGTGAACCTGGTTTGAACCCTGGCACCACATAGATCCCAAGCAGGAGTTGGTAGAGATAGCATAATGTTTTGCTCGTGAGCCTGGGTTCCAGCCTCAGGACTGCACAGTGCTCAGCACAACTAAAAGAAACATCCATGCAGAGTCTGAAATAGCTCCCCCTTTTTTTTTTTGGGGGGGCCGCCATATCTGGTAATGATTAGTAATTATCCTTGACTCTGCATTCAGGAATTACTCCAGGTGGAGTGCCAGGGGTTGAACCCAAGCTGGTCACAAGCAAGGCCAATGCCCTACATGTTGTATTATTATTGCTCTAACTCCTGGAATAGGCTAACCACTGCCCCCGCCCCACCACTAAAAATACTCCAAAAAGAAAGAGAGGAAAGGAGTCTCTATTCTAAAACCCTTCCTGGAGTCAGGCCAGGGATATACTCAGCAGTATAGAACTTACCTGCCTCGTGTGAGGTACCAGGTTCCCTTGCTGTAACAGATGCCCTCCATTAGCTTCTTCATGTTTCCTCCCTCCCAGCCATTCAGGAAGGAGTCAGGCAAGTACAGAACTCAGAGAGTCTCTTTATTAGGAAGACATCAGTGCTTTATCAAAGATGAAGAGGTCAGGGAGGGATGGTGGGATAAAGGCTTCTCTCAGCTGGGACATTTCTTGGCCACAATGAGGACAGCAGAAGGCACAAGTCCTGGAGAAGAAAGCTAGAGTTCAGACTCAGTTCTCACAAATACTCTCTTCTTTCTTGGGCGGAACATGCCCAACGCACCCAATCCTGTCATACCCAGCTCCTGCAGGGGCCGCTCCATGTCGGCCTCAGAGAAGGCCCGCCGGGGAAAGCCACTGAGCAGCTGCACAGGGTCCTGGCCACCCCCAGGCTCCTCCCCGCGGTGTAGCTCCACATAGAGCCGCACAGCCGCCAGCTGTTCCCGAGCCCGGAAGGTCTGAGTCAGGGAAGTCCCATCTGGCAGCCGGACCTAGAGGATGAAGGAGATACTCCAAACTGAGTGCGGCGATTGGAATGACAGTACAGCAGACAGGGTACTTGCTTGGCACATAGCTGACCTGGGTTGAAGCTCTGGCACAACACAGAGTCTCCTAAGCATGCCAGGAGTGATTCCTAAGTGCAGAGCCAAGAGTAACCCCTAGGCACCACCTGATGTGGCCACAAAACAGAGAAACAAACAAAAAAACTGCAGTGTCTCAAGAAAGGACAGGAGATATATAGCAGCAGGTAAGACTTGCCTTGCACATGACCGACCCAGGTTCAGTCCCCAGCATCCATTATGGTCCCTAGAGCCCAGCCAGAATGACCCCTGAGTGCACAGCCAAGAGCAACCTCTGAACATGGCCTGGTGTGGCCCAAAGACCAAAACAATAATAACATCAGAAACACCAATCTGTTTAAACTCTGCCTTCAAGCACCAAAATAGGGCTGGAGAGAGAGTAGAGTGGGACACTTGCCTTGCAAGTAGCTGGCCAGAGTTCGATTCCGGGTGTCCCATATAATCCCTTCAGCATACCAGGAGTAATTCCTGAGTGCAGAGCCACGAATAACCAGGTATGGTGGGGTGGGGGAAGACTCACAACTCCCTCAAAACTTAAGAGACAAGATTTTAGAAAGAAGTCTAAACATGGGCCAGAGAGATAGCCTTGCACTTGGCTGACCCAGGGTGGACCCGAGTTCAATTCCCTGCATGGCATATGGTCCCCCAAACCCACCAGGGGGGATTTCTGAGTGCAGAGCCAGGAGTAACCCAAGTGCCGCTGTATGTGGCAAACAAAACAAAACAAAAAACGAAGTCGAAACATCATGCAAATAAATGTGTAATATATAAAAAAATATGCTCGCTTCAGTAGCACATATACTAAAATTGGAACGATACAGAGATTAGCATGGCCCCTGTGCAAGGATGACACGCAAATTTGTGAAGCATTCCATATTTAAAAAAGAAAAATATCAATAAGTACATTGAGTACACAGAAAACTGCTGAGCAAGGGCAACAATATGGATTTTGGGGGGGCAGATGGGACTCACACCTAATGATGCTGGGGGTTACTCCTGCACTCAAGAATTTCTCCTAGCTGTGCTCAGGGAATCATAGAGGATGGTGGAGGATCAACTCTGGATCAGCAAGTGCCCTCAGTGCTGTGCTATTTACCCTGGTCCAAAGAGGAAGTCTATGGATTAAAACCAAACTCAGGCAAGTGAAACTTGATCTCTTCCCTAAGAGCAGAGGCAGGATTTCAAGGCAGCTTGAAGTCTTGGCAGAGGGAGCAGAGCTGAAAAAAGCTTAGCACTGGCAGCTGAAAGGCCAACAAAGGGGTCCCAGCAACCAGACAGTAAACCAGCCAGTACCTGTATGCGACACTGGTCATATTCCCGCTTGGTGGGAGGCTCCTGGCTTGGAGAGGATGGAACAGGACCCGGCTCGGTTGTTGGTGGAGAGGAACCCACACCACCACCATACTGCAAAGAAACCCTCGATTAGTGCTCCTGGCTCAAAAGAAACACCTCGAATATTTTCCAACACAAACTGGGAAAGGGGATTTGTTAAGAAGACCACCAATTCCTGGCCACACCAGCATCCACCTCAATAACCTACCTTCTTGGCTCTCTCTGCCTTGTCTCTCTCAATCTTTTCTCGGACTCTTTGTCTAAGAAGCAGACAGAAGGTAAGCAAGTCAGAGGCTGGCGCAGATACCCTATTCCCTTTCTCCTCTCTGATGCCACACTCCCCACCCCAACACACAGACCTGGCTGCCAACTCTTCGGCCTTTTCCCTCTTCCGCTCCTCTGCAGCCCGGCGCATCTCATCTTCCTGTAGCCGCTGGCGGGCAGCGGACAGCTCCTGCCCTTGTCTCCGACGCTGCTTTTCCCGTTCCAAGGCCTCCCGCTCCTCTCTCTCCTCACGCTCCCGCTGCTTCTGAGCCATCAGTTCCAACATTCTACAGTGCAGAGGGGAAAAAAAAGGAGCAAGAGACAAGGCCTCGTAGGGGGAGCTGATAACAAGGGCCCGGGAAAGAAAACTCAGGGAAAAGGGAGTGCCGAGAGAGAACAGAGACAAAACACGGACCAGAAAGGACAAAGTGAAAGTGACGGACTTGGAAGTTTGTCTGAGCAGTTCTGTAAACTGGGGAGTGGAGAAGGACCAACAGAAATGCCGAGCTAGGGGTCAGAGTGATAGTACAGCAAGTACTACTGGCCTTACATGCAGCCAAACATTTTCAATCTCTGCCACCCAATATGGTGGCATATTGCTCATACTCCAGAGCAAGCTAGGGGTAATGCCTAAGCCTAGAGCTAGGAGTGAGCCCTGAGCACTGCTAGATGAAACCCAAAAGCCAAATAAAATAACAACAACAGCAACAAAAAAGAAGAATCAGGCTGCCAAGCAGTCAAAGAGTAAAACGAGTAAAAGCACTTGCCTTCCAGGGTGCATTCAAATTAGATCCCCGATACTCCATATAGCTCCCCCCAGTCCACTTTGAATGACCCCAAGCACCACTGAGGGTGAACCCCATGCACATATTCCCCCAAAGATGCTAGGCCTCTCCATACTGTACCTCTTTGTCTGCTCTTGCTTTTCCTCTTCACTCAAACTCGGTTTGCCTTCGCCTGCGGGCGACCCAGGTCCTGCAAAAAGCAAAAAAGCAACCGCTACATGAGATTCTGCTCAGGATTTCTGGACACCTCCCCCTAAAAGAAAAAAGAAAAAAAAAAAACCGTGCACGGTCCCTCTGGGGACAACCTTCGGGCCCACTCTGCTCCGAGGAAGTGGGTTCTCGGCCCAGGACGTGTCCAAGGGGGGTCACGAGTGGTTCATCCACATCAGGATCATCTTCGTGCTCCATCAGCCTGGAGGGAGAAGAGGGAGAAGTGAGAGGCGACGGGGGAACCCCCCCCCAACAAACACACAGGGAGGACACCCCCAACACACACACACATAGGGAGATGTGAGGCAAGGCAGGGATTCCCCAACACACACCGCAATTCTCATCCCCCCAAAACCCAAGCTGGATGCACACACACACACAACACGGAGATGTGAGGAGAGACGGGGACCCCCCAACACACACAGGAGGACCCCGTGAACACACACAAACACAGGGAGAATCACCCAACATACACACAGGGAGATATGAAACGAGGCGTGGATCCCCCCCAACAAACACTCACCCCGCTATTTTCATCCCCCCGGGAAACCCAAGTCACACACACACACACACACACACACACACACACACACGAGGATGTGAGGCGAGGTGGGGCCCCCCCCAACATATACAAACAGGGAGGACCCCCCAAAACATACACACCCCGCAATCCTCGTCCCTCCAAAACCCAAGCCGGGCACACACACACACACACACACAGGAAGATGTGAGGCGAGGTGGGGACCCCCTAACATATACATACAGGGAGGGGACCCCCCCAAACACACACCCCCCGCGATCCTCGTCCCCCCAAAACCCAAGCCGGGCATACACACACAGGAAGATGGGAGGCGAGGTGGGGACCCCCCTAACATACACACAGGGAGGACCCCCCCAACACACACGGACACCCCGCGATCCCCGCGCGGGCCCCCCGTCAGGCCTCTCACCAGTCCATGGCGGCCTCGATGCCCTGGTGGCCGGTGAGTGCGAGCGCCTTCTCCCTGCGGGAAAGAGCGACGTGAGCGGGGCCGGGGGCAGCGGAGGAAGTCGGGGTTCGGGGCAGCGGGAGGAAGCGGGGTTCGGGGCTCCTTACGCGCGCGCCCGGGGGAAGCCCATCTCGATGAGGCTCTCCAGGGCCGTCAGCTCCGCCATGGCGCCGGCACCTGCGGGGACCGAGACGGACGAGGGGCGACACGACGCCCCACCCGGCTCCGCAGTCGCCGCCGCCGCCGGACCCGAAGGAAAGCCCCGGCCGCCGGAAGTCGCCGCTCTGTTTGGGTCGCGTGACCGGAAGTCGACGGGCGCCGCCGGGGGCCAAAAAGCTTCCCGTCGCGGACAGTCGCGGAAAATGACCTGCAGGGGGCGGGGCTTGGAGGTCCCTGAGCTAGGCCGGTGACACTTGCCCGCTGTCCACCGGTTCGAATCCCGGCATCGCGTATGGTGCCCCCCCCCCCCCACTCCCGAGCCTGCCGGGCTGGGATTTCTTGAGTGCAGAGCCAGCAGTAAACCTTCAGCAATGCCGGGTGTGGCCCAAAAACCAAAAAATAAATAAATAAATAAATAAATGAATAAATAAATAGATAGTGGGGCAGGAGAGATAGCTTGAGGCATGGAGGTAAGGCGTTTGCCTTGCATGCAGAAGGTGAGTGGTTCGAATCCCGGCATCCCATATGGTCCCCCGAGCCTGCCACGAGTGATTTCTGAGTGCAGAGCTAGGAGTGACCCCTGAGCACCACCCGATGTGGCCCAAAAACCAACCAACCCATCAGTCAATCAATCAATCAATCAATCAAAAAGTTGTTTTTCTTTTTTTCACAATTAAAAGGTCATGCTGCAATTATGAATGCCTTGCCTCTTTTTTGTCTTCAGTCTGGAATAGGATTCCTTACCTAGTTTTATTTAGATGACTTGGATTTGTAGACTATTTTATTTTATTAAAATAAGACTAGGTGGGGCCAGAGAGAGAGCACAGCAGTAGGGGCCTTTGCCTTGCATGCGGCCAACACAAGACGGACCCTGGTTCGAATCCCCGGCATCCCATATGGTTCCCTCACCCCCACCCCGCCTCCCAGGAGCGATTGCTGAGTGCAGAACCAGGAGTAAACCCTGAGCAATGCCAGGTGTAACCCAAAAACCAAAAACCAAACAAACAAACAAACAAAGCAGTGGAGGGCCCCTCAGTGCAAATGGAAAAAATCCCTTGGCAATTTTTATCTGGAGTCTTAGAAACATGCTTAATTGGTTCCCCAAGCAGTAGGACTGTGTGTAGGAAGCTTGCCTGGTACACAGGCTGATCTGGGTTAGATCCTCAGCATTCTATATGGCTCTCTTCAGCACTTGCAGCAGTAATTCTTGAGTGCAGATTCAGGAGTAAGCCTGAGCATAGACCCTGCCCCCTCATCACCACCCCTGCAGGGAAAATAAAAATAAGGCAAAAAAAGAGATAGTGGGGAGTGTTTTTTCTTGGGGCCTGAGAGATAACACAGCAGGGCGTTTTCCCTTGCACGCAGCAGATCCAGGATGGACGTTGGTTCAAATCCAGGCATCCCATATGGTCCCCCAAGCCTGCCAGGAGCTATTTCTGAGCGCAGAGCCAGGAGTTACCTCTGAGCACTTCCAGCAGGTGTGACCCAAAAACCAAAAATAAATAAATAAATAAATACCAATAAAAAAGAGCTTACTCTTTGATCCACTTAAGAGCTCCAGGGAAATGGGGGGACCGGAGAGATAGCATGGAGGTAAGGCGTTTGCCTTTCATGCAGGAGGTCATCGGTTCGAATCCCGGCACCCCATATGGTCCCCCGTGCCTGCCAGGAGCAATTTCTGAGCCTGGAGCCAGGAATAACCCCTGAGCACTGCCGGGTGTGACCCAAAAAATCACAAAAAAAAAAAAAAAAAAAAAAAAAGAGCTCCAGGGAACTGAGGCATCCTGTGCCCATCCCCCAAGAGAATCTTTGCAAAACACTTTCTAATCCTGGCATCACTAATCTTGAAGGCAGAAGCCAATGCCATTGGTTTGGCCTTTTTTTTCCAGCAGCTTTCCCAGTGACTTTGGGGGATGTTCTTTTATTGATGTTATGGTTTTATGTTTGTTTCTTAGGGGGCTCCACCCAACAGTACTCAGGGCTTACACCTGGCTCTACACTCAGGAATCAGTCTGGGGTCCAGCCCAGGGGACCATTCGGGATGTCAAGGATCAAGAATCGAGCCCTCGGAGCCGAAGAGATAGCATGGAGGTAAGGCATTTGCCTTGGAGCCAGGAGCGATTTCTGAGCCTAGAGTCAGGAGTAACCCCTGAGCGCTGCCGGGTGTGACCTCCCCCCAATAAAATAAATAAATAAATAAATAAATAAATAAATAAATAAATAAATAAATAAATAAATAAATAAATAAATAAATAAATAAGGATCGAGCCCTGGTCTTCCACACAAAAGGCAAGCGCCCTGCACGCTGTTCTATCCCTCAGGCCCTGGGTTGTTTTTGACAGTAGAGTTCCATCTACACTGCAAGAGGCTGGGAAGAGGAGGAGGAGAAGGAGGAGGAACTGTTTTGAAATATTTCCAAAGTATCTTCAAGGATTAGGAGATAGTTACAAACTACAAACATTTCCACAATCCAGGCCAGCCAGGACCACCGGCCTCCTCCTCCTCTTCCTCTTCCAGGCCCGTGGCAAGGTCTGCTCCTCCAACTGCTGTGCCCTGCTTCCTCTGAATTTCTTCTTCCACTACAAGGTCCTATTTTCTAATTTTCTCCTGTCCTCCATACTCCAGCATTTATCCTCTGCTCTACTGATAACTTAGCTGTCCTTCTTGGCACTTCCTAAAGGTAAAGTTTACTTTTACATTTTTTATTTATCTTTTGCTTTGTGGGCAACACCCATTAATGATCAGGAGTTACTCCTGACTCTGAACTCAGGAATTACTCCTGGCAGTGCAGAGAGGAACTATGAGATGCCAGGAATGAACCCAGACGGGTCGTATCCAAGACAAGTGCCCTACCGGCTGTGTCTCTCCAGCCTAATTTATTAATTCAGAATTTCAAACTTGGTTTCACCCAAAAGAAAAATAATCCTTGGTTGCTTTGTATCTGCAACTTTCACCCTAAACAGAAATTTTTCTTTCACTCTAAACAGAAATTTTCCTTCTTATCATCTTGTTTTACATGTTATCAAGTATCCCTGAGTGTGATTGACTCAGGACAGGCCTTCTGGGTTCATTACTTCCCCGCTCTGGGATGGTCTCTGTACTCAATAAAAACTGCAGTTCTTTCAGGTTGCTCTCCCTCTTGCTCAATAATGCTAAAGCTACCCGCTACGTGGGATTCACCCTCTCAGCCTGGTTTAGATTATTTCCTGTGGCAACCCCTACTCCAGAACTGTTTCCCCTGGGTGGGATAGAACAGCGTTTTTCAACCACTGTACCGTGGGAAAAATTCCAATGTCATTCATAACATGCAGCTTTGGCTCACAAATTAAACAATCTCTAAATTATTTCATAATAAAGTAATTATAAAAAATATCTTTGTGTTTATTTGATTCCTATTCAAGAAAATTACTTTGTATATCGTCAATATAGGAACAGAGTTAAATTCTTTTAACATTTTCTTTCTTTTTTTGGTTTGTTTTTTGGGTCACACCTGGCAGCACTCAGAGGTTACTCCTGGCTCTATGCTCAGAAATCGCTCCTGGCGGGCTCAGGGGACCATATGGGATGCTGGGATTTGAACCAACGACCTTCTGCATGCAAGGCAAACACATTACCTCCATGCTATCTCTCCGGCCCCAAACTTTTTAACATTTTCTAATGGTGGTATACCTCGTGATTTTTTTTCATGAAAAAAATGTGCCTTTGCACAAAAAGGTTGAGAAACACTAGGATAGAGTATATGAAGTCTTTACGTAATTTAATTTTATTAAAAAAGTAGGGCCAGGGCCGGAGAGATAGCATGGAAGTAAGGCATGCTTTGCATGCAGAAGGATGGTGGTTCGAATCCCGGTATCCCATATGGTCCCCCAGTCTGCCAGGAGCGATTTCTGAGCGTAGAGCCAGGAGTAACCCTACTGCTGCTGGGTGTGACCCAAAACACAAAACAAACAAACAAACAAACAAACAAAAATTAGGGCTAGGGCCAGAGCAATAGCACAGAAGGGAGAACATTTGTCTTGCATGCTGCCAACCCAGGTTTGGTCCTCGGCATCCCATATGGTCCTTGGCATCCCATATGGTCCCCCGTGCCTGCAGGAGTAATTTCTGAGAACAGAGCCAAGAGTAACCCCTGAGCACCTCTACGTGTGGCCCAAAAAACAAAGAAAAATATCATTCTAGTAGGGCCAAAAAGATAGTATAGGAGGGTTAGATTAAACCTCTTTCTTTTTTAACCAAAATAAAGATAATTTTTTTTTGTTCCTTTCTATTTGTTTACAACTTGGTTTTACCCCAAAACAGAGATTGTTTTACATGTAAACCCAGACAGGACTGGCTCAGGATAGTCTGAGCTCTCTGTCCTTATTCTGTCCTTATTCCCCCACCTGAGAATGGTCTCTGTACTTAATAAAATGACAGTTTTGGTAGGCAGTTTGTGCCTTTTTGGGTCATGTCCGGTGGTGCTCAGAGATTACTCCTGGCTCTGTGCTCAGAAATTGCTCCTGGCAGGCTCGGGGACCATATGGGATGCTGGGATTCAAACCAGTATCTGTCCTGGATCTGCTACGTGCAAGGCAAATGCCCTACCGCTGTGCTATCTCTATGTGCACCCCCCCAAGCTCACTCTTGATATGAAGTGGAAGATTGCCAGACTATATTTGTTTCACCCTCAGTCTGGTCTGGATTACTTCATGCACGACACTGCTTCAGACCTGTTCACCAGGGGTTTGAAATACAGCACATGGAGTGATTTTACAATGAAGTTAAGTTTGCCTTGAATGCTGCCAATTCAAGTTTGATCCCCTCACAATGAAGGGTCTCCCAGCACTAGCAGGGGTCACTCTAGAACATAGAACCGGGAGCCAGCCCCGAGCACTGCAGGGTATGGCCCAATTCCTCACCCAAATAAATAATTAAATAAATTTTTTCTAGTAATCTTTTTTTTTTTTTTTGGTTTTTGGGCCACACCCAGGGGTGCTCAGGAGTTACTCCTGGCTGTCTGCTCAGAAATAACTCCTGGCAGGCACGGGGGACCATGTGGGACACCGGGATTTGAACCAACCACCTTTGGTCCTGGATCGGCTGCTTGCAAGCAAACACCTCTGTGCTATCTCTCCCAACCACCTTAGGTCCTGGATTGGCTGCTTGCAAGCAAACACCTCTGTGCTATCTCTCCGGGCCTATTCTAGTAATCTAATGATCAAAAAATGCTTAGATTGGGTCCAGAGAGATAGCATGGAGATAGGGTGTTTGTCTTGCATGCAGAAGGATGGCGGTTCGAATTCCGGCATCCCATATGGTCCCCTGAGCCTGCTAGGAGTGATTTCTGAGCGTAGAGCCAGGAGTAACCCCTGAACACTGCCGGGTATGACCCAAAAACAAACAAACAAACAAACAAACAAAATATTAAATTGGGAGTCAGACAGATAGTACAGTGAGTAGGGAGTGTAGGGACCTGGGTTCTGAGCATGGAAGGACTTCATTTTGTAAAGGCCACATGGTGTAAGCCACATGCTAGGTTTTCTCAAGCCTATTTCCATTAAAACCACCCCAAGCTACCTGACCATACCAGGTAGCCCATCAGGGAAGGACACAAGGGAGCAGTAGGGAGAAATGACTAGACTATAGCCAATCATTTTAAAGATCATCAAAAAGCTAGAATCTAAAGCAAACAAACAAAACAAAAAAAACTGGGGCCGGTGAGGTGGCGCTAGAGGTAAGGTATCTGCCTTGCAAGCGCTAACCAAGGAAGAACCAGGGTTAGATTCCCCAGCATCCCATATGGTCCCCCAAGCCAGGAGCAATTTCTGAGCGCTTAGCCAGGAGTAACCCCTGAGCATCAAATGGGTGTGGCCTGAAAAACAAAAACAAAACAAAAAACCAAACCTAGGGGCTGGAGAGATAGCAAGTCTCTGGATTGTCTTTTGGAAGAGGGGGCAGATAAAAGAGTGAATACAAGGGCCAGAGAAATAGCATAGAAGTAGGGCGTTTGTCTTGCATGCAGAAGGACGGTGGTTTGAATCCCGGCATCCCATATGATCCTCCGAGCCTGCCAGGAGCGATTTCTGAGTGTAGAGCCGGGAGGAACCCCTGAGCGCAGCTGGGTGTGACCCAAAAACCAAAACAAACAAACAAACAAACCTAAAAATAAGGAGCCGGATGGCAATGGTGCAACGGTAGGGCATTTGCCTTGCACGCAGCTGACCTAGGACAGACTACGGATTCGATCCCCTAGCATCCTATATGGTCCCCCAAAGCCAGGGGCGATTTCTGAGCACAGAGTCGGGAGTAATCCCTGAGCTATCACAGGGTATGGCCCAAAAACCAAAAATCAAACGAACTAACTAATAAAGTATTCAGCTTTACTCCAGTTGTGTGGTTTCATTCTTTGACTCTCGACTCTAACAGGTTGCCTTGAATGCAGGAAATCCCAGTTCAATCCTCAGCACCTTTTAAAGTTCCCCCCTTTTTTGGGGGGGTCACACTTGGCAGCACTCAGGGCAAGCTCGGGAGACCATATGGGATGCCAGGATTAGAACCACTGTCCTTCTGCATACAAGGCAAACGCCTTATCTCTATGCTACCTCTCCGGCCCCTCTTGTTTTCTTAATCCTCCTGGCACCCCTGCTTCAGGTTTGTTCACCAGGACTGGTCCCTGGCAGATTCCAAGCATCCATATAGTCCCCTCAAAGCACAGTCAGGAGCAATTCTCGAGCACAGAGCCAGTAGGAACCTGTGAGCACCACCAGGTCTAGCCCAAAACTAAACAAGCAAACAAAAATAGTATAAAAGTACTGTGCCAGAGTAAGAATATAACAGATAGGGAACTTGCATATGACTGAGACCTGGGTTTGATCCCCAGTAGCTCATATGATCCACGAACACCACCAAGAGTAATTCCTGGGGCTGGAGAGATAGCATGAAGGTAGGGTGTTTGCCTTGCATGCAGAAGGTCAGTGGTTCGCATTCCGGCATCCCATGTGGTCCCCTGAGCCTGCCGGGGGTGATTTCTGAGCGTGGAGCCAGGAGTAGCCCCTGAGTGCTGCCGGGTGTGGCCCAAAAACCCAAAAAAAAAAAAAAAAAAAAAGAGTAATTCCTGAGTACAGAGCCAGGTAGCCAGGTGTGGCTGCCCCAAACAAAACAAAATTGAGCAATACTGCCCCTGAGTTACTTCTCATGGAAACCGACAGCAAAATACAACATATAAGAATACACAAACAAGGTTATCCAGAGCAAACATAGAGACACATGCAGTATCCCAACAAAGACCCGAATGATAATACAGTGAGAAGAGCAGTGTGTGTGTGTGTGTGTGTGTGTGTGTGTGTGTGTGTGTGTGTGTGTGTGTGTGTGTGTGTGTGTGTGTGTGTGTCAGGGATCACTCCTGGTGATGCTCCAGGGTCAAACCCTGGTCAGCCAGTGTAAGGAAAGTGATTTGTCCATTGTACTATTGCTCTGACTCCATGATATATTACTCAAACTTTTCAAAGTTTGGGGAGGGGCTGTAGAGAAAGTACAAGGGTTAAGGTATGTGCTTTTCGCAATGCTCTCATCCCAGTTAAAACAACCCCCTGACCACTCCTGGGTGTGGCCCCATCTAAATAAAATAGATTTGGAGGTAAAAACTAAGAAATCCTCAGAGATTCGTGTATACTAATTATTTTTTGTTTTTGGGGGTCACCTGGTGGTACTCCAGGGTTACTCCTGTTTCTGTGCTCAGGAATCACTCCCGGCAGGCTCAGGGACCATATGGGATACTGGGGACTGAACCTGGGTCAGCCACATACAAAGCAAGTGTCTTACCCACTGTGCTATTGCTCTGATCATGCCCTGGGGATTTTCTTTTTTGAGGGGTGGAGTCACACCCAGCAGCACTCAGGGTTACTCCTGGCTCTATGCTCAGAAATTGCTCCTGGCAGGCTTGGGGGATCATATGGGATGCCGGGATTTAAACCACCAACCTTCTGCATGCAAGGCAAACGCCTTACTTCCATGCTATCTCTTAGGCCCCAAATTCTCTT
The DNA here is from genome assembly GCF_024139225.1 of Suncus etruscus. Taxonomy (NCBI): domain Eukaryota; kingdom Metazoa; phylum Chordata; class Mammalia; order Eulipotyphla; family Soricidae; genus Suncus; species Suncus etruscus. The sequence continues at coordinate 106,886,224 of NC_064856.1, forward strand.
TTTTTTTTTTTGTTTTTTTTTTTTTTTGTTTTTGGGCCACACCCGGCGGTGCTCAGGGGTTACTCCTGGCTGTCTGCTCAGAAATAGCTCCTGGCAGGCACGGGGGACCATATGGGACACCGGGATTCGAACCAAACACCTTTGGTCCTGGATTGGCTGCTTGCAAGGCAAACAACGCTGTGCTATCTCTCCGGGTCCCCAAATTCCCTTTTCTTGATCAAATCTCACTTTTGCTATCAAAGTAACATAAGATATTTTTGTTTGTTTGTTTTTGGGACCACACCCGTTTGATGCTCAGGGGTTACTCCTGGCTAAGTGCTCAGAAATTGTCCCTGGCTTGGGGGGACCATATGGGGTGCTGGGTGATCTAATCGTGGTCTTTCCTTGGCTAGCGCTTGCAAGGCAGACGCCTTACCTCTAGCACCACCTTACCGATCCCAACATAAGATATTTTTACATGAGTTTGCATGAAATGTGTTTTATTCTTTTATTTTTATTTTATTTTTGGTTTTTGGGCCACATCCAGTGACACTCAAGGATTACTCCTGGCTAAGGTCTCAGAAATCACTCCTGGGGCCGGAGAGATAGCATGGAGGTAAGGCGTTTGCCTTTCATGCAGGAGGTCATCGGTTCGAATCCCGGCGCCCCATATGGTCCCCCGTGCCTGCCAGGAGCAATTTCTGAGCCTGGAGCCAGGAATAACCCCTGAGCACTGCCGGGTGTGACCCAAAAACCACAAAAAAAAGAAAAAAAAGAAAAAAAAAGAAATCACTCCTGGCTTGGGGAACCATGTGGTAAATCAAACCTCAGTCTGTCCTAGATTAGCTGCATGTAAGGTAAATGACCTACTGCTTGTGCCACTGCTCTGGCCCCTGTTTCATCCTTTTAGTGAACTGAAGCTCCTAACATAGAGCAATGCTGAGCATAGAGCTGGGAGTATTCCCTGAGTACCTCTGGATGTGGCCCCAAAACCAAAAAATGAGAGAGAGGAGCAGAATAATAGCACAGCAGGGAGGCTTTTTGCCTTGCATGCAGCTGGCTTGGGTTCCAGCCCAAACATCCCATCTGGTTCCCTGAGCACAAAAGAAATGACTCCTGAGTATTATGGGTTGGCATAAAAATAAAACAAAACAACAACAAAACAATAGAGTGCTGGAGCAATAGCACAGTGGTAGAGCATTTGCCTTGCATGCGGGCCAACCTGGGACAGACCTGGGTTTGATCCTTGGCATCCCATACAGGTCCCTGAGCTTGCCAGGAGTGACTTCTGAGTGCAGAGCCAGGAGTAACCCCTGAGCACTGCAAGGTCTGGCTCAAAACAAACAAACAAAAAAACAATAGAACCTAATGAAAGAATGAATGTTAGGGGCCCCGCACCAGAGTAATAACACAATGAGTGGGACATCTGTCATGCAAGCAGCTGACCTGGATTCCATCCCCAACATCCCAGATGGTTCCCTGAGCACCAAAGGAGTGATTCCTGTGTGGAGAGCCAGGAGTAACCCCCGAGTATTTCTGGGTGTCGCTTCCCCAAAACAAAATTGTAAAAGCAGGGGCCGGAGCACAGCGGTAGGGCATTTCCCTTGCACATGGTCAACCTGAGAAAGACCTGGGTTCGATTCTCGGTATCCCATATGGTCCCCTGAGTCTGCCAAGAGTGACTTCTGACTGCAGAGCCGGAGTAACCTCTGAGTGCTGCCAGGTGTGTCCCCCCTCAAAAAAAAAAAGCAAAAAAACAAAAATACATAATAGCAACCAATAGGACCTAATGAAAGAATGAATGTCAAAGAGATGATTTAAAGACTAAGGTCATGGGCCGGAGCGGTGGCACTAGAGGGAAAGCGTCTGCCTTGCAAGCGCTAGCCTAGGACAGACCCTGGTTCAATCCCCTGCCCCCGTGTTCCATATGGTCCCCCCAAGACAGGAGTGATTTCTGAGCACATAGCCAGGAGTAACCCCTGAGCATCACCAGGTGTGGCCCCCCAAAAAAACAAAACAAAAAAAGACTAAATTCATGAGGCTGGAGCCGTAGGACAGCAGGTAGGGCTCACTGTCACGAGAGATTCCTGAGTTCAGAGCTACAAGTAACCCCTGAGCATTGCCAGATGTGGCCCCCAAACCCAAACCAAACCAGTGCAAACCAGAAAGATGAAATTCATGGAGAAAACCGAGATTCAATTCCTGGCGACACCTGGGCCTGCAAGTACTGCTAGGATTGATTCCCCCATACACCAAGCAACACCCTGGAAGTTACTCCAGAGCACTTTAGGGTGTGGCCATCAAATGTGAACTATAAAAATAGAGCACTGGCTGGGGACGTGACTCAAAGTTCTGAGTGCATGTTTTTCACGTAAGGGCCATAGATTCTACTTCTGGCACCACACGGTCTTCACGAGTATTACTGGGTGTGATTCCCTCCCAAAAAATGTAAGAGGGTCAACTGCCTGCCTTGCCTGTGTGGGGTTCTGACATGAAAGCATTGCCAAGAATAAATCTGTCTGCCACCTTGAATGACACATTTGCAGGAGAGGAATCGAGAAGGACCAGCAGACTGTCTTTGGGTACATTTCCTTTAATGTTCCAGTAACTTTGATAAATACAATGAGGACTGGAGAATCCCCTGGTATTGTTGATATACAAGGATCCCTAGTATGATTGGATCATTACTATGATGAGACTTATTTTATTAGTAAAAATACCAGCTTATCCCAGACAGCAGCTTAAATAGCTTCATTAGGTCACACCAGCCATTTCCTTCCACCCATCTGACAGATCTTGGCAGCTTCAGGAATTGGCAAAAGGGGTTAGAGGGGATTGGGGCTGGCGAGGTGGCGCTAGAGGTAAAGTGTCTGCCTTGCAAGCGCTAGCGTAGGACGGACCTTGGTTCGATCCCCCAGTGTCCCATATGGTCCCCCCAAGCCAGGGGCAACTTCTGAGCGCTTAGCCAGGAGTAACCCCGGAGCATCAAATGGGTGTGGCCCATCCTATTAGAGAGCTTAATATCAAAAGCCCACAGGAGACACCTAGACAGAGCCATTATGTAGGAGAAAGGTCAGTCTCTACAGCCTGTGGGCCATATTGGATCCATAGCTAAGAATTAATTTTCTTTTTATTTATTCAATTTCCTTGTTTTGGGGCCATATCTGCAGTGCTCAGGGCTGAATAGCTTTGCATGCAGAGATCACTTCTGATGGTACTTGGGAGAACATATGGGGAGACCAGAGGTTGAACCCTGGTTTGCTGTCATGCAAAGAATTTCCCTACCCATTGAACTATCTCTCCAGATCTTGTGAATAATATTTTCTTGGTGGTGTTCATTTGGTAATGTTCAGGGGTTACTCTAACCCCTGAACAGGAATCAGGAATCACTCCTTGCAGATCTCAAGGAATCTCATGGGATGCTGGGAATTGACTGCATGCAAGGCAAACGCCCATTTGCTTTGTTATCACTCTGATTTTTTGTTTTTGTTTTTGTTTTTGATTTTGGGTCACACCTGGCAGCACTCAGGAGGTTACTCCTGGCGTTACGCTCAAAAATCACTCCTGGCAGGCTCAGGGAACCATTTGGAACTGCCGGGATTCAAAAAACCATCCTTCTGCATGCAAGGCAAATGCTCTACTTCCATGCTATCTCTCTGGCCCCATATAACTCTGATTTTTTTTTAAGTGGTTACATGTTTATATAAGTACCTATATACTATTTTTCATTTTTGCAAAATCCAGAAGTGCACAGGGTTTATTTCTGGCTCTGTACTTAGAGATCACTCCTGGCAGGGCTGGAGGGACCTTATTGGGTACTGGGGATTAAACCTGGGTCAACTGCATTCAAGGTAAGCACCCTACTGCTATACTCTGACCCCAAACCTAAATTATTTACTTTGGCCCTTTAAGAAAAACTGAGCAGGGAGTGGGACAAAGTGCAAAGGGCCAGAGCATACATGCAAAACATGTGTAAGGCCCGGTTCCAAGGCATGATCCCCAGAGCATCTTGGAGGGAGTAGCCTGCAGCCTTAGTACCACTGGTGTGACCCATCCCGTCTCTCTCACACACACACAAATACACATACATACACACACACATACACAAAGAGAAAAAGAAAAAAGAAAAACTGATCTTGAAGCCAGGAAAATAGCTTAAAGGGTAAGAACACACTCACAGGGCCTGTGGTGCAATCTCTGGCTTCCTAAGAACCCCTGAGTATAATGCTGGTCGCCCCCATGTCCTTGAGGAGGTCCCCCTTAAAAATGAGCCTGAATCAAATCTATTCCCCCAATCCCTAATTATCCTTTTGGAGCCACACTCAACAGTGCTCAGGACTTGTTCCTAGCTCTGTGCTCTCTTGTGACCCTAAAGAGGGTTACTAGGAATCAAACCCAGGTCAGTCACATGCAGGGCAAGTCCCCTCCTTATTGTATTATCTCTTTGGCCAAACAACCCCCCAATATTATTTTGTTTGGGGTTACACCTGGCGGTGCTCAAGGGTTGTTTCTGGCTCTGTACTCAGAAATCAGTCCTAGCAGGCTCAGGGGACCCTATGGGGTGCAGGGATCAACCTAGGTCAGCTGTATGCAAGGCAGTTTGTGCTATCAAACTGGACCCTGCTCCCCCAATTTTTTTTAAACTTTATTGATTGATTGATTGATTGTTGGGCCACACCCAGCTGTGCTCAAGAGTTACTCCTGGCTCTGCACTCAGAAATCACCCATGGCAGGCTGGGGGACTATATGGGATGCCAGGAATCAAATTAGGTCCCTCCCAGGTCGGCTGCATGCAAGGCAAATGCCCTACTGCTATTCTATCTCTCCAGCCCCTGCCCCCAAATTTTTGAGGAAAAATATGAGCTGGCTCTTCTGCGTTACCCTAGTCCTCTGCCAGGAAGGCAGGGAACCTGATGGAATTTTCCAGTCGCGAACCAAAACTCAGCCAGACCCAGGTGGTGGTGGTGATACTGTCCAGGCTGCAAGGGGATGTGGGGGGTAAACATCTCTTCCTTTGGGGGGGCCCAGGAGCCAGGCTGGACTCTCCACTGGAAGAGCCCCCCCTAGGCAGATCAGACTCTGGGTGGATTTGGGGCAGCCTGTCGGCGAGGGCAGCCCCAGCGATCCCGCAGGCAGAAGTGCCACATTAGGGCAGAACAACTCAGCAAAGCCAGAGCGATGCCCACCCCAACAGCCGCATTCAACAGGGTCTGGGGCCTGGGTGGCATGGTGAAATAGCCGCAGGGTCCAAAGGGGGGACTAGACAACCCGGACACCCCGGGCACCAGGCTCTCCCCTGCACTGTTAGCCGCCACCACACACACCACATAAGCCCCTCCAGGCTTCAGTTCCTTCAGTTCTGCTCTGCGGAAGGTGGAGTTGAGAGGGGGCCCCTTCTGAGGGGTCCCTCCACCGTCTGACCAAAGCAGCAACCAGTATTGGTCGACAGGGGAAAAGGGGGCGCACCAGTGCACCTGTGCCCATCCTTCTTCGGCCATCACCTGCACCTCTCCAAGGCGTGGCTGCTCGGGTGGCAGGGCAGGGCTGGAGAGCCCTGGGCACAGACAGGCCACCGGGCCCACCCTCTGAAGTTCCTTGCAGGGCACCTGCAGGTGGCGACAGCGGTCGTAGTCACAGCGGACCTCTGTCTGCTGTGTTGGCAGTGTAGGCTGAGCCGGCTCATCTTCCTCCAACAACGGCTCATCTTCCTCAGACTTTTCAAGGGTCCAGGGCTGCGCCCCCAAAACAGTGGCCAAAGTGAGGGCAAGCAGCCAGCGAAGGGCTGGAGCCCCCCACATGGTCTGGAAGGAAAGGAATCAGGTTGAGGAAGGAAGTTGTAAGCAAGCCCCTGTGGATAGGACACAACTAGAGTGCTGGAAAAGCACAGGGGAGTGGTGGGAAGGGACCCAGCATTCATTTATCAGCCCCCCTTTTTTTGGTTTTTGATTTTTGGGTCACACTGGCAGTGCTCAGAGGTTACTCCTGGCTCTGCACTCAGAAATCGCCCCTGGCAGGTACAGGGGACCATATGGGATGCCAGGATTTGAACTATCATCCTTCTGGATGTAAGGCAAACGCCCTACCTCCATGTTATCTCTCTGGCCCCTATCAGCCCCTTTTTATATCTTTTTGGCTTGGAGGCCACACCCGGAGGTACTCAGGGGTTACTCCTGACTAGCTCTGCACTCAGGAATCACTCCCAGCAAGCTCAGGGGGACCATATGGGATGCTGGAGATAGAACCCAGATTGACAGAGTGCAAGGCAAATGCCCTTCCCGCTGTGCTATAGCTCCAGCCCTAACCCTACCCCTTTTTTTTCCAAGGCAGGTTTGGACTACACTCAGCAGTATTAATGGGGTAACTCCTCATTCTGTGCTCAGGGATCACTCCCAGTAGTGCTCAAGGGGACCATGTAGTCCATGAGTAGAACTGGAGTTAGCTGCAGGCAAGCACCTTAGTTTTGGGGCTTATTCCTGGTCCTGTGCTCAGGGAGCATTCCTCCTAACAGGGTTCAGGAGGCCCATACATAGTACCAGAGATTAAATCCAGATCAGTAGCAGCAAGACAAATACCTCAGCCACTGTACTATCTCCTGGGACCTCAAACTTACCTGCTTTTTATTGCTACATTGAATTTTACTAATCACTAAGGAGCTTCTGAACCAGCTCTTGGTTTCATGCAAAAAATGGAATTCAGGACTGAAGAGATAGCATAGCGGTAGGCCATTTGTCTTGCACGCAGCCGACCTAGGACGGACTGTGGTTCCCTGTGCCTGCCAGGAGCAATTTCTTTGTTGGCGGGGTGTCACACCGGGCAGCACTCAGGAGTCACTCCTGGCTCTATGCTCAGAAATCGCTCCTGGCAGGCTCAAGGGGGGGGGGGGGGAACCATATGGGATGCCAGGATTCAAACCACCGTCCTTTTGCATGCAAGGCAAACACCCTACCTCCATGCTATCTCTCTGGCCCCCAAGAGTGATTTCTGAGCACAGAGCCAGGAGTAAACTGAGTGCCAGAGCACAGAGTCCATGCCTTGCATGCAGGAGACCCAGCCTCAGCCTTTGGCGCTCCATGGTCCCCAGAGCACCACACAATATAGGCCTTGAGCATTGCCAAGTATGGCCAAGTGTGTTGCCCCAAAAGCAAAAGAGTACAACAGAGCTTGACATCAGCAAAGGCACCAATTCTAGCGGCAGCTTCAGAATCAACAAAGTGGAAGCGATGGTGAACTCAGCTCCAGCTGCCAGCCTGAAAAAAGAGCTGAGTGAAAACAAACCCACAGCAACACATGCAAACACTTAGTTCGGAGACAGCCAGGCAGGAAAAGGAATGGACCAGAAGCAAGGCAAGCGGGACCCTGGAATCCCCAACTGTCCACTTGTTTCCAGAGTCGTGGGCCCTGCTTGTAACCCCCGCCCCGGTTTCCGCCCTGGCCCACTGCAGGCCCTCACCCGTGGTTTGGCCTGGAAGGGGATCAGCAGCCTGAAGTCTGTGGGTAACAGGCTCCAAGGTCCCGGGAAGCAGGGGCAGCGCCGTCAGGTGGTGTCAATGTGTCCAACTTCGATTCTGTGTTGGCTCCCGGCTTTTATGCCCGGGGAAGTCTGAGGTCACTATCTAGCCCCCCTCCATGGTGAGTGGCGAGGAGGGGCTGGTCCTCTGGGAGGGCCTGAGTCACGGGGTCAGGGATGGGGACGCCTCAGCTGGAGGCCGGGATGCCTGGGTTCTGAAAGGGGATTGGAATGTGGACAGGCGCCCGGGAGGAGAGGCTGGTCATGTGAGACCCAGGAGCTGAGTAGAGGCACGGGGCCACCTGTCTGGCACGGAGCAGAAGACAGATGTGCACAAAACTGCTGCTTTGGCAGAAAAACACACATCACATCCCTGGCAGTCATTTCCTGCCTCCTGCCTCCCAAAGGTCAGAGAAAAAGGGAGGGGTGCGAGGCCAGAATGAGGTAGCATAGTTTGGGGGACCCGCCCTCCACCAGCCCCCACTAGGAGGGAGCTGTGATCACGTGGCTGAAACTAGGCAATTTCTCTCGGGGCCTGATGAATGGAAGCCACTGTGTGTCTGGGAAATAGTTGGGGGGCGCTGCGGGGGACCTTTCTGACCCCACAGTCTCTTTGGGTGAGATTGGGGAAAGCCAAGGGGAGGTCAGGATGTTCTAAGGGCAGCAGATTCCCCCAATGGGCCTGAGTCCCATTCACAGTCCAGAGATGCGCATAGCCAGCAAGAAAATAAGTTTATTGGAAGACACGCAGGTGGAAATGAAGCCGGGGGTGGTGGTGGTGGTGGTTGAGGGGGTTCCGGGGAGATAGGGCTGGAATGTTGGGGGGCATCTGCCCAGCTGTCCTCAGGAGCTGGAGCATGTAGAGCGCTGCCGGACGGTGCTTGTGGCTGGCTCGGAGCTGCCCAGCGTCTCTGGGGCCACAGCAAGGGTGGTGTTGGGCAGGTTGGCCTCAGTCAGCAGGGCCGCATCTTCCCAGGAGCCAGAGCCTGCGGGGCCGGAGGACCAAGAAAGAACTGAGCCCCCCACACGGGCTGTGCCCTCCCTACCTGCAGCCTCAGGGGCCAGCGCCCCTCACCATCGCTGGCCTCTGGCTCTAGCTCCTCCTCGTGGCCGTTTGGGAGCTGTGGACGCTGTTTCTTCTCCTCCACCGCCTCCCCTGCTGCACCCACAAAGGCAGGCAGAGGTGAGACTGGGAGAGGCCGACAGGCTGAGCTTCCAGGATGGGGGAGGCGGCGGCTTACCTGCTCTTGGGTTCTCTTCTGGACCCTCACCCTCCTCTCCAATGTCCGTTTGCTGAGGGGGCTCCTCCTGGTCTCGGGGTTCTGTATGGCCAGAGTGGGGAGAAGTCAGGGCGAGGGTAGTGATGTCTGGGTATGGCACTTCACCTGTTTTTCTTTCCTTCTTTGACCTCCTTGGTTTGGGGGCCACACCTGGCGGTGCCCAGGGTTTACTCCTGGTTCTGCGCTCAAGAATCACTCCTAGCAGTATCCAGGGGACCAGAGGGGATATTGGGGACTGAACCTGGGTTGGCTGTAAGCCAAGAGAGAGCCTACCCTGTGTGCTATCAATCTGGTTCCTCTCTTTATTATTATTATACATTAATTAGTATTATTATTTGGATCACACCCGGCAGTACTCAGAAATTACTCCTGGCTCTATGCTCAGAAATTGCTCTTGGCAGGCTCGGGAGACCATAAGGGATGCCAGGATTCGAATGCAAGGCAAATGCCCTACCTCCATGCTATCTCTCCGGTCCCTATTATTATTTTTGATTGTTTTGTTTTTGGGTCACACCCGGCAGCTCTCAGGAGTTACTCCTGGCTCTAAAACTCAGAAATCGCTCCTGGCAGGCTCGGGGGACCATATGGGATGCCAGGATTCAAACTACCGTCCATCTGCATGCAAGGCAAATGCCCTACCTCCATGCTATCTTTTCGGCCCCAATTATTATTATTTTTGTTGTTCCTTGTTTGGGGGGGCCACACCTCGCACGCTCAGGGATTACTCCTGGCTCTAGACTCAGTAATCGCTCCTGGCAGGCTAGGTTGGGATCAAACCCAGGTGAGCCACATACAAGGCAAATACCCTACCCACTGTGCTACTGTTCCGGCCCTTCCTATTTTATTGTTCTTTGGCCACACTTGGAGATCTTCAGGTGCTTTCCTCATTCTGTGCTCAGGGGGTCCCCATCTGTGCCAGCCTGCAGCGCTCCTTCAAGCCCCTCCAGGCTTGGCTCCAACTCAGCATGGAAATGCTGGAACCCAACTGGCTGACTGGGAATCCGGGTGCCCCGAACCATTTGTTACCTGTCTGGGGGGCATCCACCTTCTGCCTCACAGCCTTTGTCGAACCGCCCTTCCTCCGGACCTGTGGGTGAGACCCTCCTCAGTGCCGAGGCCTGACCCCCTCACCAGTGCTCGGGGCCCACGGGAGATCGTGGCGGGGGAAGGGGCCGGGGAGGGGAGAAAAAATGGGGGGGTGGTGGTGCCTGGTGACCTGCAAAGAGAAACGGTGTCGGGGCCAGACGCTCCCCCACATCCACTGCATGTAGCTGAAGAGCACGATGACGCTGAGGAAGGTGAAGTTGCTGGCGACACCCACGAAGGCGCAGGTCATGGGGAAATTGTACAGCAGATACCTGGGGCAGAGAGGAGGGACGGGGCGTGAGCGGCAGTGATGGGACAGCCTAGACCTCTGTTCCCCCCCCACACGTGTGCTCTGGCAGGCTTCTGCCTCGACCTCCCCCACCCCCCCCCCCCGCCTGCTGCCCACACCTGAGTCTTCCAGAGTTCAAGGCCCAGCCTCAGAAACTCCCTCCTGAGTCATTCCCACTACTGCTGAGTCACTGGTTCAGGGCGAGTGATCCCTTTGGTTCCTGTCAGCGTTCCCGTTCCCGTTCCCGTTCCTGTTCCTGGGGTGGCTTTCACAAAGACCGTGGGTGGGAGGCAGAAAGCACAGCCGGGAAAGCGCTGATCTTGCACCAGGCCAACTTGGCTTCTTTTCCCGGCATTCCATTGGGTCCCCTGAGCCCCGCCAGGGAGTGGCCCCTGGGCTCAGAGTCCGAAATAAGTTTTGGGGCTGAAGTGATAGCACAGGCAGAAGGGCATTTGTTTTGCACACGGCTGGCCCAGGACCGACCTGGGACTGATCTGGGTTCCATCCCCAGCATCCCATATGGTTCCTGAACTTGTCAGGAGTGTAGAGCCAGGAGTAACCACTGGATGTGGCCCAAATGCCCCCTCCTCAAAAAAGAAGTAAGTTCTCTTGGGGCTGGAGCGGTGGCGCAAGGGGTAAGGTGTCTGTGTTGCCCACGCTAGCCTAGGACAGACCATGGTTTGATCCCCCGATGTCCCATATAGTCCCCCAAGCCAGGGGCAATTTCTGAGCTCAAGCCAGGAGTAACCCCTGAGAGCATCACCAGATGTGGCTCCTGGTAGGCTCGGGGGACCATATAGGATGCCGGGATTTGCATGATCTGTCCTGGGTGGGCTTCGTGCCAGGCTAACACCCTACCGCTGTGCTATCTCTCCGGGCCCCTCCTTTTTTTTCTTTTTGGGCCACAGCCAGTGACGCTCAGGGGTTATTCCTGGCTATGCGCTCAGAAATTGCTCCTGGCTGGCATGCTGGGGGATGGAACTGAGGGCCATCCTAGGTTAGTGCATACAAAGCAAACACGTCCTATCGCTTGCGTCACTGCTCCAAGAAGTTCCGAGTACAGTCAGGAGTGGCCCAAACACGGAAAACCACCAAACAAAAGAGAACTCCCAAGTAGGGCCTGGGAGGGAGTACAGGGATTGGGGTGTTTGCCTTGTACACAGCCAACCCCAGTTCAGTGTGCTGAACACCCCCAGGGATGGTCCCCCCCAAACAAATAGATAGATGGTCAAACAGGAACTCAGTAATTCTGGCCAGTGATGCCCTGTGCCCACTCCTGCAGTGACTTTCAAATCTTCCAGAAAGTTGCCTGGCTGGTATGTGATCAGGGTTAGTTAAGGTCATGCTGCTCATCCAGTCAGCCTGCAGCTGTGCCTGTAATTTGAGCTTGAACCCCAGTAGCACATCTGGTGCTCTCCCCATGGCCCCCAAATCCCAGCACTGCCAGGCATAGTGCCCTAAGCACAGAGTCAGGTGTGGACCCTGAGCTAAGCCAGCTAGAGTGACTCAAGAAGCAAAAAACAAGGGGGCTGGAGTGATAGTACAGTGGGGGAGGGCTCTGGCCTTGCACACAGCCAATCCAGGTTCAATCTCCAGCAATCTATATGGTCCTTCAAACCTGTCAGGCCTGATTTCTGAGTGCAAAGCTAGGAGGAATCTAAAGCACTGCTGGGTGTGGCCCGAACACCCAAAAAGAAACCATCAAAATACAAAAACCAATAAAAGTCAAATTTGGGACCGGAGAGATAGCATGGAAGTAAAATGTTTGCCTTCCATGCAGAAGGTCGGTGGTTCGAATCCCGGCATCCCATTAGGTCCCCTGAGCCTTCCAGGAGCGATTTCTGAGCATAGAGCCAGGAGTAACCCTGAGTGCTGCCAGTGTGACCCAAAAAACAAAAACAAAACAAAACAAAACAAAAAAGTCAAATTCTTTGGAGGCTGGAGAGATAGCATGGAGGTAAGGCATTTGCCTTGCATGCAGAAGGATGGTGGTTCAAATCCCGGCATTCCGTATGGTCCCCCGAGCCTGCCTGGAGTGATTTTTGAGCACAGAGCTAGGAGTGACCTCTGAGCGGTGCCTGGTATGACTCCCCTCAAAACAAACAAACAAAAAAACAAAAGTAAAATTCTTTGTCAGAAGCAACTTGATTCAGAAAACTTACTGTAAATAAAAGAATTTTTGAGGGCCGGGCGGTGGCGCTAAAGGTAAGGTGCCTGCCTTGCCTGCGCTAGCCTCGGACGGACCGCGGTTCGATCCCCCGGCGTCCCATATGGTCCCCCCAAGCCAGGAGCAACTTCTGAGCGCATAGCCAGGAGTAACCCCTGAGCGTCACCGGGTGTGGCCCAAAAACCAAAAAAAAAAAAAAAAAAAAAAGAATTTTTGAGGGGCTGGAGAGATAGCATGGAGGTAAGGCGTTTGCCTTTCATGCAAGAGGTCATCGGTTCGAATCCCAGCGTCCCATATGGTCCCCGTGCCTGCCAGGAGCAATTTCTGAGCATGGAGCCAGGAGTAACCCCTGAGCACTGCCGGGTGTGACCCAAAAACCACAAAAAAAAAAAAAAAAAAAAAAAAAAAAAGAATTTTTGATAACCTTAAAAAAAAAAAACCCGGGGCCGGGTGGTGGCGCTAAAGGTAAGGTGCCTGCCTTGCCTGCGCTAGCCTTGGACGGACCACGGTTCGATCCACCGGTGTCCCATATGGTCCCCCAAGCCAGGAGCAACTTCTGAGCACATAGCCAGAAGTAACCCCTGAGCGTTACCGGGTGTGGCCCAAAAACCAAAAAAAAAAAAAAAAAAAAAAAACCCAACACCAGGGCCAGAGTGATAGCACAGTGGGTAGGACATTTGCCTTGCATGCAGCTGACCAGGTTCAAATTCTGGCATCCTATAAGGTCCCCTGAGCCTAGCAGGAGTGATTCCTAAGCATGGTCCTAAGCACGGCTGGGTGTGCCCCTAAATCGAAAAACCAACCAACACCAAAGGGGAAAAAAAAAAAAGGCAAACTAGAATCAGGTGACATCTGGCCTCTGGGTGGGTGGGTGCCTCACCTGAGCCCCGTGAAGTGTGCGTGGATGCGCAGGAAGGCCCCATACATCTGGACGCGGCGGCTGTGGACCTCGATGATGACGCCAGTGGTCGGCATGTACTGCGGAGAGAGCGGGCGCAGCGTGCTCAGCTGCTGACAATCCCTACCAGTAGGGCTCCAGCCTGGTGGGACCTGCCCTCTGCACCCCCCCATTACCGAATTCTCTCTGTATTCCGGGTACAGTTCCACCTCTATGATCTGCTTCTGCTCTGAAAAGCCCGATAGCAGGAGGCCCGAGAAGACCAGCGTGTCGATCGTTTGCAGCAGGCTCGAGCGGTAATGCAGCATCACCTGTCAGACCGCAAGGGGGAGGAGGCTGGGTGAGGGACCCTTGTAGTCCCAGAGTTACCCCCCCAAAGATGCTTCTTCTTCTTCAAGGGGAGCTCCCTGTACCCCAGTTATATTTCATCCCATAACCATCCCAGTCTTTTTTAAAAATTAAAAATTTTAGCCACTGGGGCCGGAGAGATAGCATGGAGGTAAGGCGTTTGCCTTTCATGCAGGAGGTCATCGGTTCGAATCCTGGCGTCCCATTTGGTCCCCTGTGCCTGCCAGGAGCAATTTCTGAGCCTGGAGCCACCCCTAAGCACTGCTGGGTGTGACTCAAAAACCACAAAAATAAAAGAAAAAATTTTAGCCACACCTGGCTGTGCTCAAGGAATCACTCCTGGTGGTGCTTGGGGGAACCATATGGGATGCCAGATACAGAACCCAGGTTGGCCCTGCCAAGCACCTTGTCTGCTGTACTACTGCTTTGACTCCCCTTCCTTTTTTTTGGGGGGGGAGCACACTCGGCAGCACTCAGGGATTACTCCTGGCTCTTCGCTCAGAAATCGATCCTGGCAGGCTCGGGAAACCACATGAGATGCCAGGAATTGAACTAGTTTCCATCCTTGGTTGGCCATATGCAAGGCAAATGCCCTACCTCTGTACTATCTCTCTGGCTCCATGACTCCCCTTTTTGGTTTTGGGCCATACCTGGCCATGCACAGGGGTTACTCCTGGTTTTGCACTCAGGAATCACCTCCTGGTAGACTTGGGGGACCATATGGGATAACAAGGACCAAACCTGAGTTGGCCATGTGCAAAGTCAACTTGCACTCCTGTCCTAGTGCTCTGGCCCTGGACTCCTTTTGGGCCACACCCAGTGACACTCAGGGATTAGTTACTCCTGGCTATGAACTCAGAAATCGCTCCTGGCTTGGGAGACCATATGGGATGTCGGGGGATTGAACCGTGGTCCGTCTTAGGTTAGCGCATGCAAGGCAGACACCCTACCGCTTGCACCACTCCTCCGGCCCTACCTTGACTCCTCTTTTCTCAGCCCCTGTGTTTGTGGCCTCAGGACTGAAATGTTTCTCCCAAAGCCTTGACCCAGGGAACTCTGCCCTGTGTCCCCCCAGTCCCCGTTCTCCTCCTGCCCACCCTCCCTGGACAGGGCATGAACACTTACAGAGCGTGAAGAAGTGGAGATGATGCGGCCACCTCGGGTGTAGCAGGAAATGGTCACCAGGAACATGCCCAAAGCTTGGTTGACAGGGGACTCTGGCAGCTCGAGCTCTAAGGTCACGCGGTAGGGCTGTCCATACATTAGCACCTGCCCCAGGGAAACCCCGTCTCCTTCTTAAAAAGACTTGGGGGAAAAATTGTACTTTCACCTCCCACCCCTTCACTGCCAGCCCACTTGGTGAGAGTAACAGGCCCCTGTCACCAGTATTCAGGCAGGTGCTGCCCCCTGCTGGCGCCTGGGTCCCTGATTAGCTCTCCCACAGTCAGCGGGCTGTACCGCTGAAGCCCCAAAAATCTAAGGGATGGAACCTAGGAATTCATATACACACACATAGACAGACAGATAGACAGATAGACACAGACACACACACACACACAAGTGTGTGTCCTATGGCTAATTCACATCTCTGTCCCATGTCGGCTCTTTTTAAATATTGCCTCTTTGGGGGACCAGAGTGCCACAACACAGTTGGTAGTGTTTGCCTTGCATGCGGCTGACCCGGGTTCGATCTCCAGCATCCCATATAATCATATGGATATGATCCCTGAGCTTGCCAGAAATTATTTCTGAGCTTGGACCCAGGAATAATCGCTGAATGCTACTGGGTGTAGCCCAACACCGGCCCCAAAATCTTGCCGCTTTGACAAAAGCTATGTGACAGGAACCATAGAAATAGGACAAGTGGGTAGGGCGTTTGCTTTACACACCGCTGACCTGGGTTCCATCCCCAACACTCCCCCTACTGTGTAGAGTCAGGATTGAGTCCTGAGCACCACTGGGTGAGGAGGAAATAAAAAAAAAAATCTGTGTCACATTTCTTTTGCAAAAGTAAGAACCGTCTGAGTGCCAACTGGGCCATCTGTTACTCAGGCCCGCGTCCTCATGAGGCCACCCTCCTGGGCCTCATTTCCATGATTAATGAACCAAGTGCCAGAAGTGCAGACAGTTACTGTCACTCTGGAGTAGCTTTGTTTCATTCTGGGAACCCCCCCCCCCCCAGATGCCGCTGAGTGGGAAGAGGCTTCATTAGGGTTGACTTTCAAGGGTGGGAGATGGGTCAGGAAACAGAGCCCCGCTTTCCCAAGATGATTCCTGTATTCCTCCAATCCTGTGCCCTCAGGGGGATATGTAAGAATTATAAACCCGGGGCACAGTTCAAGGAGCTGAGCTCATGGCTTGCATGTAGGAGGCCAGAGTTTAATCCCTGGCATTATTGCATGGTTCTCTGAGCATTACCAAGTGTGGGCCAAGACGTACCAAAACAAAACCCGGAAGAAATAATCAAACTTCTGTGCTTAACCAAACTGAAAAGTTGGGGGGGGGGGGTTACCTGAAAGTTACTTCTGCTTCTGTGCTCAGGGGTTGTTCCCAGTGGTGTTCAGAGAACCATGTGGTGCCAAGGATTAGATTGAGTGAGATTGAGTATCTCACTTGCAAAGCATGCACTTGACCCAGCGGGAGCCATTTTGCTAGCCCTTTTTGGTTTTGAGGCACTCTTGGCAGTGCTCAGGAATCCCTCTGGGTGTACTTTGAGGGGACAGCCACAGTACTAGGAGCTGAACATGGTCTGCCATGAGCAAGGTGAGCACCCTACTTTTTCCTTGAAAAATACTGTTTAGCTTACAGTGCTTATCTCAAAATGTGGGGCTTAAGTGCCTTAGCTCAAGATGTGGGGCTGGAGCTATAACAGCACAGTGGGGAGGGAATTTGCCTTGCACACAGCCGACCCAGGTTTGATCCCTGGCATCCCATATGGTCCCCCAAGCCTGCCAGGTGTAATTTCTGAGCACCAGGAGTAACCTGAGCGCAGCTGGGTGTAACCCAAAACTGAAAAAAAAAATCCGTGTATGGCCATGAAGTTACTAAAAGCACTTTCTCCTTAGGGCAAGAAGTGGGAAGCACAAACTTCCTTACCTCCTGTACTATCTGATTCTGGTTTTGAGATTTTTTTATTTGTTTGTTTGTTTGTTTTGGGGGCATACCTGGCAGCAATCAGGGGCTATTCCTAACTCTGTGCTCAGAAATCAATCCTTGCAGTCTCAGGGACCATATGGGATGCCTGGAATCGAACCAGGGTCCATTCAGGGTTGGCTGCATGTGACTGCTGTGCTATTGCTCTGGCCCCTATTTATTTTTGATTTTGGGGTCACACTCAGGGGTTATTCCTGGCAGGCATAGAGGACCATATGGGATGCCAGGATTCGAACCACTGTCTGTTCTGGATTGACTGTGTGCAAGGCAAACACCCTACTGCTGTATTATCTCTCTGGTCCCTATTTATTTTTTGATGAGGCAGGGTGGGTCATACCTGGTAATGCTTAGGGGTTAATCCTGGTTCTGCACTCAGGAATTACTTCTTGTGGACCATATGGAATGCCAGGACTGAACCCGGGTTGACCTTGTGCCAGGCAATACGCCCTTGCCACTGTGCTATCGCTTTGGCTCCTAAAGCCTTTTTTTTTTTTTTTTTTTTTTACACATTATACATTTCACTCTAAAAGATAAAAAAAAGTCAGGTGATTCTTTTTGTTTTGGGCCACACCTGGTGATGCTCAGGAGTTACTCCTGGCTATGTGCTCAGAAATCGCCCCTGGGTTGGGGGACCAAATGGGACTCCCAAGATTGAACTGTGGTCCATCCTGGATAAGTCGTGTGAAAGGCAAACACCCTACCTTTGTGCTATTGCTCAGAGCCCAGATTCTTTTTGTTTTTTGTTTTTTTTTGGGCCATGCCTCGAGGTTCTCAGGAATTACTCCTGGCTCTGCACTCAGAAATCACTCCTGGGGCCAGAGAGATAGCATGGAGGTAAGGCATTTGTCTTTCATGCAGAAGGATGGTGGTTCGAATCCCAGTACCCCATATGGTCCCCTATACCTGCCAGTGGCGATTTCTGAGCATAGAGTCAAGAGTAACCCAAGCGCTGCTAGATGTGACCCAAAAACAAACAAACAAAAAAATCACTCCTGGCAGACTTGAGGGATCATATGGGATACTAGGGATCAAACCCAGGTCTATCCCAGTTCAGCTGCGTGCAAGGCAAACGCCCTACCCACTGTGCTATTGCTTTAGCCCCTCGATGGCGAACCTATGGCACGGGTGCCAGCGGTGGCACACAAAGGCCTTGCAGCTGGCACGCAGGAAGGTCCTCGATTAAGATATGCAGTGCGGCGGGAGGCGAGTGTGCCGGTGTCTGCTCTGCAGCTCACCTGGCAACAGGGCCGGACTGGCCATTGGGAGGACCGGGCATTGTGCGGCAGTTTGGGTACTCAAAAAAGGTTAGCCATCACTGCTCTAGCCCCACGAGATTCTGTGTGATTTGGGGTGGGGGGCATAACCAGCATATCCTGCACTCAAGGGTGATTCCTGGTAGTGCTCAGGAGACCATATGGGATGCTGGGAATTGAACCTGGGTCGGCCCCTAGTCATGAGAGATTTTTGGGTCACTCATGGTGGCTCTCAAGGGTTATTCCTGGCACTGTGCTCAGACATTGCTCCTGGAAGGCTCGGGGGACCATATGGGATGTTAGGGATCGTACCAGGGTTCACAGCATGCAAGGCAAATGCCCTTTCCGCTGTGCTATTGCTCCAGTTCCCTAAGTCACAAGATTCTTTTTTTTTTTTTTTTGGGTGGGGGTCACACCCGGCAATGCTCAGGGGTTACTCCTGGCTCTACCCTCAGAAATCGCTCCTGGCAGACTCGGGGGACCATATGGGATGCCAGGAGTTGAACCATTGTCCTTCTGCATGCAAGGCAAATGCCTTATCTCCATGCTATGTCTCCGGCCCAGTCACAAGATTCTTATGAGCAATACCAGTGCTCTAGCCACTGTATTATGGTTCCACTCTGATCTTGGGCTTCCTGGTGTGATCTCAGGGACCTTCTCCATACCTCTTTTCTAGACTCATTTCCAAAGGACAGTTAGATTTCCAGTTTGGTTTTGGGGCCACCTCAGGCAATGCTCAGGGTTTGCTCCAGGGGAGATCATGTGGTACTGGAGATCAAACCTGGGTATCCAGTATGCAAAGCAAGTGCTCAGCATGTTGAGTTCTGAGTGGCCCTAAATTCTTCCTAAATTTGATCGATGGTTGCTTCCAATTACACTGCCAACTCCAACATCGGTAATTGGAAATGCTGCTTATCCAGGGTCAGAGCAATAGTACAATGGGAAAGGTGCTAAATGTGTATATATGGCCAGTCCAGGTTCAATCCCCAGTACCCTAAATCGTCTCCTGAGTATCGCCTAGAATGATTCCTGAACTCAGGGCCAAGAGGAAGCCCAGAGCGACACAAAGTATAACTCAAAAACCAAGATAAGAAAAAAAGAGAGGGGCTGAAGTGGTGGTGCAAGCGGTAGGGCATTTGCCTTGCACACGCTGACCTAGGGCGAACCGTGGTTCAATACCCCAGAGTTCCATATGGCCCCCCAAGCCAGGAGTGATTTCTGAGTGCTCAGGAGTAACCCCTGAGCATCAGGGGTGTGGCCCTCCCCCCAAAAAAAGAAAGAGAGGGGTTAAAAGTAGGAAGAGGGGCCGGAGAAATAGCATGGAGGTAAGGTGTTTGCCTTTCATGCAGAAGGTCAGTGGTTTGAATCCCGGCATCCCATATGATCCCCTGTGCCTGCCAGGGGCGATTTCTGAGCATAGAGCCAGGAGTAACCCCTGAGCACTGCCGGGTATGCCGGGTTCAGGCTCCCCCGCCCCCCCCCCCCCGTCCTCCATATTCCATGGGGGAGATGCATTGGGGAGGAGGGTGGGCAGACATCTGGCTTCCATGTTCCCCTTTGATTCTGGAGGCCAGCTCTTGCCAAGTATGGGGTTTGGGGAGGCACCATGCCGGAGGTCTTCTCCCAAGCCTAGGGAGTGCTGGGAGGCTTGGTGGGCCCCCAGCCATCCCTGTCTTTTTCCCCTGATTCCAGGCTTTCCCTGGATGCCAGCTCAGATGGCCAGAGTAAGTTCAGGTGGACCCTTAGGGGTCCTCAGGCTTCCCCCTGCCCTCCATACTCCATGGGGGAGATGCATGGGGAGGAGGGTGGGCAGACGTCTGGCTTCCCTGTTCCCCTTTGATTCTGGAGGCCAGCTCTTGCCAAGTATGGGGTTTGGGGAGGCCCCATGACGGAGGCCTTCTCCCAAGCCTGGGAAGTGCTGGGAGGCTTGGCAGGTCCCCAGCCGTCCCCCTCTTTCTCCCCTGGATTCCAGGCCTTCCTTGGGCGCCGGTCCAGGTGGACTCTATAGGGGTCATCAGGCTTTCCCCCTACCTCTCCCTACATTAATAGGAATACGCTTTGGGAGGCACTGGTTTATGTTGGGACAGTCACTGGGAATTTTTTTCTCCTTGGTCTCCTATTGATAGTATTGTATGCATATAGTTTATATATGCATAATATCCATCTTGCATTGTGACCTTGATACTACCCTACAAAGCTCATTTCTAATCTTTAACTGCCTCAGTCCCAACCCTTATTTCCCCCCATCTTCCCATGTAGGTGCAGCTCATGACATGAAGCTCACCACATAGAGTGATGAGTGCAGTTAGAGAAATAACTACACTGAAAACTATTATAACAATGTGAATGAATGAGGGAAATAGAAAGCCTGTCTTGAGTACAGGTGTGGGTGGGGTGGGGAGGAGGGAAATCTGGGAAATTGGTGGTGGGAATCCTGCACTGGTGAAGGAGGGTGTTCTTTACATGACGGTAATCATACAACTACAATCATATTTGTAATCACGGTGTTTAAATAAAGATAATTAAAAGAAAGATATTAAAAGTCAAGTTGCATGGTTTAATAAAAATTTGAAAAATTCGAAAAATATTTGAAAAAAATTTGAAAAAAAAGTTGAAAAAAAGAAAATAATTATCAACAAAATGGCAAAATATTATTAAATAAAGTTTATAGTTGTTGAAAAAAAGTAGGAAGAAAGAACGTGGGGAGAGAAGGCAGAAAGGAAAAAAGAAAGAGGGAAGGAAGGAAAGGAAGGAGGGAAGAAAATAAAAGGGAAGGAAAGGAGGGAGGGAAGGATGGAAGGAAGAAGGGAAAGGAGGTAAGAAGGAAGAAAGGAAAAAAGAAGGATAAATGAAAGAGGAAAAGAAGGAGGAAGTAAAGGAAGAAAAGAAGGAAGAAGGGAAGAGAGGAAGGACGAAAGAAGGAAAGAAAAGGACGAAAAAATAAGGAAGGATTGGGGCCGGGCGGTGGCGCTCGAGGTAAGGTGCCTGCCTTACCTGCGCTAGCCTAGGAGACGGACCGAGGTTCGATCCCCCGGCGTCCCATATGGTCCCCCAAGCCAGGAGCGACTTCTGAGCGCATAGTCAGGAGTAACCCCTGAGCGTCACCGGGTGTGGCCCAAAAACCAAAAAAAAAAAAAAAAAAAGGAAGGACAATATAGCTGCTCCTCCAGTCTTCTTTTTTTTGGTTTTTGGTTTTTGGGCCACACCTAGTGATACTCAGGGGTTAATCCTGGCTATGCACTCAGAAATCACTCCTGGCTTGGGGGAACTATATGGGACACTGGGGGATCAAATTGCAGTCCATCCTAGGTTAGCACTTGCAAGGCAAACGCCCTACTTACGCCACAGCTCTGGCCCCATCCTCCAGTCTTTAGAGGATTTTTTTTGTTTTTTGTTTTTTTTGGGCCACACCCGGTAACGCTCAGGGGTTACTCCTGGCTATGTGCTCAGAAGTCGCTCCTGGCTTGGGGGACCATATGGGACACCGGGGGATCGAACCGCGGTCCGTCCAAGGCTAGCGCAGGCAAGGCAAACGCCCTACTTACGCCACAGCTCTGGCCCCATCCTCCAGTCTTTAGAGGATTTTTGGCCCTCATTGAGGCCCCCAGCACTTCCCTGGCATTGGCTGCATTCCAATTCTGCATTTTTTGGGTCTGGTTTCATTTTGCAGCCACACCAGCAGTGCTGAGGGATAGCTCCTGAGGATGCTTGGGGGACCATAAGTTGTGCCTGATATTGAACAGGGGTCATCATCAAAAACCTTTAACTAACCACTGTCCTCTCTCTCCAGTCCCCATCCTGCCTTTTTTGGGCTCCTAGGTTTGTTAACGTCCTGCTGGCATCTGGCCTGTCCTCTGGCACAGTGGCTTTTGTAATGACAGGTTACATAGATTTGCCGACAGTTTCACAATTCTACCTGGCAGCTCTCAGAAGACCTGGGGCTGGAGTGACACCCTCCCAGGTCGCCTGGAGTGGCTGAAGTTAAGATTAAGTTTGCCTGAGTTTAAAACACTCCAGCATGGAGTTTCCCATGTTGGAATCATCTAGGAGGGCCTAGTTCCTGGTTACCCTTCTAAAGAGAAGAAATCACCTTCCATCAGTCAAAGTTTGGGTTTTGGGATTCTTGTTTGTTTTTGGACCATATCTGGTGGCCTCAGGAGTTACTCCTGGCTCTGTGCTCAGAAATTGTTCCTGGCAGGGTTGGGAGACTATGAGGGATGCCAGAGATCGAACCCATGTCTGTTCTGGGTTGGCAGTGTGCAAGGCAAATGCTCTATCGCTGTGCTCTCTCCGGCCCCAGACTCTGAGTTTTCTACCCTATTTTGTTTCTGTTTTTGGGTCCACACCTGGTGGTTCACACTTAGGAATCACTCCTGATGAGCTCAGGAATGCTGGGGATCGAACCCAAGTTGGCCACATGCAAGGCAAATTCCTTGCCCACAGTACTATTTCTTTGGGTTTTGGGTCACACCCGGCAGCGCTCAGGGGTTACTACTGGCTCCAAGCTCAGAAATCGCTCCTGGCAGGCTCGGGGGACCATATGGGATGCTGGGATTCGAACTACCGACCTTCTGCATGCAAGGCAAATGCTTTAACCCCATTATATCTCTCCAGCCCTGTTTTTGTTTTTTTTTTAAATAATTTTTTTGTTTCTTCATTTTGTTTTTGGACCACACCCAGCTGTACTCAAAAATCACCATGTGGGATGCCGGGGATTGAACCTGGGTCAGCAGAGTGCAAAGCAAAAGCCTTACCTGCTGTGCTATCACTCTGGCTTTCCACTGTACTGTTTCTCCAACCCCAAAGACTTTGGTTTTGTACCTATATGCCTTTCTCTGAAGACCTGTGACTCAATACCTGTTCTCCTGGCCTTTCTCAATCCTTCTGATTTCTAGCCACCCATGCTTGACTGAGATCAATACTCACCCTGTCCCGACCACTCTTAGCCAGCGAGACGTTGGCGACAGGGAAGGAACAGAGAAGTGGGGACTCATCTTCACAGTCGGTCCTAAGAGTGAGAAAAGAATGCTCTGGAACTCCCCATGAGTCTGGGTGGTCCCAATAATTGCTTCCTGTCCCTACTCCTTGTCCCAGAGCAGAAACCCTGACACCCCTCTCTCTATTACAGAGAGAAAGCAAGAAAGGAGCCTGGGAATTAAAGGCACCCAAATGGTCCCATTTCTTCCTGCTATTTCTTTTCTTTTTCTCTTTTGTTTTTTGTTTTTGGGTCACACCTGGCAGTGCTCAGAGGTTACTCTGGCTCTACGTTCAGAAATTGTTCCTGGCAGGCTTAGGGGATCATATGGGGTGCCGGGACTTGAACCACCATCCTTCTGCATGTAAGGGAAATGCCCTACCTCCATACTATCTCTCTGGCTCTCAGTTAATTTTTTTCTTCATTCCAGCAGACACTCTTATTTCACTCCTTCCCTTTTTATTTTTTTTTTAGGGGGGGCACACCCAGTGATGCTCAGGGGTTACTCTGGGTTCTACGCTCAGAAATCTTTCCTGGCTTGGGGGACTATTTGGGACGCCGGGAGATTGAACCGTGGTCCATCCTAGGCTAGCTCGGGCAAGGCAGACGCCTTACCGCTTGCACCACTGAACCGGCCCATTCACTCCTTCCCTTTATGTCCTTTGTTTTTTGGTGGCCACACTAGGGATGGTCAGGATTTAGTCCTGGTTCTGTGCTCAGGGATTGCTTCTGGCAGTACTTGGGAGACCATATGGGATGCTAAGGATCGAACCCATGTTAGCTGTGTACAAGGCAAACAAGGCAAATGCCCTACATATTTTATATCACTCCAGACCCTGAACAGCTTTTTTTATTTTTCTGCATTTGGGGCTACTACAGCCTAACAGCAGGGGGGGTCTGCCCAGTAGTGCTTGGGGAGTAGTGGCAGGAGTCCAAGTTGGGGCCCTAGGCTTGCTCCTGACTCTACACTTAGGGATCACATCTGGCGGTGCTCAGGGGTCAATATGGGATACTGAAGACTGCCTATAATGCACAAAGCACCCTACCGGCTGGAATATAGCTTCAGCCCCCAAATAAAACTGTTTTTAAGGTGTTTTGTTTGTTTGTTTTGGGACCACACCCAGCGATGCTCAGAGATTACTCCTAACTGCACTCAGGGATCCTTCCTGATGGGGCTCAGGGCACCTTATGGGGTGCTGGGAATCAAACCCAGGTCAGCTGTGTACTAGGCAAATGTGCTCTTCAACTAGACCATGGCTCCCACCAGTGCTTTTAAGTTTGTCAAGACTTACATCACTGAGGGCAGTTGATAAAAAGGTAGATTTGGGAAGGAGGTTCTCATCCCAAGATGTTCTGAATGTTGTAAACTGAAAAACTGAAGCTCCTTTGTAAAAAATTCCATCAAAAATTGTGGGAAGAATTGCATGTTTGTGTGTGTATGCTACATATTGGTATATGTAAACATTTTTCTTTTTTGTGAGTTTTTTTTTTCATTCTTTGGGGGGAGTGGTATCATCATACCTGGTAGTGCTCAGGATTTACTCCTAGCTCTGCATTCAAGAATAACTCCTGGCAGAACTCAGGTGATCATATTGAGCTAAGGATCAAACCCAGGTGGGCCACATGCTCTGGAGTAAAATTTAGGAAGGACATGTATGTGTGTGTGTGTGTGTGTGTGTGTGTGTGTGTGTGTGTGTGTGTGTTCATGAAGAAAATTTAGGAAGGATGTGTGTGTGTGTGTGTGTGTGTGTGTGTTCATGAAGAAAATCAACAATAAGATCATTGATAATAATGCCCTTATGCTATCATTTTGTTTTGGAATCAAGCCCAGTAGTGCTAGAGGATGCTCCTAGCTCAGTGTTCACTTTCAGAAGATTTCTGGGAACCCTATGGTGCTCAGGGATCAAATCTGGGCTTAAGCAAACTACATCTAGAATCATTGTTGATAAAATTTGGCAGGGGCCCCCCCCCAAAAAAAAAGAATGAACAGAAGGAGCAGGCGAGCAGAGCATTCTGGAAGTTTCTATCCCAGAGTTATCTAGTCTTTCCGTAATCTCCACTGTGAGGCGACATAACTGGGAGTTGGAGACAGTCATATCTGAGCCAGACTGACACTTTCCCGAGCCCCCTATTCCAAAAGGCTAGGTTAGTTCTGAGATGAACCAAGGAGATAGACTGGCACAAATATCTATGGGACACTGAAGTGATACCAAAGCAGGTGAGCACTTGTCTTGCACATGGCCAACCTAGGTTCAATCCTCCCCAGCACCTCACATGGTTCCCCGAGCACTGCTATGCATAATTCCTGAGTGTAGAGGTAGGTGTTATCCCAATACATTATCCAAAAACAAAAAACAAAAAACAAAAAAAAACCCTAAAAAACATACATGGGACCCTGAAAAAGAGAGTTGATACAACCAAGCAGAACCTACCCTAATAAAAACAGGAGAGAAGGGCCAGAGAGATAGCAGGAGGTAAGGTGTTTACCTTTCTTTTTTTGTTTTTGTTTTTGGGTCACACTCGGCGGTGCTCAGGGGTTACTCCTGGCTGTCTGCTCAGAAATAGCTCCTGGAAGGCACGGGGGACCATATGGAACACCGGGATTTGAACTAACCACCTTTGGTCCTGGATCAGCTGCTTGCAAGTAAAGACTGCTGTGCTATCTCTCCGGGCCCAGGTGTTTACCTTTCATGCAGAAGGACAGTGGTTGGAATCCCGGTATCCCATATGGTCCCCTGTGCCTGCCAGGGGCGATTTTCTGAGCATGGAGCCAGGAGTAACCCCTGAGCGCTGCCGGGTGTGACCCAAAAACCAAAAATAAATAAATAAAAAGTAAATAAAAATAAAAACAAGAGGGGGCTGGAGAGATAGCATGGAGGTAAGGCGTTTGCCTTTCATGCAGGAGGTCATCTGTTCGAATCCCAGCGTCCCATATGGTCCCCCGTGCCTGCCAGGAGCAATTTCTGAGCATGGAGCCAGGAATAACCCCTGAGCACTGCCAGGTGTGACCCAAAAACCACAAAAAAAAAAATAAATAAATAAATAAAATAAATAAATAAAAAAAAATAAAAACAAGAGAGAAGTGGGCTTCCTTTCCATCTTGATTTATTTTGGGGGTGCTGAAATGCCACACCCAACAGTTCTCAGCACATATTCCTGGTTCTATGCTCAGGGATCACTCCTAAGAGAGCTTTGGGGCCCCTTGATGGTGGGAAAGATGAAACCGAGGTCAGTTGCATGAATGCAAACACTCAGACCTGCTTTTCCATCATCTCTGCGACCCATTAGCCAGATTTTAGTTTTAGTGAAACAGAACTTTAGAAACTCATTGTGCCTTGGGACCGGGTGGTAGCACAGTGGTAAGGCCTTTGCCTTGCATTCGGCTCAACCAAGATAGACATGGATTTGATCCCCGCCATCCCATAATCTCCTTAGCTAGGAGCGATTTCTGAGTGCAGAACCAGGAGTAAGTAACCCCTGAGCACCGCTGAGTGTGACCCAAAAACCAAAAAAAAAAAGAAAAAAAGAAAGAAAAAAGAAATGAAATGAAATGAAATTCCTTATCCCAACTTGCCTGGGACCTTGGGCCTTGTGAGACAGGGAAAAAAGTCATAAAGACCTGCTGCCCTCCGCTTCCTCTTCTGTAAAGAAGGGTGAAATAGGGTCCCCCCACAACAAGTAATTCTCAGAGGCAATTTCATCCCAACAAGCAATTCTCAGAAGCTTCCTTTCCACTGAAATAGCAGCCCCTGCTTACCTGTAGTAGAAGTTGACGGGACTCAGGTGGCTGACTGTCGGCATGTACGAATAGTAGAAGGAGCCGTAGAGGAACACAGACACCCAGAGCAGGAGGAGGATGGTGCAGAAGAGCACCCCAAACTGCAGCAGCAGCCTGCGGGCTCTGATGGCCAGCACATGGCCTACTTCCTGGGCCCAGAGCAGGGATGGTAAGGGGGGCTCGCTAGCCATGGTGGGGTGTGCGGGAGAGCGGGCACCGAGTTCCGACCTCCCGCTCCTGGCTGCTCTGCCAGCCGGCCGCCACCCCTGGCCATGGGCTGGTGCAGCTGATGGTTCCTGGAAAGAGATGAGAGATGGGGAAAGAAATGGCTGCTTTCCTTGGGGAGGTGGGGACACAGCACGGGGCTCGTTGGACTGGCTTTGCGGAACCAGAGATAACAAGAGACAACCAGGTCTTTGTTCCATGGGGGCCTCTTCCCCAAACTCTTGCACTTCCCGGGCCAGTGGTATCTCTTCCCCTTTACTCCACTGTTCTCTATTCACCCCCTCTCCACAGGTGCCACCACCCAGGTCACCCAGACATTGATTCATTCCAAGTGACACTTAAAGAGGTCCAGCATCTTCAAATTCTCATGGGGTATTGGGTCTGGATTGACTGACAGTCCAGTGGGAAGGGACATTGCCTTGCATGGGTTCAATCCCGGGTACTCCATAAGGTCCCAGAGCCCCCACCAAGAATGATCCCTGAGGGGCCGGAGAGATAGCATGGAAGTAGGGAGTTAGTCTTGCATGCAGGACAGTGGTTTGAATCCCAGCATCCCATTTGGTCCCCCGAGCCTGCCAGGAGCGATTTCTGAGCATAGATCCCTGAGTAGAGAGCTAGGAGTGTCAGTCCTAAGCACCATCAGATGTGGCACCCCCCAAAAAAAAGAGAGAAAAAAAAATCCTTTGGCCAGAGCGATAGCACAGTAGGTGGGGCATTTGCCTCATATGTGGCTGACCAGGGTTTGACATCTGGCATCCCCTGAGCACAGTAAGGAGTCATTTTTTTTTGTTTTTGGGTCACACCCGGCAGTGCTCAGGGGTTCCTCCAGGTTCTACGCTCAGAAATTGCTCCTGGCAGGCTCAGGGGACCACGTGGGATGCTGGAATTTGAACCACCGACCTTCTGCATGCAAGGCGAAGGCCTTACCTCCATGTTATCTCTCCAGCCCCAGGAATCATTTTTGAGCACAGAATCAGGAGTAACCCAAGTAACAGGTGTGGCCTAAAATACCCTATATATATATATATATGGAAATATATAATATACCCAATATATATCCAATATATGATATATATACCCAAATATATACCATAGCCAATATATAATATATACCCAATATATAATATACCCAATATATATCCAATATATAATATACCCAATATATATATGGATATATATCCATACAGGGGGCTTTGACACACACTCGATGGTGAGTGCTTTAACACACTTACACACATGACACAATACACACACACACACACCACGATGATGCTGCGGGATCGTTGCGGGGAAGAGACAGTCCCAAGACAGCCCAAGCCAAGCCAAGTCACACTGGGGAGTTTTCCTCCGTCTCGAGCTCCGCCGGCTCCCCTCTCCGGGCCCGCTGGTCCGGCGGGGCAGTCAACCAACGGCCGTCGCCCACCTCCCGCTCCCGCCTACCCGCAGCGCCAGCACCTGGGAACGAGCCCGCGGGGCCGCCGCAGCTCCGCGGACTCACCAGCCTAGCGCGCTGCCCCGGCAACGGGGAGAAGGAACTTCCGCCAGCTGGGGCCACGCCCCCGCGCGCCGCCTTTATACCCGAGGGGGCGTGGCCTGGTAGAGGGCGTGATCAGTTAGGGTGTGTTGGGCGTGGCCCGAGTCGTCGGGGCGTGGCCTAGGCGAGAGGTCCCGCCCCCTTGCGCTCCTGCACTCGACTCAAGAAGGTCGGTTGGTTGGTTGGTTGGTTATCTGCTGGGTTACCCAGCAAGACCCAAGGGGAGAGGCGCTTTGGGCTAGGCCCAGCGCATGTTATTAGTCATCAGTGTCCCCCGCAGCCCCTCAATCCGTCCTCCCGGGTGGGGTTCACGGCCTTTCACCCACACTTTCACCCTGGTGTCTGAAATAGGGAACTCAACAAATTTGTATGTTCTCAGCTATTTTAGGACCTGCAAGGCCTCCTAGGTAGAGTGCTATGCCCAAGAAAGGTGGGGACCTATGTAGTGCCCCAGGGGGCATTGACTCTGAGATCCTTGGCAAGAGGCTTGGCAAGAGGGACAGCAGCTCAGCTCCACTTTTTTTTTGGTTTTTGGGTCACACCCGGAGGTGCTCAGGGGTTACTTCTGGCTCTGGGCTCAGAAACCACTCCTAGTAGACTCGGGGGGGACCATATGGGAGGATGCTGGGATTCGAACCACCGTCCATCCTGGATCGGCTGTGTACAAGGCAAATGCCCTGCCGCTGTGCTATCTCTTCGGCCCCTCAGCTCCACTTTTGGTCCCTAACTTCCAGGATGCATAACGGAGGTCCTCACAGCCACAAAACTCTCTTGGGGTTCTCCCCCTCAAAAGTGTGTCAGCTAAATTATTTTGTTTATATGCATCCCGAATCAGATCCCCCAAAGGCAAAGGATGCTGTGTAGGGGCACAACTTTGCCTTCCCCATAGTACCGAGTACCAAGCCAGCACACACATGCACCGGATGGAGGTCATCGTCCTGTCTCTTCCCAGCCTGTCCCCCTACCTACCTACCTCTTTGCTGGGTACCTTGGTCTGCTCTCCGTGGACCTCCTTTCCCCTGGCTTCTCTTCTTGGGGCTGCTGCCATTTCTCCCTCGCTGGCCCCTGGAGGTCCCAGTTAAGCGTCACTTGTGGCTAGGACATGAAGAAGCGAATACCTGTGGCTTGTCACATTTTCCTGGGAATGAGGACTCGGAGGGTCCCTGGAAGAGAAGCGCAGATTGAGGTGCTTAGTGCTGTGTCACAGTACAGGGAGGAGGGAGAAGGAGGGGGCCTAGTGCCCAGCTGATGTCAGATTTTCAAATGAGCAGGGTCCCCTCGGGCAGCCAGTCCAGACTCCACTGCAGGGGCTGTCATAGGTCCAGACCACCCCACTGGAAGAGGGGGAGGATGTCCCTGCCTAGACCCTCCAGTTCCTTGCAATTCCTTCAGCCAGGAATGGAAAGCTCTGGGTCCGAGCCTGCTTGCACTGGGGGGATGAAGCAGGGAGTGAGATCATTACAGCAGGACTGTGTGTGGGGGCTGCGGGTACCAGCAATTCTCCCCCACTAGCCTGGCAGTTGGTATGCTCCAGCATCTGAGCATTTCCTTCTAGCATCCTTCATCCTTCAGGTACCAGGCGTCTGGGTACTGCTTGAGCGGCAGAAACTGGCACCACCCCAGAGAGACCCCAGCCCTGAGCGTCCCCAGGGTCTTTCTTACTTAGAAGTTTCTAGAGCTTTGTCAATCTCTCAGCTGCAAGTCCCTGCAAGGTGGGGCACCCTTGCCTCAGGGACCAAAGGTTTTGGTGCAACCACTGACCAGATCCGGAAGGCAGCTGTCGTGGGGAGCCTCAGGTGAGCTGGCAGCCTGCTATTTTCCTCCCATTGGGCTGCAAAGGGGGCAAAAGGGGGCTCACAGCCCTCTGGGGCAGGTTTGGGTGGAGGTGCTCTGACAGCTCAAGGTGTGATGCACCAAAGAAGGGCTGCAAAGCTTTATGTAGTTGGGCCATATTCTGGGGTCCAGGGCCAGGGAGGAATCGGAGTGTTTAGCTCATCTCATTCTCTGCATTGTTTCAGAAAACATAGATGATCTAAGGCCACTGAAGGGAATAAGGGAGGGAAGACAAGATGGGGGGGCAGGGCTCCATCCTGAGCACAGGATGGTGGTGGTGGTGGGGTTCAGCTGCAATGGGGCAGGGTCGTCAACAGTGCATGCTCTGCTCAGGTTTTGCTCCAGGATGAAGGGGGAGACCCCGGTGAACAGTACCATGAGTATCGGCCAAGCCCGCAAGATGGTGGAGCAGCTGAAGATTGAAGCCAGCTTGTGTCGGATAAAGGTGGGTGGGGACCCTGCAACCCAGACCTAAGAGATGCTTTTTGTCTGTCCTTCAAGGGGGCGCCAAGGAGCGCTGTCCACACACACACCCCCGCCCCCCAACTCAGAAGGGTTGAAAGGAAGAGAACAGAGGGCCTTTAAGGGGCCTTAGAGGGGCCTGATCCTTCCAGGGTTAATTCTGGCTAACAACTCCCATTTGGCCCCAGGTGTC
The DNA here is from genome assembly GCF_024139225.1 of Suncus etruscus. Lineage (NCBI taxonomy): Eukaryota > Metazoa > Chordata > Mammalia > Eulipotyphla > Soricidae > Suncus > Suncus etruscus. Next base: position 106,917,184 of record NC_064856.1, read on the forward strand.
CAAGGCTGCAGCCGACCTGATGACTTACTGTGATGCTCACGCCTGCGAGGACCCCCTCATCACCCCTGTGCCCACCTCGGAGAATCCCTTCCGGGAGAAGAAATTCTTCTGTGCCCTGCTCTGAGCTTGTCCTGGCAACTTCCCTCCGGGGGGGGGGGGCTCCCTTAGGTCAGTAACTGCCTCCAGTCCCCAGCCCCTTGCCCACCCCTGGGAGATAGATGGTCGCAAGCACAAGCCCCCAGCCTGGATCCCTAGCCGGGCCTCGAACTCGGGGCGCTGCCTTTGGCCTCCCTCATGGAAGAGTCATCGGATTCTGCCAGCGTCCCTCCCACATCCCTCCATGACCCGCTCTGACCCGGGGGGAGAGGGATGAATGGGCTGGGCCAGGCCGGGCTGGGGTTGCCAACAGGCCAGGCCAGGCTAAGCCAAGCCATTTGAATAAAGTCATCCATCAGTCTCTGAGGTTCACTCCCGTGTTAAGCATTTGGGGGGTGGTGGCAATGGATGCTGTGTGAGGAAATTTGGGGGGCTGGGTGTGGCTGGCAGGTTTGGGGACCAGGCGGGGTGGCTGAGGGTGCGTCTCCAATGCAGGAATTAAATGACAAAGAGACAAAGGCCGCTGGAAGCGCACGCGTACACACTTGCACACACACAAACATATGCAAACACACACATGCACACGTGTGCACCCATGGGCAGTGAAAGGAGGCAAGTGGAGATGAAAGGCAGGGGAAACCAGCGAACAAACCGAACGGTGGATTTGGGACCGCTGCGCTGACAGATCTCAGCATCGCAGGGGAGGAGCTTGAGCTTGCTCGCCTGGCTCTGGCCCGGCCCGGCCCAGGGGCCGGTTTTCCCCTTCCCTCTAAGATGGCCGCGCCCATGGGCGGGTCCGTTCCAAGATGGCAGCCCCCGTCCCCGCGCGCTCTGCCGTACGGAGCTCCCCCCCCCCCCCTTTCTTGCAGCCAGTGAGTCCAAGTCCTAAAATGGCGGCGTTGGAGTCCGGAATTGTCTGCAACGGTCCTTGCTGGGATCGTCTGTTCTCTCTCTCTCGCTCTCAAAATGGCTGCCTCTGCTTTGGCCGCTGACTCGGGCTTCCAGCCAAGTCCGGCCCTCCCGTGCCCGCGCCCACAGGCCCAGGCGGGCCTCCAGCGCTGACTTTGCGTGGGTGGGTCTGGGTGGGAATCTCAGGTGTGTGGGGCCAAGTGTTCTGCATGAATGTTTCGGGGTGCAGCCATTGCAGACGCCCCAGATGGTTGCATCCCACGCCCTGTTTCCCACCCAGATGTGGTGCATCCTGTCTGGGGCTGCAATGCCATGCCAGTCCAACCCTACATCTTGCTTAGGCCCAGAATCAAATGGGCGCTTTCTAAAGCTAAGCCTGAGTTACTTTTTTAGGGGAGTAAGGGGTTACACACCCGGCAGCTTTCGTTACTATTCGTTTTGTTTTTGGGTCACACCCGGTGGTGCTCACGGTGAGGCACCTGAGTTACTTCTGGCTCTGCGCTCAGGGGACCATATGGGAGGCAGATGGAACTTGGGTCGGCATGTGTAAGGCAAAAGTTCTACCCGCTCTGGCCCACTATTCGTTCTTTGGAAGAAGATTAACAAAATGGACCAGGACCCAAGTCCCAGAATGACTGCACTTCACACAGTCAAATGCAAGGGCGCTGCTATGTGGAGGGCAGCTAGTTGACAACCTAGATTTCAGAGGCCTCAGAACAAGGGTGACATGTATTAGGAATATGTATGACATACATAGAGCTCCAATTTGCCCCATCCTCACACAGGAAGGGGTGCATGAAAGAGGAAATTCAAGGAATTATGAATTGCCTGCCCAGCTGGGCTGGGTTCCCCACGGGGTATAATCGGGATACTTGGAGTGGTTTTCTAGCCATTGAAGGCCTGAGGGGCCCTCAGTTCTAGAAACTAGTTCTTGTTCTGGTTGCCCTGCTGAAACAAAAGCATGCCCCATCTCTTTTAGTAGCCTGCACATTCCTTTCTGCTGGAAGATGTGTTGGCTTTTTTTATTTTGTTGGGGAGGGGGCAGGAATCAAAACTAGGGTCGTACATATGTAACTTCTCATTTTTTTTTTTTTTTTTTGGTTTTTGGGCCACACCCGGTAACGCTCAGGGGTTACTCCTGGCTATGTGCTCAGAAGTTGCTCCTGGCTTGGGGGACCATATGGGACGCCGGGGGATCGAACCGCGGTCCGTCCAAGGCTAGCGCAGGCAAGGCAGGCACCTTACTTCTTGCGCCACCGCCCAGCCCCGTAACTTCTCAATTTTTCCAAACTCTCCTTATTTTCCACACCCAGCAGTGCTTGGGGGAACCACGTGGTGCTGGGATAGAAACTGAGGTCCAGAACCACACGCTCAGCCTGTCCATTGAGCTCTTTCCAGCCCTGCACCCAATCTACTTTGGGGTCACCCCTGGCTGTGCTTGGGAAACCACATGGGGTGCCAGGAATAGAACTCAGGTCTTGTGTCCAAGGCAAGTAAGTGCTCTACTCTCAGTACATCCCAGCCCCACAATTTCTATTCTCATATCAATAGGGGTAAAAGAAATTCAGTCCTCATCAGGGAAGGTAGGGGAGTTTAGACATTAGATACTTGGCCTGAATTACAACTGTTACAGTGACAAGGTGCTTGCTTTGAATGTGCCTGACTCAGGTTTGATTGCCAATACCTCTCAGTTTCCCAGGAGCAAGCCCTGAGATATAAAAAATAATATATAATACAAATTTAAAAAAACTAGGAGTCTCAGAGTACAATACGCAATTGCCCACCTAGTTTTGATATCTGAGCGCAGCTGGGAGAGTCTCCAAAACTAATTCTATCCACCAAGTGGATAGAATCCACTTGTACTGAAATCAAGGCTATTTTTTTTGGGTACCAGCTCAGTCCCTGGGTTATAATCTGTACAGGGACAGAGAGGAGCTAGACCAGAATCTAGATCTCTGGGAGTATCCTTGCCAGTCCACCGGATGCTGTGAACAGCCACCAGCTGCCCTGTCCCCAAACCATTTATCAGAAGTCACGAGGGCCATTTAAGCAAGTGCTAGTAATGCTTTTGTTACCTCAAGTTACCTGTTCATCTGCATCCTCCAGATTCACTACAATTCTCCATTAGGCCACGACCAGGAAGATAGCCTAGGGGGTTGGAGCACATGCAGCCCAGGATTTAATCTCTGGGAGCAGGTCCAACACTGAGCCAAGAGTGACCCCTAAAGATACCGTGTGTGACCCCCTAAACCAAACCAACCACATAAACCACCCATCAAATACCTACTGAATGAGCAGACAATTCTCTCCTGTGCTCATGATAAATTCATTCAATTCTGTGATGGAACCTTGCATTATATTTCCAGCATCCAATTGAGTTTTCTTGGGGGCGGGGCTTGGCCATACCTGGTGGTGCTCAGGGGTTACTCCTGCCAAGCTCTTGGCACCATATGGGATGCTCGGATCAGCCCCATACAAGGCAAAAAACCTCCCCACAGTGCTCCAATCCCATAAAACTTGATTTTTAAACTGTGGTGCAATGTGTTACCCCAGTGGCAGTGGCGCGAACTTAGCAACAATAAGTCAAGGACCCCGGGAGTGAAGGTGTGGTGAGCAGGAAGGGACTAGTGAGCCAGCCAAGTGGCAGCCACTGTTGATGGAATTGGGGCAGCACCAGAGATGCTGAATATCCAGGAGCCCTATATCCCCACAATCCCGCATTCCACCCCAGTCATTGCAGTCACAGGACATAAGGTGAATTCAATCCAAATGGTCATTTATTCTAAAACTGGAAGCTACTGTGCCTACATTTTGCCAGAATGTTGTCATGAGAACAGGGGAAAAGTTACAGATGTAAACAATGACACAGTTACATTTTTTTAAAATGGTAAAACCCTTTTTTACTGGCCACTTCAAGAATGCTATTTTTTTTTACAGGTTGTGCAAAAACATTTACAGGCTCCATGTGGTATTTGTTTTTCTCACAAGCTTTCCCATCTATGACAACTACAACAGAAGTCTGATAAACACTAAACAGGTCTTCTAAGCAAAACAAGGCTAGAAATCCCTCTGGCTGATCCACACTCCCCACCCCCCACACATTGATATTTTCATAGTAAAGAGACAGAAACGAAAGCCAGACATCTACTGTTGTTGCGGTGATCTCTTAAGACTAAATCAACAAGGACGTGGCAGCTTCACTCTCCACCCTAGAAAAACAGCCTTTTATTTTCGAAAAAGAGGACTCTATTATCTAAAATTAACAGCAAGGACCTCCCCCAACCCTCCCTCCCTTTCTGTCAAAAGCACCTGATGTGGCTGAAGCTAGGCCCCTGCCAACCCCCTACCTATGCCACAGATTGGGAAGATGATATGTGCTGGAGGACTAACCCAGCCTCAAATCCCAGTTTTCATTGGTAACATAATGTGGTTTACAGGGAATGTTCTTTGGGAACCTATTTTGACATCCTTGTCCTAACTCGGCAAAGTTACTCCAAATCCCTTGCATTAAGAATTAGTGGGTTCCAGCAAAGTCCATGCAATCCTAACCCACAACTGCTCCTCTGCGCCAACACCAGAGTGCCAGGCGCCAAGAGGAAGGACGCTGCAAGCAAGCCAACTCATTTCCTAGCAGCCCCTTGCATTCCAGCCTTTGGGGGAAGGGGGTCAGAGGTACGTGTGAAGCTAAGGGTATGTCACAGACGGTGGCAAATGGGCCAAAAACCAAGGGTCTTCACACCAGAGAAAAGGGCAACACGGCAGTTAATGGGGGCTCGAGAGCAAAGAGCAAATCTCGGCACAAAACGTCACATGGACACTGTCCGGGTTAAGGGAATGGAGGGAAGCGTTTTCCAGCATGGCCCGGGTTTCCCTGTGAGGAAGTGCTGGCATTGGGATGCGTTGTTTGTAGAGTAAGCTCAGAGCCAATACAACGTGGAGTGAGAATAGGAACCCCAACTGAAGCCGTGGATTGAACAAGCACTCCTGTATCTCACTCAGTCTCTGGCCAGCCAAGGGAGAATTGCTTGGCAAAAACTAGGTGTCGGTGGTAAAATTACAAACAAACAAACAAAAATCCCAACAGGAAGTCTCTTGGGTCAGAGGCTTCTCTGGGGACACACAGGGAAAGCACCCCAGGGGCAATCCTGTCTCAATGATCGGGAAGAGGTGCTCCCTCTGCACACACGCATATCCCATACACCCCCCCCACTCACGCGTTCCCCACTTTTCAGCAGCCCCACTGAGCTGCCTTCTTCCCCCCACCCCCCCACCCCATTCCAAGTCACTCTCTGTATATCAAAAGAACCAGCAAGGCATGGGCCCTCTGTAGGTATAAAATAGTTGCTGTTCTCAGCACCTGGGCAGTCCCCTATATACAAACTCTGCCGGACTCAAGAGTCCTGCTTCGGTTCTGTGTGAGCTGAAACCCTGAGAATCGTTCCTAGGAGGCCAGATATTCTCAACAGGTGATGCCAGACAGGAAGAGGGAGACGGTCAAATCTCGATCTCCAGTCCTACGTGCCACCCCCCCAGATCCTGTGGACATAAGCAAGTCTGCTCTGTAAGCAGCCCCCCACTGCCTCCTGGGCCCGGGAATCCTATATACTAGAACCACCCAATTTGCAGGCTCCATGCCTCGGCCTACCAGCACGAAGGCACAGCACAGGAAAGCAGAGACAGGGACACTTTGGCCTCCCAGCCCACCAGACCAGCTATCCCGAGAGGGAAAGGTCGGTAAAGAAATATACAAACGGTTAGTTGGTGCAAGTGATTGCTAAGAGCCAATCATTTTATTGTCACTACCCCGAGTCACAAGCTCGCCCTCTGTCCTGCCCTGGAGCGACCTGCCCTCTTCTCGTGCCACCTCCTCACTCTCCCTGCTCACGGCTGCCAATCCAGCTGCTCAGAATGCCAGCAGGGTGACATTATCCGCTCTGTTCCTGTTCCACTGCAGGGGATGGGACAGACAGCCCTAAGTGCTGCTTTCTGCGCAAATGGGTTTTTTTGTTTTGTTTTGATTACAAATATCTAACTAGGTTTGAAATGTTTTATAGAATAAGACAATATTCTTTTCAACAAACTTTAAAAAAAATGTACAGTTTTGTCGTTGGTTTCCACCTCCCCCCTCCCCCACCCGCTTGCGCACCCTCCCCCCCACCAACCCTCCCCGGCAGCTCAGCCCCACCCCGACAGCCCCTGTTTTCCTTGGTTGTGTTTTGGGGGGTGCCTGGCACCCCCAGAGATTCAGCTTCATGGCTGACAGGCGACAATGGCAGGGGCTTCACCGATACCCTTGGTAACCGTAGTAGTTCCGGTAGTATCGGTCTCTGTCCTGGGGGTGGTGGTAGTAGTAATTCTGCCACTAGAAGAGAGGGGAAACCCCATCACTTGGAGCCAGAGCTTCCACGGACAGAGAAGTGGGATCCCCACTCTGGCCCTGCCCCTGGCCCCAGAAGACACTTACATCCCGATTGTACTGTCTGTAATAGTCTCTGTATCTGTTGTACTCGTAGTCGCGGCTGTAGAACCGTTCGTAGTCTCCCCGGTATCGGTCATAGAAATTACGATAGCCCTGAGAAAGGAGGGAGGGAAGCGGTGAAGGTGCTGGGCGGTCGGCATCTCTATCTGCTATCTCCACCCCCTCTTAGAGACACAACTTAACTGGAAGGGGAGAGAAACGGGCAATTCTTCCACCGGGACACATTCCAGGGGCAAAACCCTAAGCCCAGGAACAGCCTGAACCGCTCAGCTCCCGCCAGCAGGTGGAAGGAGCGGCCGTGGAGGCCTGAGCGGGAGAGCTGCACTCACCCCTCTGTTTGCAGACTGCCCCCAGTACTGCTGCCCGTAGGCCCGGTCGTAGCCTCGGCGCTGCCCGCCCACTGGAAGAGAAAGGGAGAGGCACTCAGAGAGCTGGCCAGGGTCCCGGCTCTGTGTCTGAGTGCACCCAAAAAGTTGGAGCCAGAGGCAGTTCTGGGGGGAAACAGGGGGCCTGCTTCTCACAGGCTCACACTGTTAATATACCAGGCAGCCTGGGTGGGTGGGTGGGTGGGTGGGTGATTTGGGAGGGTAGAGGAACAGAAACACAGGAAAACCAAGCCACTTTGTTTGGAAATAACCCAATTCCTGCAGGACATTTCAAAACTGCATAAGGAAACACAGCAGAGTTCAAAACTGCCGTGCAGAGAGGAATCCAGCTCTTCAGTTCTTTGGAAAGCTGTTATCCTAGAACCCAGACCTTTATTTGACAGATGATTTGAAGCTACTTCAGAAGGCACCCCGGCCGGGAACTGTTGGCACTCCCAGAGCCTGGCACAAAGAATGCAAAGGCTTTCATACTTAGACATGTCCACATACATACACATACTTGGAAAGGCAAGAGATGCACATGGAGGTAACTGGCAAACTAGCTTTCAGGCAGGAGACTAACTTCATTAACTGGCCAACTTACTTTAGATCCCTTCAGATCACTGAAGGCGGCATTTGTTTCTAGTTTACTTATCTGCATTGATTCAATAGAAAAAATTGTAGCAGCAAAGTAGGGAAAAATCTTGATTTCCCCCCTCAAGAAGCATTCAAAGAGACTGCAACAGTACAGTGGGGGAAGTGTATAAAATGGAAAACGAAGTCAAGGCTCAAGTGCCGGTTTTCAAGGAAATGGCTATTTCGCTGCAAGACAAACACACCAGCGGTACAAATACACACAGGAGACAGCAGCTCCAGCGAAGCAGTGCCTGATTTTGAAATGATGTGACTTGGTTTCCATGTGGATCCGGCCCTACAGAGCACAAAGAAAAGACTGACTTGGGGGACAGTCAGGCCCCAGCACTCACCATAGCTTTGGCCTCGGCTTCGGTTCTGCCGGTTGCGTTTGTTGCGATTGTTCCGGCGGTTTGTCCGCTTCTCAGAGGGCGGCAGGAGCTTTCTGGCCTCCTCCTTGTACTTGGTGACAATGGGCTGCGCTTCCTCCTTCTCAAGCTCCCCATATGTCACCTCATCCATGTAGTCGCATTTCTCAGGCAGAGAGAAGTTGGCTGGAAGGGTAAGAAAAGCTTGTGGGACTGAGAAGTAGCCAGGTGGGTAAAAATTCAAAAATGCTCGTTGACTTCACGTCTACTCAGAATTATATCTTTCTCGACTACAAAACACTTCCTCAGGCATCAATAGTTCCAGGCAAAAGGCTAGTAGGTGCAAACTGGGGGTTTCCGAGCTCTCAAGTGATCCATAATAAATGAGGGAGAACTAGGTTCAGTTTCTCATCAGAACAGACACGCAGATAGTCAGAGGCCAAAAGTAACTGAGAAAGTTTGGGGTTGCTTCAATTCTACATCTAGAACCACACTTACAAAGGCACTGAGAAAGTGACCCAAGCCAAAAAAACACATTGTCCTCCACAGATGGGCCTAGTGCTGCCTGCCCCAAGGGAAGCGCCGTGCTACCCCTAGACTTACACGTCAGCAGCTGAGCTCCAAGCAGTTTGGAAGCTCTCCAGATTCTTAGGAGTCCAGATAATTCCCAGGTGCTTTTTTTTTTTTTTTTGCTTGTGTGTGTATAGTGCTGGCTGGGGAGTGAATCCAAGGCCTCATACACACAAGTCAAAAAGCTCACCCTTGGGGCCAGAGAGTTGGCACTCGAGGTAAGGTGTCTGCTTTGCAAGTGCTAGCCAAGGAAGGACCGCGGTTTGATGCCCGGGCATCCCATATGGTCCCCCCAAGCCAGGGGTGATTTCTGAGTGCTTAGCCAGGAGTAACCCCTCAGCATCAAACGGGTGTGCCCCACCTCCACCCCCGTCAAAAAAAAGCTCACCCTTCTATGGGGCCGGAGCAAAAGCCCAGCAGGTAAAGCATTTGCTTTGCACAAAGTGGACCCAGGCTCAATCCCACATGTGGTCCCCCATCACCCATCACTGCCAGGAATAATTTCTAAGTGCAGGACCAGGAGTAACCTCCTCCCCAAATAAAGTACACCCTACCCTTCTTCTCTCCTCAATTTTTATATAACTTTTTTGTTTTTGTTTTTTTTTTATTTGGTTTTTGGGTCACACCCGGCAGTGCTCAGGGGTTATTCCTGGCTCCAGGCTCAGAAATTGCTACTGGCAGGCACGGGGGACCATATGGGGCACCGGGATTCGAACCGATGACTTCCTGCATGAAAGGCAACGCCTTACCTCCATGCTATCTCTCCGGCCCCTATATAACTGTTTTTATAATTTTTTTTTTTGGTATTTTTGGGCCACACTGATGCTCAGGGGTTACTCCTGGCTAAGCGCTCAGAAATTGCCCCTGGCTTGGGGGGACCATATGGGACGCTGGGAAATTGAACCGCGGTCCTTCGAACATTTTTTATAAAACTCCCTCATTTTTATAAAACTGCTAAATTCCTGCAAGCCACTGAATTATCAACTGGGGACTAACATAGATCATTCTGACAATGCTTGAACAATCCAACTTCTAGATGTATGACCAGGGACCGGAGCAACAGCACAGCAGGTAGTGCTTGTCTTGCATGCAGGTGGTCTGGGTTTGATCCTTGGAACCCCATATGGCAAGGTGTAGCCACTGAGTGCAGAGCCAGAAATAAGCATTGAGCACCACTGGGTATAAGCTTCATAAAAATAAAATAAACAAACAACCAAGAGCTAACAGGGCAGGTGGGTTGCCAGGAGCAGAGAAAAGCAAGAGGATAAATTGTACTCTGAAGAGTAAGGCAGGATAGAGGTCAACGAGACCGTTAAGTTCACCTTCAGACATAAGGCACTGTATTAATTACAGGAGGATTTCAGACACATGTCCAATAACCAACTAGCAAATTAACCAATTAAAGTGCTATTTGAATTTAAGACAAATTGGGGCTCAAGAGATAGTACAGTGGTAAGGTCCTTGCCATGCATGTGTCAATTCAGGTTCAATATCTGACATCCCATATGGTCCTAAGCTCCTCTCCAGGAGTGAACAACCCCTGAGCATTGCAAAGTGTGGTCCCCAAAGAACAACAAAATCAAGATATACTGTTGAGTATTTACTACAATTGCCATGTTTTAATTTGACCATATCACTTCCTGCTAGAATATAAATTCAATGAATTGTTTGTTATTTGTGTCTAAAGCAGTCCTAGACAAAGAGGAAACTTTATAAACACGGATAAGCAATGAAGACATCCTGAAAAGTATGTACTAAACAAATCAGTGACTGCTTATTGATGGCTCCCCTTTGAGTTTTCATTATTTTATGCAATCACTCTTCCTCCCCATTTACTGACCTGGAATAGATCTCCCCAGCATCCAATAGGAGCGCACTACTGAGCACTTGGTTCTGAACACTGCTGGGTGTGATCCTGCCCCAAAAAGTAAGCCCTACCCACTGAACTATTGATCAGGCCTCTAGTCCAAAACTTATCGACAGTAGCTCAAGCCCTTAACTTACTTTGCAGATTTAGATGTGGAGAATCACCTCACTACCAACATGTTGTGCACTAACCAAAGACAGGCCCCCCCCAGTCGGTGTAATTTGAGCCCACCTTTCATCTCCAGCATTATCGACTCAGGCACATCATCTCCCTCCACTTCCTTCCGTAATTCCAGCCTCTTCTTCCAATCTTCCTCATTAGGAACAACCACCACCACCTTCCGTGTGAAAGTTTTGAACAGCAACAGCTTCCGCCGCTGCCCAGAGTTGTACACATTACACTGGAAACAGAATGAACAAATGTTGGAGGGGAAAAAAAAAAGAAATCACCAAATCCAACCAAAACATATGTATTGAGCATCTTTCCCAAGTGAGGGACCAGATTAGAGTCTACATGTACAAGAATGTCCTTCATTCTTCAAATTCAACCAACTACATATCCTGCTTTGCTCTATCAGGAAAATTGACACTCAGAGTTAGGATTTGTTCAAAATCACAAGTCTAGCAAGTGGTGGAGTTAGGAAACCAAAGTAGCGCCAATCCTCCTTCTGTGGCCTCTATAATGTGTTTTATGGTCTACATCCAAAAAAACACCTGGTAAGAACTCCAATCAAAGCTGTGTTCAAACACATTACAACCACTTGAGTAATCACCAGTGCAACCTGATTCTTCTTTTATTAAATCAATCTCTACAACACACACACTTTGATTCTCTGTAATGTTACTGGACTAAGAGATGCCATTTGTTTCGTCTCCAAACCTTTTGTAAACTTTGGTTTCTTTAAAACGTCTCAATACCTGATCAAGAATGAAGTTCCTCTTTGTCCGGGAAGCAATCTGGACCAGCTTACTAAGGCACTGGGAAGCTTGCTGAACTAAAAGGTCTCGGCTTTTGGGATCCATCTCTGGCTCCTCGAGGCCCTTCATCTGTTGAAAGTGAAAAGGAAAAAAAAATACATAAGAAATCATGCAAAAAGCTCAAACCCAAGAGTCGTCTATAACTATGTTTTTAAATACCTCCAAAGCAACATCAGTTTAATCCTATTCCTAAGTGCAATGAATACTGTCCATTTCTGCAGAAGCCATTGCCAGTTCTGATCTGAATTTATATCAGATTTTATCTACTCTCAAAACTTTATACAGCATACAAAATAAATAAAGAAAACCCAACCAACCTCTACCATAAACAGAAATGAGAACTCATTTCTACTGGTGAGACTCTTTATTCTTAGGTACCTGAAAGACTCACTTAACTGGGGAAATTCAGAGTCTCTTGGCATCCCCAGAAGGAAGGCCTGGAACAGAATAGTCCAGCCCAGCTACTCACCCGCATCTGATTGAGCACAGTCTCAGCTCCCAGGACATTGTATCTTTTCTCGGGGTTTTCTTTTGCATATTTCAGTGCCCACTGGGTCTTTCCCGATCCAGGAAGCCCCACCATCAGAATTACCTGCAAGAAAAAAGAACCAGGAATATGTCATGACCAGCATGAAGAGGGGAGGGGCAAGACTAGATAAAACCCAGCATCTCTCCCTGCCCCAGCTCTGGGACTGGAAGGAAAAGCAAAACTCCACAGCATTCCTACATGGAAGTACCATGTTTCTGCACACTGCTGGGCATACCTCACACTCCTCTATGGTCTTAGGAGGGACTGCAGTGCGCACACGCTCCTCCACAGGCACAGCATGGATGAACACAAACTCTTCTGGGGGTGGGAAGAAGGGTGCCTCCTTCTGGCCAAAATTTAACTCCACAACACAATTTTTGCAGAGGACATGGGGTAGAAGGGCACGGTCTGCCAGGGATTCCTTGTTGATCCGGAATGCGACACCAAGATCTTCTCCATTCTTGGAGAAGGAAAGTTCTACTTCTTCTGTCTCAAAATTCTGTAATGAGAAATGACAAGAATATTTATGAACTCACAGTCTTGACAAATCTGGGAAAAATTATTCTTCCTTAATCTGCTGCCCAACATAATCACTCTAAGGACAGCAGCTAACGGAGAGTAAATAGAATTCCCAGTGCCCATCTCTCGATTCTACAATTAGTTCACAACTTTCACAAGCACTTACAGCAAAGCAGCCAATGACATCATTCTCTCCGAAAGTCTGGCCAAACTCTTCAAACTGCCCATTCTCTGCCTTGAGTCCTCGTCCATCAAAACCATAAGAGAATTCATCCTCACCTAGAACGATCAAATTAGTTAGCAACAACCAAGCTGCCCAGGAAGCAAAGCAATATGATAGCAAATGTCGATGAAAGTAAAAACAAATTATTTTACCTAGCTGAGGGCGAGAAAAATCAACAGACCAACCAACTCGAAGAAGAGAAACCTCTGTGCAGCCTTCCTTCATCGGGAGATTCTGAGTTACCTAGTCAAGAGAAAAATAAAGGGGCCAGAGAGATAGCATGTTGCCTTTCATGCAGAAGGTCATTGGTTCGAATCCCGGCGTCCCATATGGTCCCCCGTGCCTGCCAGGAGCAATTTCTGAGCATGGAGCCAGGAGTAACCCTTGAGCACTGCCGGGTATGACCCAAAAACCACCAAAAAAAAAAAAAAAAAAAAAAGAGAGAGAGAGAAATAGAAACCCTCAGATATCCTGACCGAGTAGGATCAGTTTTTGAGAACTAAAAAATGACAATGTCATTTTAGATAATTCAACATCAGAATACCAATTGAAATTAAAATCAAACTATGGACAATTAGATAAATTCTTTGCCTACCACAGCAATGGCTACTGTTAAAGATGGTGACTTTTCCTTTGCTTCTGGGCCAAACCCAGGGCTTGAGGAACCCTATGGATACTGGTATCAAACTTGGGTGGGTCAAATGCAAACTGAGTGCTGATCCCACTATACTATACTATTCCAGCGACTCCAGATACAGTTTTTCCTGTTTGCTTTGTTTCTGGGCCATATCCGGAGCTGCCCTAGGGACCATATGGGGTGCTGGGGAATGGAACCCAAGTTGACTGTATGCCAAAGCAAACGGCCTACTTGCTGTACTATCACCCCAGCCCCGCCTTTGTTCAGTTTGGATGAAATACTGGTGGGTGGAGTCCAATACATAGTAGTACTTAATATTTCAATAAATAATCATAATGAGCTATCGATTCATTTTACCTTGGCCTCAAAGCAGACTTTCCCCTTTGTCACTCCGTAAGTACTCCTTGCCCCAGACCAAAGAGTGGGAAATTTCTCTGAGAAAAGTGGCTGCCCTCCATAACGGTCTTTGCTCACTTGGAAATGGAGATCCGAGGTATCTGTTTTTAAAAAAAAAAAGTCAGTTTACTCCAATGTTCATCACTTGAATGCTACCAAATATACCCAGGAATGGTGATCAACAATAGATAGAAAAAGCTCCCATGTGTTAAATCTCTTCAAAGCTACAGGCCTTGAAAGTTAAAACTCCAACTTGAATAAAAATACATATATCTATATATATAGATACCTATAATATATATAGATATATATATGTAACCCATCTATATATATATAGATATATATATCTATAAAGTTAAAACTACAAAACCACTTTTAACTGGTTCAAGACCCCGAGAGGTCTGCCTTCTACGTACATGTGTCCAGGTTCACAAGCGTTTGATCTTCCTCTTCATCTTTTGCTTCTTCTTCAGGGGGAGGTGGAGACTTTGAGCTACATGTATGGGGGAGGAGAAGAGGCAAAGAAAGGCAAATGATCATGTTACCGAAAAGTTCTCTGCTTTGAGGGGTAACTGCTGCATATATTATCCCTTTTTTAAACTGCTATCAGAGTATATAAAATTCCAGAAGACAGCTTCTTTCAAGAACAGGAAAGGACAACAGGAGAGATTCCATCTGAAACTTAACACCTATAAAAACCTAATTCCATGGTTCATCCACCCCTCTCTCCAATCAACACCAGGTATCCCCAACAGAGCAGACACGGCTTTCGAGGAAAGGGTCTGTGGTCCCTCACCGGCTGTGGTAAGCCTCCTCTCGGAATTCATAGTAAGCTCGGCCATGTTCATCCTTCTCATCCCGCTGTCTCTTTACCCCCCGCCGCTCACCATCTGAGCCTGCTGGTTTTGACTTTTCACTATCTTGGTCATCTCCTACAAAAAGGAGGGAAAGAAAATCAGCAGTCTTCATATTGGCGTATTGAATAACCTCAGAACCAGTAGAACTAAAGGGTCGACCTGAGTAGTGGAGGATGCAGAATACAGTCAGGTTCTCCCCTACAGCGGCCACAGTCCAATTGTGTTCCCAAAGATCATCTATCTCCTAGCACTGGGAATTTTATTTAGGAGCAGGAGTTATTACAATGAGTTATTATAATGTTATATAGTTATTGTCTACTATTTCATACTATTTAAGGAGTTATAGTTATAAAGAACATTACAGGCTAAAAGTCAAAAAGAGGTAGAGACTGGACAACTCGTGTATTCAGAATGTAACTTGTTTAAAATCAGATCAAGCATTTTTCCCCCACCAACAGGTCATACAGAAAACCCTGCTGGACCTTTTAAATGAAAACTTCAAAGGCTAATTTAACTTTGTTTCTTGTTAGATTGGGACCCGTACTAGACCCAACACTGGCACTGTTGCACAACTTGACCATAGAGAGGTCTCAAATAAAAAGAAAAGTGTGTCTTGCTTGCGGAAAAAAAAAAAAAAAAAAAAAAACACAAAAAAAACAGCCATCCATGCTTTCTTTACAGAGCAAAGAGTTAACTGTGCGTGATACAGAACTGCCTTCTCATGGGTTTTGTTTGACCCAAAGTTGTGAGAGCAAAAACTATTCAGTCACAAGACATCCATAAATACTACTGCATCTTTCCTGCACACAATTTGGGGCAGAGAGGTGTTGTCATATGGGGCAGAGAGGTGTTGTCATATATTTAGCAGCGTTCTTTACAAGGGGGGGGGGGCAACAATAATTCTGAAATGCTTCCTTAGGCTTCTGAAGTTTGCGACACTCAAGCGAGATTATTTTTTTAACAAGTCATTTCTCCAAGGCAATGTTTTATCCTTCAGACTTCCTTCATCTGCTCTTTGGGAATAACACATGAAGTCAAAGGTTATGTAATGGGCATTCTTGTTCTAGAACATAGGACAAACAATCTGCAGATTGCATGTGACCGTCCTAGAATTGGGTTCCGTCTATGCCACACGAAGCAGCAGCCTTAAAAAGAACCGAGGCCACCCATTTCATAGGAAGACCTGGCCCCAGGCCCCTCGGACTATGTATGACAGACCGACCGAGTCACTGACTCGCTTCAAAGGAAGGAAGAGAGAAAGGTCACAACTCCCGTCCGACCAACAGACTACACACATTCTCACTCACAAGGTTATTACCCAAGGGGACCCCTCAACAACCTCGAGAAGCCCAGAGCCCCAAAGGCACAAGGGCGACCTCAGGGTCCAGCAAACCAACATAATAATCCGCCCACCTCGCCAAACACAGAGGACAGCTGGAAACGGACTAAAAACAAAACAAAACCAAACCCACGCCGGGGGACTAAAAGAAACAGAACAAAAGCCTTTGGCTAGGAGGGCCACTAACTTATTTGGGGCCGCCTGAGACGAGACGGAGACTTTCCCTCGGCTAGCTAGTTAACCATTAAACCCGACACTCAGCCATGCCATCCGCGGCTGCCCGGCGGCCAGGTTAGGTTAGATTTCCCCGATTCCTCGGGGGCGGCCCAGGCGCCAGCGAACCCCATTGGTAACTAACGTTTTCGGGGCGACAATGTCGAAACAACAGGCTGGGAGAAGCCCAAAGGCCTAGCCAGAAGCCTGCAGCCGTCCAGGGGAGATGGCCTGGATCGGTCCCTACTTTGTTTTTATTTTTTGCAAGAGGGGGTGCGTGAGTTGGGGTAGGGGGGGCGGCCACGACGGCGGGAAGCCGCTCTTACAGGTAGTGTGCGGGCAGGTGTGTGGCAAACCAGCTCGCCTCGGGCCTCGATCGCCAAAGAGCCCCATCACTCAGCCCATGAACACCCGGCCGGGGTCCGAGAAGGGAAAACGTCAAACAAACCCCGGGCCCTGGGAAGAGCCAAAAAAAAAAAAACAAAAAAAAGGGCGCGCGGGATCTTGCAGGCCCAAATGGAGGCGCGGGCTCGGGGCGCAACCTTGCATTCTGGCAAACCCAAGCGGAGGAGGAGAAAGAGGCGCGGGCTCGGGGCCCCGCATCGCATGCAAGACTGCAAAATTGCAAAGCTGCATTGGGGGTGGGGGGCCTGGATCCGGATCCACCTTGCACTTTTGCAAGCCCAAGAGGAGAAGGCGCGGGCTCGGGGGAACCCCCCGCGCGTCAGGCTGCAAGATTGCAAAAGCGACGTTGGGGACTAGATCCGATCCGGATCGGGGAGCAACCTTGCATTTTTTTTGCATGCCGAAGTGGAGGCGGCGCGGGCTAGGGGCCCCGCGCGCCAGGTTGCAAGCTTGCAAAGCTGCATATGGGAGGGGGGGATCCGGATCCAAGCCACGGCTCACCCGCTTCCTCCGCCGCCTTCTCCCCCGGCGCCTCGGAGCCGGCCGTCTCGTCCCCGCTGCGCTCCTCGGGCTCGTCGTCTTCCCCTTTGCCGGCGCCCTGCTCCTCGCCGCCGTTGACGCCACCTGCCTCGGGGGCCTTGCAGGCCTGCTCCTGCTCCTCCTCGTCGTCTTCCTCCGCGTGCACGGGCTGCCCGAGGGCCTCGGGCTGGGCCTGGGCTCGCTCCAGGGCTGCAGCTGCAGCCGCCTCCGGGGGCTCGGGCGGCGGCGGCTGCGCAGCCAGGCCCGGAGCCTGGGCATGAGCCTGGGGTGCAGGCGCCGGCAGCTCGTCGTCCTCGTCCTCCAGCAGCGCCTCCTCGTCCTCGTCGTCCTCCTCGTCGTCGTCCTCGTCCTCCATCTCCTCGTCCCCGCCCGGGCCGCCGCCGCCGCCGCCCGACGCGGCCACAGGCCTGGGCTCCGCCTTGCAGGCCCCGCCGGGCCCGGCCCCGGCCCCGCCGCCGCCCGCCTCGTCCTCCAGCATCTCGGCGTCCAGCGCCTCCTGCAGCCGCTGCGCCAGGTCCATCTTGAGGCCGCGCGAGTCCAGGCCGCGCCGCTGCAGCTCCGAACGCAGCTCGGTCACTTTCAGACGCTTCACCTCCATCGCTGCTGCTGCTGCCGCCGCCGCTGCCGCCGCCTCCCGCCGCCGCCTCCTCCCTCGCGAACCGTCGGCCCGGCTCTACTGCGCAGGCGCAGGCGCAGGCGCAGGCGCCGCCCGCCTCCGCTGCTCGCGCACGCGCACACGCACACGCACACGCACGTCCTTACGTCCTCACGCACGCACGCAGGCTGGCTGCGACGTGCTAGTTGTTGCTCTTTCTTGCCCCCGCCCCTTCCTCCCTCCCTCCCCTCGCGGAAGGCCCACGGGGTCTCCGCCCCCACCCTGATAGATAGACAGACAGACAGACAGACAGACGCGCCGCTGTCGCTCTCGCCCCGGCTCTTCGCTTCGCCCACAGGCGTGCAGTGCAGCACGGGCGGGTGCGCGCCTACAGCGACACTCTGACCGACTGGACTTCCTTCCGCTCTAAGTCCCGCCCCCTCGCGGCCTCTCAGCCAATCGCCGCCCGAGGGTGGACTACACAGCCGCATTGGGCCTAGGCCTAGCTTTGGCTTCCATTCAAGCGCCTCGTAAGCTGCCCGAAACGAGCGCGCGCCCGGCTTTTCAAAAAAAAAAAAAAATTTTTTTATCCGGCTCTACTGCGCAGACTCCCGGCACTGCCGCTCCGCCCCGCCCCGCCCCTCCCTGGGGGTCACCACCCTATAGGCCCGGCTTGATTTCCGGGTTTGAATTATTTTTTATTGGTTTGCTGGTCGCTCCTCTACCGTCTGGAGGTTCTGTAGCTCCTAGAGGAGTTTTTATACTTTTATTTCTTTTAGTTTTTATTTATTTATTTTTTATTTTATTTTATTTTTATTATTTTTTATCTAGAGGAATTTATTTTAAAAAGTCAGTCTTAGGGCCCGGAGAGATAGAACAGCGGCGTTTGCCTTGCAAGCCAGGACCAAAGATGGTTGGTTCGAATCCCGGTGTCCCATATGGTCTCCCGTGCCTGCCAGGAGCTATTTCTGAGCAGACAGCCAGGAGTAACCCCTGAGCAATGCCGGGTGTGGCCCAAAAACCAAAAAAAAAAAAAAAAAGTCAGTCTTACAGGAGCTGATGCGATACGAAAGATCATCGTTTTTCTGTGAAGTCAATCAAAAGACTTCAAAAGAAAGACAAGAGTTTTGGCCCTCTTCACTATTTCTGCCCAGCAACAGACACCCCGACCTCGCCTCTCTTTCCTCCCATTGGTCTACTTGAATCGTCAGCGGCGATCCTGATTGGCTGTTCGAGATCGTTCGCGATTTTCCTATTGGCCAAACTGCCCGGGTTTTTATTTCTTCTTCCGGGTTGGTCCGCTGAGCGCTGGGAGAGGCGGGGTTACTTTTCCAGGGCCTCCTCTGATTGGACGGCGTGGCGCCAAGCGCGCGATCGTGTAGACAAACCCCGCCCTCCCAACTGTCAGAAGATGAGGTTGGGCCCCTCTGGACTCGGCCGGCCGCCCGGAAACAAGTCCCAGGAGACACTTCCGGGTTTGGACCCAAGGGCGAGGACGAGCAACGCGAGTTGGGGGGAGACTTTTTGACGAGCTCTGTGGTCTCCTCGACTTCGTCTTTCAAGCTCACGGACCCTATTCACTCTTTTTTTTTTTTTTTTGGTTTTTGGGCCACACCCGGTAACGCTCAGGGGTTCACTCTTGACCCAGACAGACATCACGAAACGGCTTGTGGAATCGGAGGAAATGTATGCTAGGTGAGAAGCCAAGCCGGCTGCTCTTTCACTTCCGGGTTAAGCGTTTGTCTCCCCGCCTGATGACCTTTAGCTTCCGGGTCACACTGACTTTGTCTCTGCTGTTGCCCTTTCACTTCCGGGTCACGGGAGATGTGTCCGGGCAGAAGGCGGAAGTGGTTTTGCAACTGTGCCAAGTCCCTTAGCTGGGCTTTTTTATTTACCTGCATGGGGGCTATTCAGCCCGGAGTTTGCCTCTTAGAAAATCACTTAAATCTCTGGCTTGATTTTCTACACATTCTTTCCCTAGATTTTTTGCACTTCTAGGGACTGATTTAAATAAAAAGGCTGCTGCGAAAAGAAAATTAAAAAAGGCTGCAGAGCAAAGCAAAGCTTATTCCTTGCAGGGTGGTAGAAGACTCGTGGAGGAGGGCAATTTCCCGCCTTCTTAAATTGTCCTTTGAAATCACCTATTTTTGCTCTCCCATTCCAGAGCTTCAGTGGCTCCTTGACTTCCCCAGTTGTGTCAGAGCAAATGGAGAAACGTCTGCAGGAGGCTCAGCTCTACAAGGAGCAAGGGAACCAGCGTTACCGGGAAGGGAAGTACCGAGATGCTGTGAGCAGGTACCACCGAGCTTTGCTTCAGCTCCGGGGTCTAGATCCGAGTCTGCCTTCCCCGATCCCTAATCTAGGACCTCAGGGCCCGACTCTCACGCCTGAACAAGAAAATATACTGCACAGCATCCAGACAGACTGCTACAACAATCTAGCTGGTAAGAACAGGGCTGCAGGGTGGGTAGAGGAGTGAGACAGGCACATGAAAATCGATGGACATTTGCAAAAAATAAAAATAAAATAAAACACGATCGTGCTTCCCTGCCGTCACCTCTTAATTCTGCCCTGAATGGAAATAAATATTTCCCATTGGTAGGACATTTAAGTTTCCGTAGTCCTCTGCTGGAGGATCTGTTACACACGATTTTCTGAGCCCATACTGCAGGCATCTCTAAGTTCAGTAACAGCAGAGTATCATGGGGTCTACTAATAAATATTTCTTGTTGGCTCGTTTTGGTTTGATCCATACCCAGTTGTGCCCAGAGCTTCTTCCTGGTTGTTACTTAGGAAGTCTGGATCTACTCCAGACTTACACTTGGCATTGTATTCAGGAGATCATATGAGGAAACTGGTGATCAAACCCAGATTGGCCGTATGCAAAGCAAACACCTTACCTTTTGTGCTATTGCTCTGGTCACAGGCTTCAGAATGATGCTAGTGCCTTTCAGAAATGTTGATAAAATGCTGAATTTACATTAGAAATTGTTAGAGGCTCAAAAAGTATTTGAGTGCATACTTTGCATGTGGGAACTCAGGGTTTGAACCTCCCACCCACACATTCATCACATGATCCACCAGAACTACTGGGCCTGGCCCAAACCTCCATCTTCCCCACCCCCAAAAAATAAAGCAAAAATGCGAAGGTCTTTGCTGTAATGGAAAACATTCAGGAGAAGGGCGATGAATGATTAACAGCAAAAGAAATCACGAAAGGACTAGAAAGAGATTGCTCAAAGTGCTGCTTTTTTTTACTTCCGACATTTTTAAATTACATTTAGGCATTTATTATAATTGTGTCAGTATTTTAAGGTATTGATATTCATCTCACCTCATCACCACCAAAGTGCCCAAAACTGTCCACCAGTGTTCTTTTTTTTTGGGGGGGCAGGTCACACCCAGCAGCGCTTAGGGGTTACTCTTGGCTCTATGTTCAGAAATTGCTCCTGGCAGGCTCAGGAGACCATATGGATACTAGGATTTGAACCACAGACCTTTTGCATGCAAGGCAAACGCCTTACCTCTCTATCTCTCTGGTCCCCTCCTCTAGTGTTCTTGTGTTAGTCTTCATTCTCCCATCCACTCTACCACCTGAACTTGGTATTCTCAGTTCTGAGTAGTCCAGGCTTTATTTTATTTTTGGTTTTAGGTTGTGCTCGGCAGCACTGTGGTGGCTCTGTGCTTAGAAATTTCTCCTGGGGCTGGAGAGATAGCATGGGGGTAAAGTGTTTGCCTTTCATGCAGGAGGTCATCGGTTCGAATCCTGGTGTCCCATATGGTCCCCTGTGCCTGCCAGGAGCAATTTCTGAGCCTGGAGCCAGGAATAACCCCTGAGCACTGCCGGGTGTGACCCAAAAACCACAAAAAAAAAAAAAAAAAAAAAAAGAAATTTCTCCTGGTAGGGCCGGAGAGATAGCATGGAGGTAGGGCATTTGCCTTGCATGCAGAAGGACGGTGGTTTGAATTCCGGCATCCCATATGGTCCCCTGAGCCTGACAGGAGCGATTTCTGAGCGTGGAGCCAGGAATAACTCCTGAGCGCTGACAGGTGTAATCCAAAAACCAAAAAAAAAAAAAAAAATTTCTCCTGGTGGGCTTGAGGGACCATGTGGAATGCCGATGATCTATCTAACCCTAGTCAACCATATGTAAGGCAAACACCCTGTCCGCTGTGCTATTTTTCAAATCCTTAGTCCAGGCTTTAATTTTGGTTTTTGGACCACATCTGGTAGTGCTTAAAGCTTAGTCATGATTCTGTACACAGGGATCACAGCTGGTGGTACTCAAGGGATCACAGTGGTACCAGGCATTTGAGTTAGCTAGGTTAACTGCATTCAAGGCAAGGTTCTCCCCCACATACTAGTTCTCCAAGGGTTGATTATCTTTTGTTGTTTGTTGCTGGTGGGATATGTGATGCTAGGGCTTCCCAGGTGAAGTGGGGAGCAGAGAGATGGTAGCCTCAAGATTGCGTCCCTCAAACTCAGGGCTGATGAGAATCAGCTTCGAGGATCCTCAGCATCCACAAGCTCCAGCCCCTAGTCTCACCAGTCCCTGGAGAATGTCATTAACCCACATCCAGGTTCCACTTCTGCCCACCGTGGTAAATGACCTCGAGGCTGGAACCAGGTGCTGCCAAGCAGGAAAAGAAAGTCCCAAAGTCTTATCCAGATTTCCTCGTTCCTTCCCTCCTCTCACAGAAAAGAATTTTCAGGAAGAGCCAAAGAGTGAAGTAAAGAAAATTGATTTGGGAATAAGTCCAGAGAGAGGTGTGTGTTCCGGGGAGAGCCTGGGCCTCTCCAGAGTAAAGAACCAGTGAAGTGCACTGAGCTGGCTTGAAAGCAAAGCACCAGAAAGAAGGAAGTGCACATCTAGGGGAGATGAGGCAAATGGGGGCTTTTCCCAGTCTTTCATAAAGTTTTCCCAAACCCATCCCCAAATTTCTTTCCCAGGTTTATCGCCAAGGTGTGGGGGAGCTTGGAGGTGGTGATGGTCTTCTGATAGTCTTGGGTGTGGCCTTTGTTCCAGCCCTGGGGCCTCTCCCAGGGGGCCCAGCTATGCTCTGAGCTTGGAATTCTGCATCTTAAAGGTTTTCCTGCCTCTGTTGTGACCTGTGTTTGCTGGGCCTTCCTTTCTTTCCAAATTAATGATTTTTAATTTTGTTTTTGTTTGGTTTTGAAGAGGGAAACATTCTAGTAGGGGCTTCTCCTGGCTTGTTTAGGGACCTAGGAGAAACCCTGGATGGAAACTGGGTGGGTGGGCCACATGCATGACAAAAGCCCTCTTTTTAGATCTCCTCAGCCCTATTTTGGGGAGATGCCAAGGAGTGGATTGCTGAACCTTTTTTGTTGTTGTTGTTAGTTTTCATTTTGAGGCCACACATGACAGGACTGGGAATCCCCATGTTGTTTGGGATTAAACTGGGTTGCCTGTGTGCAAGGCAAGCACCTTATGCTCTACTATACTATCTCTCTCTCAAGCCCCAGAATTACTACATTATAGAGAAGGTCTATTCTTACATTTTGGAGAAATCTCTGTAAAAAAGAAATGTTTTTCATCTCAAACCTATGCCACGCATGCCAGCAGTGGCACACTAAGGCCTTGCAGCCTTCGTGCAGAAAGGTCCGCAATTAATAAATTTATAAAATTTATAAAGAATTTTTAGCTACTAAAATCTTGTTATTAAGGTTTAATTGACGTGCTGGCACTTTGAGGAAATTCTTTGGTTTTGACTGGCAGTTTGGGCACTAGGGCTCAAAAAGGTTAGCCATCACTGAATTCTAGACTGAGCCAGATAAAGAATATCCCCAAGAGAGAATAAGGCTTTCATTTTCCCCATTCATACACCCCCCCCCCTACTCTGGGGCTTCCAGTTTTTTGTTACCACTCTATATGAGAGACATCACTGTTTATTTGCATTTTTTTCATAAGTGACAAGGAACACTTTTTAGGCCTGTCAACCTTCTGCATGGCTGGAAGGCAGGCTTTGATAGAGAATGTCAAGGCCTGGGGGAAGAGGGTCAAAGCAGGGGTACTATGAAGTTTAAGAAAACTGGATATGGGGGCTGGGCGGTGGCGCTAGAGGTAAGGTGTCTGTCTGCCTTGCCTGCACTAGCCTTGGGCGAACCGCGGTTCAATTCCCTGGCATCCCATATGGTTCCCCAAGCCAGGAGCGACTTCTGCGCATAGCCAGGAGTAACTCCTGAGTGTCACTGGGTGTGGCCCAAAAACAAAACAAAAAAAAAATTGGATATGTGATTCCTGAGTGTAGAGCCTGGAGTAACAACTAAGCATCTCCAGCTGTGACCAAAAAAAAAAAAAAGAATAAAAAAGAAAAGGGGCCAGAGCAAAAGCACAGTGTTATGGTGTTTGCCTTTCACTTGGCCCACACTGAATGACCCAGGTTCAATTCTCGGCATCCCATATGGTTTCCCCTCACCCCCAGCCTGCCAGGAGTGACTTCTGAGCACAGAGCCAGGAGTAGCCCCTGAATGCCGCCAGGTGTGTCCCAAAAAACAAAAAAAAAAAAAAAAAAAAAAAAAAAAAAGAAAGGGAAAGACAAGTAAGAGAAAAGGTTTGGGGTCAGAAAGGGCTCACAGCCTCTGGACTGAAATTCCCCAATTGACCTTCACTTTTTTTTTTTTTTTTTTTTGGTTTTTGGTTTTTGGGCCACACCCGGCAGTGCTCAGAGGTTACTCCTGGCTGTCTGCTCAGAAATAGCTCCTGGCTGGCACGGGGGACCATATGGGACACCGGGATTCGAACCAACCACCTTTGGTCCTGGATCGGCTGCTTGCAAGGCAAACGCCGCTGTGCTATCTCTCCGTGCCCGACCTTCACATATTTAAAAAATTTTTTTATTAATGTTGATTGTTTAAGGGGCAGAGTGGTAGCACAGCTGTAGGGCGTTTGTCTTGCTCACGGCCTACCTGGAACCGACGGAACAGATCCAGGTTCGATCCAATCCCCCTGCAGTCCATATGGTCCCCAAGCCGGTCAGGAGCAATTTCTGAGTGCAGAGCCAGGAATAACCCGAGTGCCACCTGGTGTGGCTCATCCCCCACCCCCCAGAAAAAGATTGTTTTCATTTAAGAATCAATAATGGGGGCCCGGAGAGATAGCACAGTGGTGTTTGCCTTGCAAAGCAGTCTATCCAGGACCAAAGGTGGTTGGTTCAAATCCCGGTGTCCCATATGGTCCCCTGTGCCTGACAGGAGCTATTTCTGAGCAGAGAGCCAGGAGTCACCCCTGAGCACCACCGGGTGTGGCCCAAAAAAAACAAAAACAAAAACAAAAAACAAAAGAAAAAGAATCAATAATGGAAGGAGAGTAATATTCTGTGAGTATTTTACTAATTTCTAAGTGGACTAAAACCTATTTACATATGGGAGGATCTCATATGTATGTTTTCGGACATATATCTTTTTGCTTTGTTTTGGGTTTTTTTTTTTGTGGGGGGGCCACATCCAGTGATGTTCAGGGGTTACTTCTGGCTCTGTGCTCAGAAATCACTCCTGGTGGGTACAGGGGACCCTATGGGATGCCGTGGATCGAACTCGGGTCCATCCCGGGTCTGCCGCGAGAAAGGCAAATGCCCTACCATTGTGCTATTTCTCTGGCCCCTGGGACAAATACCTTTTATTATGGACTTGTATAAAGGAATTCTTCTGGGGTTGGAGAACAAACAAGTGTCACAGGACACTTGCCTCAGTGATTTTTCACATCAGCCCTCGGGTTCTAGATTTCAGGGACGTATCTGTGTCTTCTGCCTTTTCCTTCAATTCTGTCTAAACAGCCTTTGTTACCCAACAACCTAGGTTTGAGCAAAGCAGCACAACACTGCTGGGAACAGCCCCCAACCCTCAGGTGTAGCCCCAGAGCACTGCTGGGTGGAGTCTAAACCTCCCCCTCAAAACTGTAAACAATCTGGGGCTGGAGAGATAGCATGGAAGTAGGGCATTTGCCTTGCATACAGGACAGTGGTTCCAATCTGGTATCCCATATGGTCCCCTGAGCCTGCCAGGAGCGATTTCTGAGTGTAGAGCCAGGAGTAACCCTTGAGCACTGCTGGGTGTGATCCCCCCCAAAAAAACTAAACAATCTTTTAGAATAGTGTAGTTAGAGTCGGAGCTATAGTAAGGGGGAGGCACTTGCTTAACCCACGGTCTACTCAGGTTCAACCCTTGCCCCTTATATATAGTTCCAGGAGTGATTCCTGAGTGCACAGTCAGGAGTAACTCTTGAACACTCCTAGGTGTGGCCCAAAAACAAACAAAAAAAGATTGTACGTAGGATTAGAGAGAGAGTTCAAAAGGCTGAAAGTACCTTGAGCACTCCTTGGATCCCTCCTCCCAAAAATGTTTTTTAGGCCCGGAGATATAGCACAGCGGCGTTTGCCTTGCAAGCAGCCGATCCAGGACCAAAGGTGGTTGGTTCGAATCCCGGTGTCCCATATAGTCCCCCGTGCCTGCCAGGGGCTATTTCTGAGCAGACAGCCAGGAGTAACCCCTGAGCACCGCCGGGTGTGACCCAAAAACCAAAAAAAAAAAAAAAAAAAATGTTTTTTAAGTTATCTTAGAAAAGAATGAAGCACACTACAGCTACTGGTCTGCAACTGCTCTAAAAGTGGCCGTTGCGGCATTCCTCTGTGGGAAAGAAATTGTTGCACAAGTCAATACCTCTTTCTTAGCCAGAGAGTAGGCATAGACATGTGCGACAAACACTGAAGATAATGGAATTCAAATAGACTGGCCAAGACTTCCATCTTACTAGATGTGAAACCTTGGGATGATGAGACAGATATGGCCAGATTGGAGGACTGCATCCGAAGCATTCAAGCCGATGGCTTGGTTTGGGGCTCTTCGAAACTGGTACCAGTGGAATATGGAATCAAAAAACTTCAAATACAATGTGTGGTTGAAGACGATAAATTAGGGACAGACACGCTGGAGGAGCAGATCACGGCTTTTGAGGACTACCTACAGTCCATGGATGTGACTGCTTTCAACAAAATCTAAATCTTTGGGCCATTGCTCTTCAATAGAGGCTTGAAAGTAAAAAAAAGAAAGGAAGGAAGAAAAGAAGATAGGAAGGAATGAAGTAGGGGCCGAGAGATAGCACAGAGATAGGACATTTGCCTTGCAAGCGGCAGACCCAGGACTGACCTTAGTTCAAATTCCCACATCCCATATGGTCCACCATGCCTGCCAGCTGCGATTTCTGAGCATAGAGCCAGAAGTAACCACCGGTGGTTTCTGAGCACCATCGGGTGTGACCCCCCCCCCCAAAAAAAAAAAAAGAATGAAGCAGGGACCAGAACGATAGCACACTGGTAGGGCATTTGCCTTGCATGAGACCAACACAGGATGGACTCCAGTTTGATCCCCCTGGTATCCCATATGGTCTCCCAAGCCTGCCAGAAACGATCTCTGAGAGCAGAACCAGGAGAAACCCCTGAATACCTCCGCGGATGTGGGGAGGGCCCCTCCAAAAAAATGAATGAAGCAGGAAAAAAAAAGTAGGGTTAAGGTTGTGTGCATTTTGTTTGTTTGTTTTTGGGCCACACCCAGCAGCACTCAGAAGTTACTCCTGGGTAGGGGGCAAAGTGTTGACACAGCAGTAGGGCATTTGCCTTGCACACTGTTGATCCAGGACAGACCTGGGTTCAATCCTCTGGTCCTCTAAGCCAGAAGCGATTTTTGAGCACATAGCCAGGAGTAACCCCTGAACATCACTGGGTGTGGCCCGAAACAAAAAAAAAATTAAAATAAGGGGCTAGAGAGATAGCACAGTGGTAGCGCGTTTGCCTTGCAAGTGCTTACCCAGAACCAATGGTGGTTTAAATCTCGGCATCCCCTATGGTCCCCTGTGCCTGCCAGGGGCAATTTCTGAGCGTAGAGCCAGGAGTAACCCCTGAGCGTCACTGGGTGTGCCCCCCCCCAAAAAAAATTCAAAACAAGAGACAGAGCAGCACAGTGGTAGGGTGTTTGCCTTGTATGTGGCTAACCCAGGATGGACCTGGGTTTGAACCCGGCGTCCCATATGGTCCCCTGAGCCAGGAGTGATTTCTGAGCGCATAGCTAGGGATAATCCCTGAGCATCACTGGGTTGGCCCAAAAACCAAATAAATAAATAGAAGTTCCTCCTGGGGCAGGAGCTATAGCACAACAGTAAGGTGTTTGCCTTGTATGCAGCCACCCAGGACGAACCCTGGTTCAAATCCTGAGCCTGCCAAGAGCGATTTCTGTGCCCAGAGCCAGGAGTAACTCCTGTGTGCCGCTGGTTGTGACAACCCCCCAAAGGAAAAAAAATGTTACTCCTAACTCTGCTCAGAAATCACTCCTGGTGGGTTGGGGGGGGGGGAACCATATGGGTTGCTGTGGATCTAATCAGGTGGGAGGTGGGCCATGCCTTCCTCACTGTGCTATTGCTGTGTCCCCATCTTCAATAAATTTTAAGTTTACTCTTGCCTGTGTTCAGCTGGACATAACCCAGCACTGAGCACACAGTAGGCAGGAAAGTAGCACATTATAAGGGAAGTAATATTTAATCCCAAGTGTCTCTAGATGAATATTTGGTAGACACATGGATATGTGTTGGTTAAGTAAATGATTCTTAGAACTACACTACATTTGATACTTTCTTGAGCTGGTCCTTTTCTTGTTCCTTTCTCCCATCAGCCTGTCTCCTTCAGATGGAGCCAGTCAACTACGAGCGCGTGAAGGAGTATAGCCAGAAAGTCCTGGAGCGGCAGCCTGCGAATGCCAAGGCCCTCTATCGAGCTGGAGTGGCCGCTTTCCACCTGCAGGACTATGACCAAGCTCGCCACTACCTCCAGGCTGCTGACCACAGGCGGCCCAAAGGTGAGGGCAAAAGAGGTGAAGTGGTGAGGATAAAGGAAATAGCCCTGTGACCATGGGATCCAAGGAAGGAGATTTCATTTGGTTTGATTTTTTTGTTTCTTTTTGTTTTGGGGTCATACCTGGCGGCACTCAGGTTACTCCTAGCTCTGCGCTCAGAAATCACTCCTGGCAGATACTGGGGACCATATGGAATGTTGGGATTCGAACCACCTTCCATCCCGGATCGCCTGTGTGCAAGACAAATGCCCTACCACTGTGCTATCTCTCTGGCCCTTCCTTTTGGCTTTTTTTTTTTTTTTTTTTTTTTTTTTGGTTTTTGGGCCACACCCTGTGATGCTCAGGGGTTACTGCTGGCTATGCGCTCAGAAGTTGCTCCTGGCTTCTTGGGGGACCATATGGGACGCCGGGGGATCGAACCGCGGTCCATCCTAGGCTAGCGCAGGCAAGGCAGGCACCTTACCTCCAGCGCCACCGCCCGGCCCCTCCTTTTGGCTTTTAGTATTTGCTCCACACCCAGTGGCACTTGAGTCTCCTGGCTGTTCACTCAGGAATCACTCCTGGCAGGCTCAGGGGACCATATAGGATGCTGGGGATCGAGATAGGGTCTGCCGCGTGCAAGGCAAGCATGCTGTGCTATCGCTCCAGCCCTATAACAAACATTCTTGCACATGTGAATGTATTCTGTCTTCATGGGAGAGTAATACTCTATTTTATTGAACTGTAGAAATATTTTTGATTATATAAATAATGATGAATCTTTGTATAATTTCTCATACACCTTGAAAGGAGTATTAAATTGGGGGGGGTCCACATTTGGTGTTGCTGTAGCAAACATACTGTAGCAGGACTAGAACTTGGGGCTCCTGCATGTATCATGTATCTCTCTGGCTCAGAAAAAGTTTTTTTGTAAATTTACTCTTTGGTTTTGTTTTGCGGCCACATGTAGCAGTGTACCTGGCTCTGAGCTCAGGAATCACCCCTTGTGGGCTGAGGGGACCATATGGAATACTGGAGGATCAATTCTGGGTCGACTGTGTGCAAGGAAAACACCCTTCCCGGGGCTGGACAGATAGCATGGAGGTAAGGTGTTTGCCTTCCATACAGAAGAACAGTGGTTCGAATCCCGGCATCCCATATGGTTCCCTGAGCCTGCCAGGAGCGATTTCTGAGCATAGAACCAGGAGTAACCCCTGAGTGCTACCAGGTGTGACCCAAAAACAAAACAAAACAAAGAAAGAAAATACCCTTCCCACTGTGCTATTGCTCGGCCCTTTATTTATTTTTTATTTGGGGACCACTCCTGACTGCTTAGGACTTACTCCTGGGCCTGGAGAGATAGCACAGCGGCGCTTGCCTTGCAAGCAGCTGATCCAGGACCAAAGGTGGTTGGTTCGAATCCCGGTGTCCCATATGGTCCCCCGTGCCTGCCAGGAGCTATTTCTGAGCAGACAGCCAGGGGTAACCCCTGAGCAACGCCGAGTGTGGCCCAAAAACCAAAAAAAAAAAAAAAGGACTTACTCCTGATGGGCTTGGGCACAATTTGTAGTGCCGGGGATGAAATCTGGGTCAACCAAGTACAAGGCAAGCACCTTACCCACTATCAATCACTCCAGCCCCCCTCTGAAAGGGATTTTGAAGTGTTGGGGACTAAAATAATTCATGTGACAGTAAAGACATTTGCTAAGCCCCATTTCTGCCCACTCCCCAGCTGGGGTCTGGCCTACCATTTTATCTTTCCACTCCACTAACCCCAGGTATGACCTAGAAACGGGGCAGCAGGTCTACTGAGAGGATGTGAGACTTGCTATTATTCCCAAGACAAAAGGGATATAGAGAAGTGGATGATAGAATCGCTGCTTTTTGATTTTTGAAGCACTGAAAACTGTCTTTTTACATGATGCCTTAGAGTTGCTAGTAGGTACAGAAGCAGAAGGCAGAGGCTGGGCATGTGGCTCAGTGGCAAAGGTCCTGCCTTGCATGCATGAGACCTGGGTTTGGTTCGTGGCACCACTAAATACAGAATTACAGGCTGGAGGGATAGAACAGTGGGAGAGGTACTTGCCTTGCTTACATTTGATCTGAGTTTTATACACCCCTCCCCATGTCCTCCCTCAAATACCTCTAAGAGTGATCCCTGAGCGGGACTGGAGAGATAGCACAGCAGTAGGGCATTTGCCTTGCACAAGGCCAACACAAGATGAACCTTGGTTCGATTCCTGGCATCCCATATGGTCTGCTGAGCCTGCCAGGAGCTATTTCTGAGCGCAGAGCCAGGAGTAACCCTGAACGCCACCAGGTGTGACTCCCCCCCAAATAAATCTTTTGGGGAAGAGCTGGAGAGATAGTTCAGGTAGGGTGTTTGCCATGCACACAGCCAACATGGGTTTGAACCCGGGCACCCCACTATGGTCCGCTGAGTCCACCAGGATTGACCCTGAGCTGAGAGTCAGAAGTAAGCCCCAAGTTCTGCCCAACACACACACACACACATTTTATTTGTTTTTGTTTTTGTTTTTTTTTAAGTTTTTGGGTTATACCTGGCAATGCTAGGGTTACTCCTGCCTCTGCTGTGCTTAGGAATCACTCCTGGTGGTGCTCAGGAGAACCATATGGGATGCTGGGAATTAAACCCAGGCTGGGTGCTTGCAAGGCAAGTGTCTCTCCATTCTTCAGATGCAGGTGTGTTGACAGTCACTTCCTGGGTAGCATGATTTTGATGTTGGCTTTGTTTTTGTTGGTATTGTGTTGTCGCTGTTGTTGATGATGCTGCTGCTGCTGCTGTTATTGGGACATACCTTTGGTTCTTGGAATATTCCTGGCTCTGCACACAGTAATCACTCCTGGCAGGTTTGAAAGACCATATGGGATACTGGGGATCAAACCTGGGTCAGGAGGCCAGAGAGATAGCATGGAGGTAGAGCGTTTGCTTTGCATGCAGAAGAACAGTGGTTCAAATCCCAGCATCCCATATGGTTCCCTGAGCCTGCCAGGAGTAATTTCTGAGTGTAGAAGAGCCAGGAGTAATCCCTGAGCACTACCAGGTATGACCCCCCACCAAAAAAAAAAAAAAAAACACCCTGGGTCAGGGGCCGAAGAGATAGCACAACAGTTTGCCTTGTAAGCAGCTGATCCATGATGGATAGTGGTTCGAATCCTGGCATCCCATATGGTCCCTGTGCCTGCCAGGAACAATTTCTGAGTGCAGAGCCAGGAGTAACCCCTGAACATGTCTGAGTGTGACCCAAAAAAACAAACAAACAAAAAATCTGGGTCAGCCATGTGCAAGGCAAAAACCCTACCTATTCTACCTACTCTGGCCCTTCTAATCTGTGTCTCTTTTTTTTTTTTTTTTTTTTTTTTTTATTTCTTAAATCTGTCTCTTCCAAAAAAAAAAAAAAGTTATTAAAAAGGGGCTGGAGGGCCAGGCGGTGGCGCTAAAGGTAAGGTGCCTGCCTTCCCTGCGCTAGCCTTGGACGGATCGTGGTTCGATCCCCCGGTGTCCCATATGGTCCCCCAAGCCAGGAGCAACTTCTGAGCACATAGCCAGGAGTAACCCCTGAGCATTACCGGGTGTGGCCCAAAAACCAAAAAAAAAAAAAAAAAAAAAGGTGGGGGGGCTGGAGAGGGCCCGGAGAGATAGCACAGCGGCGCTTGCCTTGCAAGCAGCCGATCCAGGACCAAAGGTGGTTGGTTCGAATCCCGGTGTCCCATATGGTCCCCCGTGCCTGCCAGGAGCTGTTTCTGAGCAGACAGCCAGGAGTAACCCCTGAGCACCACCAGGTGTGACCCAAAAACCAAAAAAAAAAGGGGGGGGGGCTGGAGAGATAGCATAGCGGTAAGGCATTTGCCTTGCATGCAGAAGGACGGTGGTTCTAATTCCGGCATCCCATATGTTCTCCCGTGCCTGCCAGGAGTGATTTCTGAGCATAGAGCCAGGAGTAGCCCCTGGGTGCTGCTGGGTGTGGACCCCCCCAAAAAATAAAAGTTAAATCTGTCTCTTCATTGCCTTCTTTATCTTCCAAGATGCCAATGTGAAGCGGTACCTCCAGCTGACACAGTCGGAACTGAGCAGTTACCACCAGAGAGAGAAGCAGCTCTACCTAGGCATGTTTGGCTGAGGAGGCAGAAAGGTGCTCCCACTGGAACTGAGCAAGACCACTAAAGATGCGTGTAAGGGCAACCAGCTGCAGTGAAATGTCTGTTCATGCCAGGCACCTTGGACCTAACTGGATTTCTGTTTTGTTTCTGCACAAACTGTTTACCACTTTGTCACATCTTTCCTTATATTCTGGTTTTATTCATCTGTACATTTATATATTCAGTACACAATGTTCTGTAGCTTACAACCCGAAAACATTCTTCTGTGGTTTGCATTAATCATACCTATAGTTTTTTGGGGGTTTTTTGTTTTTTTTTTTTTTTTTGGTTTTTGGTTTTTGGTTTTTGGGCCACACCTGGTGGCACTCGGGTTACTCCTGGCTATGCACTCAGAAATAGCTCCTGGCTTGGGGGACCATATGGAAAGCTGGGGAATTGAATCGCGGTCCCTCCTGGGCTAGCTCGGGCAGGGCAGACACGCCACCGTTCCGGCCCCATACCTATAAATTTTAATGCTAGATGTCAGATATGTTCATATACAGAAAAAGCTAAAAGACATTTCTTTAATTTTGGTTGTTTGTTTTTGTTGTTTTGGGACCAAACACAGTGGTGTTCAGGGGTTACTTCTGGCTTGAGCTCAAGATTCAATCCTGATGGGTTTGACCAAAAGGGATGCCAGAGATCAAACTCAGTTGGCCCCGTGCAAGACAAATACCCTACCTGTTGTGCTATCACTCAGTACAGACTTTTGTGTGTGGCCTCAGATGCCCAAACCCAAATCAAAGTGAAACAGGCCACATAGTAGGAAATGTTTGTGTGGGGCCAGAGAGATAGTACAATTGTAGGGCATTTGCCTTGCAAGTGGCTGACCCTGGACCGACAGTGGTTCGAATTCCAGCATCCCATATGGTCCCCTGAGCAAATCTGCCATGAGTGATTTCTGAGCACAGAGCCAGGAGTAACACCTGAGCACTGCCGGGCGTGGCTCAAACATTAAAAAAAAAAAAAAAAAGGAAATGTTTGTGTGAAACTGACCATTATAAATGGGCTCACATTTTAGGTCTAAGGATAACACTCGGTGGTAAAGTATTTGCCTCACGTGTGAGGTCCCGAGTTTGATTCCTGTCAACATAGAACATGTTACCCCTCCAATCTTCCAATCTTCCCTTCATCCCCTGGAAATTAAAAATAATTAAAAAACAAATTGGGAGCCAGAGAGATAGAATAGCAGTAGAGCGTTTGCCTTGCATGCAGCTAACCTGGGATGACCCGGGTTCAATTCTTCACATCCCATATGGTCCCCCGAGCCAGCCAGGAGTGATTTCTGAGCGTAGAGCCAGGAACAAGCCGAGTGTCGCTGGTGTGGCCCAAAAAATAAAACAAAAAAAATTGGGCCCACTTTTTTCTTTCTTTTTTTTTGTTTTTTGTTTGTTTGTTTTTGGGCCACACCTGGCAGTGCTCAGGGGTTACTCCTGGCTGTCTGCTCAGAAATAGCTCTTGGCAGGCACGGGGGACCATATGGGACACCGGGATTCGAACCAACCACCTTTGGTCTTGGATCGGCTGCTTGCAAGGCAAACGCCACTGTGCTATCTCTCCGGGCCCGGGCCCACTTTTTTCAAGTTTTTTTTTGGGGGGGCCACACCCAGTAGAGCTCAGGGGTTAATCCTGAATTTGCACTCAGATTTACTCCTGGCAGGCTTAGAGGACCATATGGGATGCTAGGGATCAAACTCAGGTCAGCGACATGCAAGAAAAGCACGCTACTCACTGTTCTATTGCTCTGGCCCCAGGGCCCACATATTTAAAGTACTTTGAGTTAGCCACTTTTTATGAACTTCTTTTGTTAATATAATTTTGTCTTAATATTCCACATACTTTCAGGGTGCTTTATTGTTTTGAGGTGGTCAGGAATACTTTGTTGTTTTGGAGTGCCCAGCTTGCTATTTTGGGGACTATGCAGACCAAGGATAGAATGAGAATCTCCTGCATGCAAACCATGTATTCCAATCTTTATTTTATTTATTTGGCATTTTGGCCACACCTGGTGGTACTTGGATTACTCCTGGCTCTGCACTCAGGAATTATTCCTGGTGGGCTCTAGGGACTACATAGGATACATGGGATCGAACTCCGGTCAGCCATATATAAGGCAAGTGCCCTCCCTGCTGTACTGTCACTCCAGCCACAGCAGGTCCTCCACCTGTAAGCAACCTTTCCAGTCATATTCAGAAATTTTGCAGGGACACTGGTGGTGGTGACGCTCAGCACCTCCAAGGACACCAGCAGGGTTCTGGGGATCCAGCTCTAGATTCCCGCATGCAAAGTATATACGCCATTATAAGTTTGTGGGTTTGGTCCCTGACACTGCACTAGGGAAAAAAGAATATTTTATGGGGCCGGGTAGGTGGCGCTGAAGGTAAGGTGTCTGCCTTGCTAGCCCTAGCCAAGGAAGGACCTCGATTCGATCCCCCGGCGTCCCATATGGTCCCCCCAAGCCAGGGGCGATTTCTGAGCACATAGCCAGGAGTAACCCCTGAGCGTCGAACGGGTGTGGCCCAAAAACCAAAAAAAAAAAAAAAAAGAATATTTTATGTTTATAAAAAAAAAAAAAAAGCTGCTATAGAGCGGAGAGATAGCATGGTGATGGGGGTATTTGACTTGCATGTAGAAGGATGGTGGTTCGAATCCTGAGCCTGCCAGGAGTAACCCCTGAGTGCTGCCGGTTGTGACCCAAGCAAAACAAAACAAAATAGCTGCTATAGTCATTTCAAATTGGGACGGGAAGGTGGTTCAAAGGACTGAAGTTCATGCTTTGTACATAGCAGCCTTGGCTACAGTCCTGTGCTCCACATACAGAGTGTGGCCCTGGTAGTTCCCAGGACCACAGAGCCTGAGCACCATCAGCCTGAACATCGTCCTATTGCTGAGTGAGCCATCGTGACTCCGACCCTGGCTAGCGATTAGAAAACCACAAAATGTTTCCTATTCTCAGTTAATTGTTCTTACTTAGATAATTAATATAGTATGCTTTTACAAGTTTCTTTGCTTTGTTTGTTTTTTTTTTTTTTTTTTTTTTTTTTTTTTTTTTTTTGGTTTTTGGGCCACACCCGGTGACGCTCAGGGGTTACTCCTGGCTATGCGCTCAGAAGTCGCTCCTGGCTTGGGGGACCATATGGGATGCCGGGGGATCGAACCGAGGTCCATCCTAGGCTAGCGCAGGTAAGGCAGGCACCTTACCTTTAGCGCCACCTCCCGGCCCCGCTTTGTTTGTTTTTGTTTTAGGCCACTCTGGTGATACTTTGACTCAGCATTCCGGAATCACTGCTGGCAAGCACTTTACCCACTGTATGCATTTTTTTTGGTGGGGTGGGGTAGATTTTGTGCAGCTCTCAGGGGTTATTCCTGGCTCTGCGTTCAAAAGTTATTCCAGGCAGGCTCAGGAGACCATATGGGCCATATGGGATGCTGGGGATCGAATCCAGGGTGGCCACATGCGAGGAAATGCCCTACCTGCTGTGCTATTGCTCCAGCCCCCTTGCCCATATGCTTTTATTAAAATTAAATTCTACCTTAAAACCTACGGAGTCAGCATTTATTTGTGTCCTAAGTACTCAGTTGTTGTTTTGGGCCATACCTGAAGATTCATAGGGGTTACTCCTGGCAATGACTTGGGAACCATATGGGATGCTGAGGATCAAACTCAGATTGCTATGTGGGTGGCAAGTACCCTACCCACGGTACTATCTCTCCGATCCTTGGATTCTGATTTGGAGGAGTAAGTTGAGCCACACCCGATGGAGGTGCTCAAGGTTTACTTCTGACTCTGTGCTCGGAACCATAAGGGAGACCAGAGATCAAACCTGGATCTGTCCAGGGTCAGCTATGTGCAAGGCAAACACCCAACTGCTGTTCTATCACTCCAGCCTCTCATTGTATTCTAATTTTATTTATTTATTTATTTATTTATTTATTTTGGTTTTTGGGTCACACCCAGTGCTCAGAGGTTACTCCTGGCTCTATGCTCAGAAACCGTCCCTGGCAGGCACGGGGGACCATATGGGATGCCGGGATTCAAACCACTGTCCTTCTGTATGAAAGGCAAATGTCTTACTCCATGCTATCTCTCCAGCCCCCCCCACTTTTTTTATTTTGTATTCTGATTTTAAAAACAAAACTTAAAAGTTTAGAGGCTAGAGATAGTACAGAGAGTAGGGCATTTGCCTTGCACATGGATGACTTGGATTTGATCCCAGACATCCCATATGGTCCCATGAGCCTGCAGGAGTGATTTCTGAGCTCAGAGCCAGGAGTAACCTGAGTTCTGCCTCTTATGGCTCAAAACCAAAACAAAAAAAAGTTTATCCAAAATCCATGACTGAGCGATAGCACAGCAGGTTGGGTGTCTGCCTTGCACACAGCCGACCCTGGTTTAATGCTTGGCATCCCATATGTTCTCCCAAACCTGCCAGGAGTAATTTGTATGTGTGTGTTTTGGGGTCACACCTGGTGATGCTCAGGGCTATGTTCTTGGCTATGCACTCAAAAATTGCTCCTGGCTTCGGGGACCATATGGGACGCCTGGGGATCGAACCGCTTCTGTCCTAGTTAGCCATGTGCAAAGCAAATACCCTACCACTGCGCAACCGCTCCAGCCCTATAAGAGTAATTTCTAGGCCACACCCTGTTACACTCAGGTTTCTCCTTGCTATGAGCTCAGAAATCTCTTGGGGAATCATATGGAATGCCAAGGGATCGAACTGAGGTCCACCCTAGGTTAGTATGCGCAAAGCAAATGCCCTACCACTTGCGCCACTGTGCTGGCCCCCAAGAGTAATTTCTAAGCACAGAGTCTGGAATAATCTCTGAGTGCTCCTCTGCATGACCCAGAAAACAACAAATTTAAGCAAGAGTGATCCATTTTTGTTGAGTGTGATTAATATTCTGTCTTGATTTTTAGTTCTTTTAGAATAACAGGTGACTTGGGCCGGAGAGATAGCATGGAGGTAAGGCGTTTGCCTTTCATGCAGAAGGATGGTGGTTCGAATCCCGGCATCCCATATGGTCCCCGAGCCTGCCAGGAGCAATTTCTGAGCGTAGAGCCAGGAGTAATCCCTGAGCACTGCCGGGTGTGACCCAAAAACCATTTAAAAAAAAAAGAATAACAGGTGACTTTCAGGTAGGGAGGGTTTGGGGCCAGTACTCAGGGGCTGTTCCTGGCCTGTGACCTGGAGTGACCCTCATGGTGCTCGGGGATTATATGCAGTGCCAGGAACTTAATAGAGGTCACCCACGAGGCAATTTACCTTACCACCAGTCAGGTACCTTCCCTCTCCAGTTCTTGCAAGAGACCTCTTTTTTTTTTCTTTTTTGGTTTTTGGGCCACACCCGGCGATGTTCAGGGGTTACTCCTGGCTGTCTGCTCAGAAACAGCTCCTGGCAGGCACGGGGACCATATGGGACACCGGGATTCGAACCAACCACCTTTGGTCCTGGATCAGCTGCTTTCGAGGCAAACGCCACTGTGTTATTTGGGGGGGGTGGGGTCACACCTGGCAGCGCTCAGGGGTTACTCCTGGCTCTACACTCAGAAATCGCTCCTGGCAGGCTCGGGGGACCATATGGGAAGACGGGATTCAAACCACTGTCCTGCATGCAAGGCAAATGCCCTACCTCCATGCTACTTCTCTGGCCCTGATTACTTTTTTTTTTAATTTGGGAGAGAACTTTCTTATCATTTTTCCCCTAGAAAAACCTTCGACCTATTGACTTGCTTTCTAGGCCTTCAAGCAGTTTGATAACTGGCCATAGGGGGTCACTGTTGCAGCAGAGGCTCTGGAAGCTGACCATAGGCTCCCAGAGTCCACAGATATAAATAATCTCATCAACTAGAAAAATTCTTCTTTATTTTTGTTTTGGGGCCACATCCAGAGATACTTAGGGATTACTCCTGGCTCTGCACTCAGGAATTACTTAAGGTGGGCTTGGAGAAACCTTATAGGATGACAGGATCAAACACTACCACCACCCACCCATATCAGAGGCTGCAAATGGCCAATCCACTCCAGCCCCTGGATTTTTTTTTTTTTTTTTTTTTTTAGGGTTTAGGTCATACCTAGTGGTGCTCAGGATTTACTCCTGGTCCTATATTTGGGGATCACTCCTGACAATGCTCAAGGGATTATATGGGGTGCAGAGCATCAAACCTGGGTCATCTATGTGCAAGGCTTACCTTCCTAATCTGCCCCCACCCATTTCTCTTATGCTTTCAACCGGTGAGGTAAGGTGTCTGCCTTGCAAGTGCTAGCCAAGGAAGGACCGCAGTTCGATACCCGGCGTCCCATATGGTCCCCACAAGCCAGGGGCAGTTTCTGAGCTCTTAGCCAGGAGTAACCTCTGAGCATCAAATGGGTATGGCCCGAAAAACCAAAAAAAACCTCAACTCTCCAGATAAACCTGGTAGCAAGCAGTAGAGAGATAAAGTGAAGCAACTCTGGCTTCAATTATTGTTTTGGCCGATGCTTTAACTATCCGGCTATTCCTGACTGCCGATGCTAATGAAGGACCACTTCACATGGCAAGTGAAGGTCAAGTGCTTGTTCATCAAGACAACCAAGTCAAAGAACCACTTTTTTTGTGTGTTTGTATTTATTTTGGGTCACACATAGCAGAACTCAGAACTTACTCTTGTGTTCAGGGATCAATTTGTCTTACATGCAGCCGACCTGATTTTGATCCCCGGCATCCCATAAGGTCCTCTGAGCCTGGTAGGAGTGATTTCTAAGCGGAGAACCAGGAGTAACCCTTGAGCACACTGCTGGATGAGGCCCAAAAACAAATAATAACGGACCGAAGATATATCATGGAGGTAGGGCATTTGCCTGCATGCAGAGGATCAGTGGTTCAAATCCTGGCATCCCATATGGTCCCCCGAGCCTGCCAGGAGTGATTTCTGAGCATAGAGCCAGGAGGAACCCCTGAGCACTGCCGGGTGTGACCCAAAAACCAAAGACAAAAATAATAACAAGACATTTATTATTAGTGGGGAGATGACACCAAGCAATGCTGTGCACCCGGTGCTGGGATCAAACCCAAGACCCTGCACATTCAGAACAGGTTTTCTACCATCTGAAGCAGGTATTTTTCTTAGAAAGGACCCTCCTAACATTCCTCAAGGAACCCTGTAGTGTCAGGGATCTAACCCCAGCCCTTAGCCCATCAGGCAGTAATGATTTTTGTTTGTTTGTTTTTGGGTCACACCCAGCAGTGTTCAGGGGATACTCCTGGCCTGTGCTCAGAAATTGCTCCTTGGGGCCGGGCGGTGGCGCTGGAGGTAAGGTGCCTGCCTTACCTGCGCTAGCCTAGGAGACGGACCGCGGTTCGATCCCCCGGCGTCCCATATGGTCCCCCAAGCCAGGAGCGACTTCTGAGCGCATAGCCAGGAGTAACCCCTGAGCGTTACCGGGTGTGGCCCAAAAACCAAAAAAAAAAAAAAAAAAAAAGAAATTGCTCCTGACAGGCACAAGGACCATATGGGATGCCGGGATTCGAACCACCATCCTTCTGCATGGAAGGCAAACACCCTACCTCCATGCTATCTCTCCGGCCCCAGGCAGTAATGATTTTGCATCAATAAAATGCCATCTGGGTGGAGGGAGGACAACATTAGTGGTGGGATTGCCCCTGATTCAATGTCATTATGTACCTAAAAAATTACTGTGAGAGATTTGTAATCCACTTTGGCCAAAATAAAAATTAAAAATAAATAAAATAAATAAATAAAATGCCATGTGAAAAAGAAACATTAAAAGGTTAGTTTTTCCAGGAGCCAGAGAGATAGCATGGAGGTAGGGAGTTTGCCTTGCATGCAGAAGGATGGTGGTTTGAATCCTGGCATCCCATATGGTCCCCCAAGCCTGCCAGGAGCAATTTCCTAGCATAGGGCCAGGAGTAACCAAAGTGCTGCCGGGTATGATCCAAAAACCAAAAAGTAAAAAAATAAATAAATGGTTATTCCAATGCTAGAGAAGAGAAAGCCATAGATAAGGCTCTATAGACCATCAACTTTGGCTTCAGTAAAGGAGGTTTCTAATGCTAAATGTCTCCTTTCTAGAACTCACAAAACAGCAGCCTGCCAGAGTGCAGAGTGAATATAACAGAAAAGACACACCTCTGGGGCTGGAGTGATAGCACAATGGGTAAAGTGCCTTGCATGTGGTAGACCCCACTTTGACCCCCAGCGTCCCATAGGGTCCCCCACCCCACCCCACCCCACCCGCAGCCTGCCAGGAGTAACTTCTGAGTGCAGAACCAGAAGTTCTGAGCGCCACTGGGTGTGGCCAAAACAAAACTGTTATATTAATTAATTATATGAGTCTTTTTTTGGGGGGGTGGGGCTACACCTGGTGGTGCTCAGGGGTTACTCCTGGCTGTCTGCTCAGAAATAGCTCCTGGCAGGCACGGGGAACACATATGGGACATCGGGAATCGAACCAACCACCTTTGGTCCTGGATCGGCTGCTTGCAAGGCAAACGCTGCTGTGCTATCTCTCCGGGCCCTATATGAGTCTTTTATGGTGCATGAGGACTCTATTATTTTATACAACACTAAACAACAAAAAGACATTTCAAACATTAACTATCCTTTTTTTTTTTTTTTTTTGGTTTTTGGGTCACACCCGGTGGTGCTCAGGGGTTACTCCTGGCTGTCTGCTCAGAAATAGCTCCTGGCAGGCACGGGGGACCATATGGGACACCGGGATTCGAACCAACCACCTTTGGTCCTGGATCGGCTGCTTGCAAGGCAAACGCCACTGTGCTATCTCTCCGGGCCCAAACATTAATTATCTTGATCTTTTTTTCCTTCCTTTTTTTTTTTTCCTTGGGGGAGCCACACCCGTTTGATGCTCAGGGGTTACTCCTGGCCAAGCACTCAGAAATTGCCCCTGGCTTGGGGGGACCATATGGGACTCCGGGGGATTGAACCGAGGTCTCGATCTTTCCTTGACTAGTGCTTGCAAGGCAGGCACCTTACCTCTAGCGCCACCTCACCGGCCCCTTTTCCTTCCTTCTTCATCTGCACTCAACAGAGGGTTTCTTGGGCAGCTTTGCATGCAGCTAACACAGGATGGATCCTGGTTTGAACCCCGGCATCCCATATGGTCCCCAAGCCTGCCAGGAGCAACTTATGAGCACAGAGCTAGGAGTAACCCCTGAGCACTACGGGTGTGACTAAAAAAACAAGAAAAGTTTCTAGAGATTCCTGTAGGCCATCCACAGACTATTTAGCACCACAGGCTGGGACCAGGCCTTTGTCTCCCCTACAACTCTTTCAACCACCCCACCACCCACCAACCCACACCAGCACACCAATCCCCCCACTTCTCTGCTCTCTTCACCAGAGTCCAGTACCTGTGTGACCCCCCATGATCACTGACCTCTCTAGGCTTAATCACATTTCCTGTGGGGGACTAGAGCCTATAAGATTCTCTCATCATCTTAAACCTGAGTGTAGTCCAGCAAGTAGGTCGTTTGCTTTGCATGTGGCTGACCCGGGTTCGAACCCCAGCATCCCATCCCATATAGTCTCTGAGCCAGCCAGGGTGAGTGAAGAGCCAGGAATAAACCCTGAGCGCAGCTGGGTGTGGCAAAACAATAGAAAAGATCCTCTCATCTGACAGTTTCCACCACAGAACTTCCCGCTTTTCAGATTCTCAACATTGAGGACTTTAATTCCTATTTACCACATGAGGCAGACATTTCAAGGCATCCACACAGAAATTGCTATTGAAACAATGGCCTTTCTATGTTGGAAATAGAAATAAAGGGGAGAGGCTGAGTGATAGCACAGCAGTAGGGCATTTGCCTTACACACAGAGGACCCAGGACGGGACGGTGATTCAAATCCCAGATTCCCATATGGTTCCCCTTGCCTGCCAGGAGCAAGTTCTGAGCGCAGAGCCGGGAGTAACTCCTGAGCACCACCAGGTGTGACCCAAAAACAAACCAAAACTATGAAATAAACAAAGGACCACAAGGGGGGCCGGCAAGGTGGCGCTAGAGGTAAGGTGTCTGCCTTGCAAGTGCTAGCCAAGGAAGGACCGCGGCTTGATTCCCCGGCCTCCCATATGGTCCCCCTAAGCCAGGGGCAATTTCTGGGCACTTAGCCAGGAGTAACTCCTGAGCATCAAACGGGTGTGCCCCCCCCCAAAAAAAAAAGACCACAGGGAACCCAAATTCTGGTCTTGGTTAATGATCTTCAGTCAGGTGGGACCAGAGTGATAGCATGGCGGTAGGGCGTTTGCTGTGCATGCAGGATGGTGGTTCGAAACTCAGCATCCCATATGGTCCCCCAAGCCTGCCAGGAGCGATTTTAAGCACAGAGCCAGGAATAACCCGAGTGCTGCTGGGTGTGGCCCACAAAAAAAAAACAATCTTCAATCTAGGGCCGGAGAGATAGCACAGCAGTAAAGTGTTTGCCTTGCATGCTGCTGATCCAGGATGGATGGTGGTTCAAATCCCAGCTTCCCATATGGTCCCCCGTGCCTGGCAGGAGTGATTTCTGAGCATAGAGCCAGGAGTAACCTCTAAGTGTCGCCAGGTGTAACCCAAAAACAAAAACAAAAGAATCTTCAGTCATAAAATAAAAAGAATCTTAAGTCATATTGTAACCCAGCAGAACAAGCCATGTTTCCAATCCAGGTTCCATTCTGAACTATTTTTTCTTTTTTGTGTCTGTGGGGAGTTGGACCACTCCTGGTGGTGCTCAAGAGTTACTCCTGGGCCCGGAGAGATAGCACAGCAGCGTTTGCCTTGCAAGCAGCTGATCCAGGACCTAAGGTAGTTGGTTCGAATCCCGGTGTCCTATATGGTCTCCCGTGCCTGCCAGGAGCTATTTCTGAGCAGACAGCCAGGAGTAATCCCTGAGCACCGCAGGTGTGGCCCCAAAAAAAAAAAAAAAAAAGAGAGTTACTTCTGGTTCTGGATTCAGAAATCACTCCAGGGGCTGAAGAGATAGCATGGGGGGTAAGGCGTTTGCCTTGCATGCAGAAGGAGGGTGGT
The DNA here is from genome assembly GCF_024139225.1 of Suncus etruscus. Taxonomy (NCBI): domain Eukaryota; kingdom Metazoa; phylum Chordata; class Mammalia; order Eulipotyphla; family Soricidae; genus Suncus; species Suncus etruscus. The sequence continues at coordinate 106,960,721 of NC_064856.1, forward strand.
TCGAATCCCAGCATCCCATATGGTCCTGAGCCTGCCAGGAGCGATTTCTGAGCATAGAGCCAGGAGTAACCCCTGAGCTCCGCCGGGTGTGACCCAAAAACCAAAAAAGAAAGAAAGAAAGAAATCACTCCTGGCTGGCTCAGGAGACTATATGGAATGCAGAGAGATCAGACCTTGGTCAATCCTGAGTTGGCCGGGTGCAAGACAATACCTTACTGTACTATTGCTTGGTCCCCTTAACTAGTTTTCCAACCTTGAACAAGTTAACTTGATTTTTTCCTATCTCCTTTATCCTTTATTAGGGAAAAAGAAAAGTGGTGGTGAGGGGAGGAAGCAGAGGGTATAATAAACTCATCAAGTTGTTGAGGATTCCATAAGAATGTAAAATCTGGGGCCCAAGCAATGCACACTGGGTGGGGCTTTGCCTTGGATGAAGTTGACTGGGTTTAGATCCCGAGTATCCCATCCTGCGAGGAACAATTTCTGAGTGCAGAGTCAGAATTAACCTAAATTCCTCTGGGTGTGGCCCCCAAACCAAAATTAAACAAACGAAAAGTAAAATCCTTAGGGCTAGAGTGCTAGTTCAGCGGGTAGGAAGCTTGTCTTTCATGCCAGGAGTTGATTGCTGATTACAGAGCCAGAAAGGAAGCCGGAGCACTACTGGTGTGTGGCCCTAAAACCAGATACATAAGAATTTGAAATCAAGGGGGCAGATAGTACAGCAGTAGGGAGCTTGCCTTGCATGCAGCCAATCCTGCAGCCAATCCTGCATCCTGCATTCGAATCCTGGCATCCCATATACCCTATGCCAACCAGGAGCGATTTCTGAGCACAGAGCCAGGAGTGTTTTATATATATATAAAATCACCAGTAGAAATCCAGTACACAGGAGAGCAATCACAGCCACCCCCCAATTGTGAGTCCCCTCCTTGGCATGATTCTAAGAAAAAAATACCCTCGGGGGGGCCCAGAGAGATAGCACAGCTGTGTTTGCCTTGCAAGCAGCCGATCCAGGACCAAAGGTGGTTGGTTCGAATCCCGGTGTCCCACATGGTCCCCCGTGCCTGCCAGGAGCTATTTCTGAGCAGACAGCTAGGAGTAACCCCTGAGCACCGCCGGGTGTGGCCCAAAAAAAAAAAAAATACCCCCGGAAATGAGCAATGACACAGAGGAGGGTGTTTGTCTTGCACACACTGATCCCAGTTTGATCCCTGGCATACCATATGGTCCCCAGAGCACAGTCAATAGATTCCTGTGCTCAGAGCCAGGAGGAAACCCTGAGCACCGCCAAGTGTGGCCCAAAACGAAAACAAAAGTCTACTGTGTTCTCTACCTAGCTCACTTCCCTTCCCAAAAGCAACCTGAAACCCAGCCCCCGCTTCTCCCAAGATCCCTTAAAAGAGGAACCCAGAGGGTTTGCGTGAGAAAGCAGCCAACACCAATTGAGAGAGACACTTGCTTCTAGTTTTATGGAGCCGAATGCAGAGAAGCCACGACACACTCAGGAAAACTCCCAGGTCATGCCCGGAGAAGGGCTGATTATAGGCTTCTGCCCCCTTTCCTCCCTGCTTCCCCCAAGTTCTGGCACTCTGATGGAAGGGAAAGAAAACTGTCAGACGGTACCTTCCTGGCCATCAAGTAGGTGGCCAAGGAGATGCTTGTCCAGCGACACTTTCTTGGTCCAAGCCCACTTAGCTGATGGTCACACTGCAAGTTTTTTAGTTTTTGGCACCCGCTACAAACTCTTTGGGTGGCCCCCCACCCCCACTGTTCTGCCTGTCGGCGGGAGGGGAGCCGGGCAGGGACTGGGCACCCAGATGCAGGGCAGCCTCGGGGTCGGGCTTGCTGCGTTTGGCCAAGTCCTCGTTGTGCGCCTTGCGGATGTGGCGGTACAGGTCCCCCGACTGCGTGTAGCTTCGCAGGCAGTAGCGACACTCGTAGGGGCGTTCTCGGGTGTGGACGGTGGCGTGTCTACGCAGCGTGTATGAACACGAGAAGGTCTTCCCGCAGGTCTTACAGGTGGGCACATCCTCCGGGAAGACCCCGAAATTCCCGGGAGCCGCTTCGTACTCAGAAGGCAAGTACAGGGGTTCGTGAAGGGCCGGGGGTGCGGGCAGTGGGGAAGCCACCAGGCTTCGGTGATACTGCCCCGAACCGGGCAGCAAATGGTAAGGGACAGGAGGCTCAGGAGGCAGAAAGTGCTCGCTGGGCCCCACGTCCTCAACTGCTCTGGGCTCCTCAAATGCCTCTGGTGGGGGTGGTTGCCCCCCAAACACTGCTCCGGCAGCAGCTGGGTACAGCCCTTCCGGACACTGTGGCTGCACTTCGGCTGCATCAGGCTCCTCGTCGGAAATCACAATCGCTTCTACCTTCACTTGGACCAGTTCAGCTTCCACTGGGGCTGGAGCCTGGGACGGGATGGGGGCCGGGACAGGGGCAGCTGCAGACGGGGAGTAGAAGCCTTGCAAAGGTCCACCAGCACCCCTGGGTTCCACCACCCTGAGACTCTCAGGACCCACATCAAGGGATGCCAGTGGCTCTGCAGCCACAGCCGGGAGGCCAGAAGCAAAGTAGTTTACAGGAATGGTCTCTGTGGAGCTGCTGGGGCTGGCAAGAGAGACATCAGCCATGGGTGGGAGCGGTGCCCGCAGATGGGACAAGTCAACCTCCACGCCAGGCTGCGTAGTGTCGGCCCCACTGGGTCCCGGTGGCTCATCTGGAGGACAGATAGTGGGTGAGGGAGCCACTGGGCCTTTCCATTCGTCTTTGCCCCAGTGGCTGGAGGTCTCGGCGGGTGGCATTGAAGGCTGGGGGCCACGAGAAGTGCTGGGCAAAAATTCCAGACCAGGGGCTTGTGAGTTGGTTTCCTCCTCCTTCTTGGTACTGTCTGCCTCGGCCAGTGCCCTGGCTTGCAGTCGCCTCTTACACACCTTGACGATGTCATTCATGTGCAAGTAGCTGGCAGCGGCCAGCACGTCCTCCACGGGGGTGTCGCCCCTCAGAACCAGTTGGCCAGCGTACATAAAGTCCAGGAGCAAGCCAAAGGCCGGGGCTGTGACAATCTCGTTGTGGATGCACACCAGATCTCTCTTCTCCAGTTCCCTCTCCTTGTAGAAAAGCTGGAAGAAGGGGCTGCAGCAGGCCAGCACAGCCCGATGAGCCAAGAACTGGGTGCTCCCCACCATCACGGTGCAGTCACACAGAAAACCCTGGGACTGTTGCTCCCGCAGGCTCTGCAGCAGCAGCTGGCTGTGTTCTGGGAACTCCATAGCACCCCAGGAAGGGAAAAGAGACCCTAGAAAGGTCCCCAGCAGTGGCTCCCTGGGAAGAGAGAAGAGTGGGGTTAGGACGGATTAGGACAGTTACCTCCCACCAGATCAAGCCCTATGCTCTCTCTTGCCACCCAAAACCAGGCCACACACAACCCCTTGACCCCAAGATAGGGGTTACACTGCCCTCCTTACTCCTCCTAGTTCCCACCCAGTTGTCTACTTTAAGCTCCGCCCCCAAAGCACAAGCCACGCCCCATCAACGGAAGTCCAGCCCCGGAAGTCCCGCCCCTCAACCAGCCTCCCATTTCCTCAATGCGCACCCGGTCGCTTCCAGTCGCTTCTACAATTTAAGGAAATCTTGCTCCCTCCCGGGTCTTCCCGGCCGGTACCTCTACGTCCCACTCCAGCAACGCCCTGAGCCTCGTCCTCTCGCATTCCAGGGCTTAAGGAGTCCTAATGGAGGAGAACTAGCCGAGAAAGCTGATTCCTTCACCCACCACCGAGCAAGCCATCGAGCAGGCTCCGCCCCTTCCCACCTTCTCCGTTCCGATTGGTGGAAGCTCTTTCTCCCCGTCACTGATTGGCTCACGCTCCACTGGCCCCGCCCCGCCCCGAGCGGCGTCTTCTAGCGGGCGTCGGTCAAGCAGTGCGGCTCCGGATTGGCTGCCGCTTCTGTCAATCTCATCCTCCTGGTCCCGCCTTCCTGGGCGCAGCGCTCTCCTGATTGGCTGAGCCGCTCCATCCCCTGGAGGAGCTCTAAGGCTGGACCAGAACTTGGCCCCTGGGAGGAAGGAGAGTGCTTTGCTGGATTGTATCCTCTAAAGTCATGTCATAGTTGTAGGACGAGCAGAAAATTGAGAACCAACCAATTGTAGCCAGGAAACCCGGGCCTAGCTGGGCTCTTTCTGCCATCACCAGGAGTAGTGGTCTTTTCCCGCCTTTAGAAGTTCCAGCAAAGCTGGGGCTGGAGAGATAGCATGGAGGTAAGGCGTTTGCCTTTCATGCAAGAGGTCATCGGTTCGAATCCCAGCGTCCCATATGGTCCCCCGTGCCTGCTAGGAGCAATTTCTGAGCATGGAGCCAGGAGTAACCCCTGAGCACTGCCGGGTGTGACCCAAAAACCACAAAAAAAAAAAAAAAAAAAAAAAAGAAGTTCCAGCAAAGGGTCTGAGTGATAGCACAGCAGTAAGGTGTTTGCCTTGCATGTGGCCTCCCTGGGACAGGCCCGGGTTCCATCCCAGGAATTCCATATGGAATCCCTGAGCCTGCCAGAAGCAACTTCTGAGCCCGGAGCCACAGGTGACACCCCTGAGCATTGCTGGGTGTGGCCCCAAAACCAAAACAAATAATCAAACAAACAAAAATTCTAGCAAGCTTTGACCTCCAACTGCCCATCTGATGGATCCAGGTTGATTGGTGGGTGTAGATCTCTGCAGGAAGTCTGAATTTGAACTCCCAGCCACCTTGTGTCTTTAAGTGTGCTGGGCAGGTGCTGATAAAGGAAAGGAAGGAGGAAGGGCAAGACTCCAAAATGTGGGCAGGAGAGATAGTTCAAAGGGCTCAGCGCATGCGGGAGAGTCTCATTGGATCCCAGATACCATCTGGTCCCCTGAGCATCCAGAGGAAGTAGCTACCCAGCTCCCAGCTCCCAGTAGAGTCCAAACCCACCCCACTCCACCCTCCCAGAAAAAGACTGCAGTGTGCCAGGATAAGGAAAATGATGTGCATAGGTGTGTCTTAAAACCATCTTTAAGACACACACCCTCCTCCCAAGATAAGCAGAGTAAAGGCCTGTCTTTGGGATCTAGAGTCCTTTTTGTTTAGTTGGTTTTGGTTTTGAACCATGCCCAGGGGAGCTCAGGGTTTCTCCTGGATCTGAGCTTAGAAATTACTCTTAGTGGGGCCGCCGAGGTGGCGCTAGATATAAGGTGTCTGCCTTGCAAGTGCTAGCCAAGGAAAGATCGCAACCGCAGTTCTATCCCCCGGCGTCCCTTATGGTCCCCCCAAGCCAGGGACAATTTCTGAGCACTTAGCCAGGAATAACCCCTGAGCATCAAATGGGTGTGGCCTGAAAAACAAAAACAAAAAGAAAAAACAAAACAAAAAAGAAATTACTCTTGGCAGACTCTGAGGATCATCTGGGATGTGGGGAAATCAAACCCGGGTTGGTCGCGTGCAAGGCAAACGCTCTACGCACTGTGCTATAGCTTCAGCCCCTGAACTGAAGATTCTTATCTCTTCTACCCAGGCCACAGCTGGCAGAGTTATCAGTAGAATAAATAAACCCACCACATGAACTCTAAATTGCTCTGCAACCAAATTCTTCTGTAAGACTTAGCCCAGTTGGAGAGATAGCACAGCGGTGTTTGCCTTGCAGACAGCCGATCCAAGACCTAAGGTGGTTGGTTCGAATCCCAGTGTCCCATATGGTCCCCCGTGCCTGCCAGGAGCTATTTCTGAGCAGACAGCCAGGAGTAACCCCTGAGCACCGCCGGGTGGGCCCAAAAACCAAAAAAAAACAAAAACAAAAACAAAACAAAAAAAAGACTTAGCCCAGTCTAGGGCCATTTTCTGACTATTCTTTTTTTTTTTGGGGGGGGGTGGTCACACCTGGCAGCGCTCAGGGGTTACTCCTGGCTCTACGCTCAGAAATCTCTCCTGGCAGGCTCGGGGGACCATATGGGATGCCGGGATTCAAACCACTGTCCTTCTGCATGAAAGGCAAATGCCTTACCTCCATGCTATCTCTCCAGCCCCCAATGCCTTTTCTGTTTGTTTGTTTTTTTTTGGGGGGGGGAGTTTGGGGGAGTTACACTCAAAAGCGCTCAGGAGCTACTCCTGGCTCTGTGCTCAGAAATCGCTCCTCGGGGGACTATATGTGATGCCAGAATTCGAACCACCATCCTTCTGCTTGGTGACAGTCACATACAGTTTACATGCTCCTTGGCTTAAGACCCCACTGCCAAAACCAAAAAAAAAAGACCCGAGACCACCTCTGCAAGATTTTCTTCCAAGAATTCCTTCTCAAGTCCGCACCACTTTTTATATGGGAGCCAAAAAACGAACTGAATAACTTTTGTTTATATTTCCCCCGATTTCCTTAAGGTCTGGTTTAGAGAAGACAGTTTGGGTCTCACATCTGTTTCTGTTTTCAAGCTGACACAATGTTTTGATAACTGGAAGAAAAGTGGGCATCATATGGGCTAAGGGAGGTTTGGGATTTTATTGGTAAGGACTTTGTTATTCTGTCAATAGGAAGCTATTGTGGATTTGAAGGGGAATACTGTAATATGATTCTTGTTCTTTTTTGGGGGGTGGGGAGGTATGGGGGTTAGACCACCATGCCCAAGGGTATTTGGGAGCTACTCTGAACTGCCTTTAGGGGTCATTCCCAGAAGTGGCAGTGTGGGGCCAGAGAGATAGCACAACGGTAGGGCATTTGTCTTACATGTGGCCTACCCAGGACAGACCCGGATTCCATCCCTTGCATCCCATATGGTCCCCCGTGCCTGCCAGGAGTGATTTCTTTCTTTTTTTTGGGGGGGGTCACCCCTGGCACTCAGGGGTTACTCCTGGCTCTGTGCTCAGAAATCGCTCCTGGCAGGCTCAGGGGACCATATGGGATGCCGGGATTTCAACCACCATCCTTCTGCATGCAAGGCAAATGCCCTACTTTCATGCTATCCCTATGGGCCCCTAGAGCTATTTCTGAACGCAGAGCTAGGAGTAACTCCTGAGCGATTTGGATGTGATCCAAAACAAACAAAAAAGTGGCCATTAGACCCTATGGTGCAAGGCATCTAACCTGGGTCAGCTGTATGCAAGGCAAGGGCCTTAACCCATGTATTCTCTCTAGTCCATGCTTCCTTTTTTAGAGATTTTTTTTGTGGCTAACTCTGGAGAAGGGATGGTTAGGTTAGAGTTAGCACAGCGGTGTTTGCCTTGCAAGCAGCTGATCGGGGACCTAAGGTGGTGGGTTTGAATCCCGGCGTCCCATATGGTTTCCCATGCCAGCCAGGAGAGCAGATAGCCAGGAGTAACCCCTGAGCACTGCCGGATGTGGCCCAAAAAAGAGAAAGAAAAATATTAGCAGTAGGCAGGAAATTATGTAAATATTCCAATGAGAGATGATGGCAATTAAGCAGCGTAATTATGATGGTGCTTGAAAGAGGTGCTGAGTCAATAGAATTTGGTAAACTGAGTATAAAATGAAAACAAGAATACAAAGAATTCATGAAAGGGGCCGGAGAGATAGCATAGCGGTAGGACATTTGCCTTTCTTTTTTTTTTTTTTGGTTTTTGGGCCACACCCGGTGACGCTCAGGGGTTACTCCTGGCTATGTGCTCAGAAGTCACTCCTGGCTTGGGGGACCATATGGTACGCCGGGGGATCGAACCGCGGTCCGTCCTAGGCTAGCGCAGGCAAGGCAGGCACCTTACCTCCAGTGCCACCGCCCGGCCCTGGACATTTGCCTTTCAAGCAGCCAACCCAGGACCAATGGTGGTTTGAATCCCGGCATCCCGTATGGTCCCCTGAGCCTGCCAGGAGAGATTTCTGAGCACAGAGCCAGGAATAACCCCTGAGTGCTGCCAGGTGTGGTTAAAAAAAATTATGAAAGGCCAGGATTTTTTGTTTTATTTTGTTTTTAGTTTTTGGATCACACCGGCCTCTGTGCTCAGTAGGCTGACAGGGATTTAAGGAATCAAACCAAGGTCACTCCTTTGCAAAGCACATGCCCTCCCTGTTTTATTGTTAGATCGGGAAATAATGGAGGAAGAAATTATAGAGAATTCTATATCTTTGTGGGGTAGTTTTCTTTTTTTTTTTTTTTTTTTTTTTTTTTTTTGTGATTTTTGGGTCACACCCGGCTGTGCTCTGGGGTTTTTCCTGGCTCTGTGCTCAGAAACTGCTCCTGGCAGGCACGGGGGACCATATGGGACGCCGGGATTCGAACCGATGACCTTCTGCATGAAAGGTAAACAAACGCCTTACCTCCATGCCATCTCTCCGGCCCCGTGGGGTAGTTTTCCTTTGATCACACCTGATGGTTTCTTGGGGAGACCACATGGGATGTTGGGAATTGAACCCAGATCTGCTGACTGCAAGAAAAACACCCTACTCTGTACAATCTCTCCAGCCTCAAGAGAGTTCTGTTTCTGACTCTGATCTTTTTCTGTTTTGTTTTGGGCCACACCCAGAGGCACTCAGGGGTAACTCCTGGCTCTTCACTCATGAATTATTCCTGGCAGGTTAGAGGGACCATATGGGTTCAGCCAAGGACTGAACCCAGGTTGGCCACGTGCAAGGCAAAAGCCCTACCTGCTGATGGGGCCGGGCGGTGGCGCTGGAGGTAAGGTGCCTGCCTTGCCTGCGCTAGCCTAGGACGGACCGCGGTTCGATCCCCCGGCGTCCCATATGGTCCCCCAAGCCAGGAGCGACTTCTGAGCGCATAGCCAGGAGTAACCCCTGAGCATTACCGGGTGTGGCCCAAAAACCAAAAAAAAAAAAAAAAAAAGCCCTACCTGCTGTGTTATCGCTCCAGCTTCCAGTCTTTGATCTCTTTTTATCTTTTTGGTTTGTTTGTATGTTTGTTTTTGGGTCACACCCGGTGGCGCTCTGGGCTCTGCACTCAGAAATCGCTCCTTGCAGGCTCTGGGAACCATATGGGATGCCAGGAATCAAACCCATATCTGTCCTGTGTTGCACAGTTGGGGCCAGCACGGTGGCGCTAGAGGTAAGGTGTCAGCCTTGCCAGTGCTAGCCTAGGAAGGACCGCAGTTCAATCCCCCAGGTCCCACGTGGTCCCCCAAGCCAGGAGCGACTTCTGAGCGCATAGCCAGGAGTAACCCCTGAGCGTTACCAGTGTGGCCCCCCCAAAAAAAAAAAACAAAACAGAAAAAAGATTAACAACCTTATTTCCTTGGGTTCAGAACAGATCAAAGACAACCTCCTCGAGGACTTTGAAACTGGTCAAGATATATTTGGGACACTCTGTGAATATATTTGGGACACTCTGTGAAGGCCATGTTGAGTGAACCCAGATTTTATTAATTGATTTGTTTGTGTTAGTTTTGGGACCACTCTTTTTTTTTTGGGGGGGGGTTTGTTTTTTTTTTTGTTTTTGGGCCACACCCGGTAACGCTCAGGGGTTACTCCTGGCTATGTGCTCAGAAGTTGCTCCTGGCTTGGGGGACCATATGGGACACCGGGGGATCGAACCTCGGTCTGTCCAAGGCTAGCGCAGGCAAGGCAGGCACCTTACCTTTAGCGCCACCGCCCGGCCCCAGGACCACTCTTGGATATTCTCAGGACTTATTTCTGGCTCTGCACTCAGGGATCACTTCTAGCTGGGCTCTAGGTACCATATATGGTGCTGACAATGGAACCCAGCTGGACTGTGTTTAAGGCAGTCTAACAACTGTACTATGTCTCTGGCCCCCAAATTTCATACTTTTTGTACTCAATATTCTCTCAAAGAAAAAGATTAAAAAGTGGGGTTGTAAGGGCCGGCGAGGTGGCGCTAGAGGTAAGGTGTCTGCCTTGCAAGCGCTAGCCAAGGAAAGATCACGACCGCGGTTCAATCTCCCGGCATCCCATATGGTGCCCCCAAGTCAGGGGCAATTTCTGAGCGCTTAGCCAGGAGTAACCCCTGAGCATCAAACGGGTGTGGCCCGAAAAAACAAACAAAAAAAAAGGGGCCGGGCGGTGGCGCTAAAGGTAAGGTGCCTGCCTTGCCTGCGCTAGCCTTGGACAGACCTCGGTTCGATCCCCCGGTGTCCCATATGGTCCCCCAAGCCAGGAGCAACTTCTGAGCACATAGCCAGGAGTAACCCCTGAGCGTTACCAGGTGTGGCCCAAAAACCAAAAACAAAACAAAACAAAACAAAACAAAAAAAAAAAAAAGTGGGGTTGGGGGTCAGAGTGATAGTACAGTGGTAGGATGCATGCGCTGACCCAGGATGCACCTGGGTTCGATCCCCGACATCCCATATGGTCCCCCGAACCTGCCAGGAGTGATTTCTGAGTGCATAGCCAGAAGTAACCCCTGAGCCCCTGAGTGTCACTGGGTATGGCCCAAAAACCAAAAAAAAAAAAAAAAAGAAAAAAAGAAAAATGGAGTCAGAGAAATAGTCCAGTGGGTAGGACATTTACCTTGCACACAGTCACTCGGGTTCAATCCCTGACATTCCATATGGTCCCATATGGTCCTTTGAACACCTCCAGGAGTAATGCTTGAGTACAGAGCCAGGCATAAGCCGTGAGCACTGATTTACTTATTATAAATAAATAAAAAAAAAAAGAAAAATTTGACTTCTCTGTGTATTCAATGTTAGGAACACTATTTTTTGAGCCTTTGCTAAATGCTGGCAACAAACAGAAAGGTCATTTTCTGGGGCCGGAGAGATAGCATGGAGGTAAAGTGTTTGCCTTTAAAGCAGAAGGACGGTGGTTGGGGCCGGGAAGGTGGCGCTAGAGGTAAGGTGTCTGCCTTGCAAGCGCTATGGTTCCCCCAAGCCAGGGGCGATTTCTGAGCACATAGCCAGGAGTAACCCCTGAGCGTCAAACGGGTGTGGCCCAAAAACCAAAAAAAAAAAAAAAAAAAAAAGAAGGACGGTGGTTCAAATCCCAGCATCCCATATGGTCCCCTGTGCCTGCCAGGGACGATTTCTGAGCGTAGAGCTAGGAGTAGCCTTTGAGCACTGCCGGGTGTGACCCGCCCCCCCAAAAAAAGTCAATTTCTAAAGACATGTGACTCAGTGCCTTGCATGTGTGAGATCCTGGATTTAATCAATAACACAACAAAAAGGATAGGCTCAGTGCCAAAGTGGTAGCACAGGGGGTAAGGCATTTGCCTTGCACTAAGTTGACCTGTGTTTGATCCCCGGCATTTCATATGGATCCCTGAGCCTGTCATGAGTAATTGCTGAGCACAAAGCCAGGAGTAACCCAAGAGTGCTGCTGGTTATGGCCCAAAAACAAACAAAAAGATAGACTCTAATTTATAATTGCCTGTTCTTTTTTTGGGGTGGGGCATACCAGTTGATGCTCAGGGGTTATTCCTGGCTATGCGCTCAGAAATTGCTCTTGGTTTGGGGGACCATATGGGATACCAGGGATTGAACCAATGTCTGTCCTGAGTCAGCCATTTGCGAGGCAGACGCCTTACCTCTATCGCCACTGCACCGGCCCCATAATAGCTTGTTCTATCTACATGAAATAACAGAAGAAACCAAGGCTTACTTGGATTTAGTAATTTTGTTTTGTTTTGTTTTGTTTTGCTTTTGAGCACCCAACAATACTCAGGGTAACTCCGCCAGAGCAATAGCACAGTGGTAGAGTGTTTGCCTTGCATGCTGCTGACCAGGGACTGATCCATGACATCCCATATGGTCCCCCGAGCCTGCCAGGAGTGACTTCTGAGTGCAGAGTCAGGAGTAACCTCTGAGTACTGCCAGGTGTGGTCCAAAAACAAAAATAATAAAGGGGGGTTCGTCTTGTTTTTTAACTGAGAAATCACTCTCAGCAGGCTCAGGGGAGCATATGGGATGCTGGGGATCAAACCTGGGTCAATTATGTGCAAAGTAAACACCCTATTCGCTTGTACTATCACTCTGGTCCCCTGAATTAAGTAACTTGAATGAAGTAACAGCTAGTAAAAGACAGAGCCCAGATGTAATTAAGGTCTGTCTTCAAACCACAATCTAAGCACTTGGTAGAGCCATCTTCCTGGAGGATACCAAGTGGCCATGACATTTGGGTTAAGGCTTGGTTGGGAGTAAAATTTTCCAGTTGTTGGAAAAGTTGCTTATATAGTAGGAGACCTTTATACTCAATCCACAAAATCCCAAGAGGGCCTGGGAAATACTACAGGGTTTAACATGTTTGCCTGGCACGCTGCCTACTTGGGTTTGATCCCTGGCACTATATATGGCTCTTAAGCATCCCCAGGAATGATCTCTGAGCACAGAACCAAGAGTAAGCCCTGTGCACAGTGGGGTGTTTTAGGATAAAACTTTGGAGATTTTGACCCAGGAATAGGGACAGATGAATACATCAAAATCACCTTTGATTTTTAACCCCTAACTTATGTTATTATCGTAAACATACAGTGCAAGAGGAAAATATAAGTGTAAAAATTATGCTTATCATGGGGCCGGAGAGTTAGCACAGCAGTAGGGCATTTGCCTTGCAAGCAGTCGACCCAGGATGGATGGTGGTTTGAATCTCAGCATCCTATATGGTCCCTGAGCCTGCCAGGAGCGATTTCTGAGCACAGAGCCAGAAGTAATCCCTGACTGCCACCCGGTGTGGCCAAAAGAAAGTTATTCTTATCTAACATATGGCTTCAACTTTTACCAATATATTATTGCCAAACTTGTTTCACATGTACCTTGGCCATAGTTTTATTTGGGCACTTCTGGGATTGAATCAAGGGCCCTCCGTATTTGGACATGCAATCTACTGCTGTCCTACATGCCTCAACCATTGGGAACTTTTTCAGCCTCTGACAGTAGAAGTCTCCAGTTAAATATGTGATGTGGTTCTTCTTGAAACTGTCTATCCCATTAAAAATAAGCACTGTAGGAGCCAGAGAGATAGCACAGCGGTAGGGTGTTTGCCTTGCACATGGCAAAAAGAATAAGCGCTGTCGGGGCCGGAGTGATAGTATAGTGGGGAGGGCAATTGCCTTGCACATGGTTGTCTCAGGTACTATCCCTTAGCACTGCCAGGAATAATTCGTGAGTGTAGAGCCATGAGTAACCCCTGAACATCTCTGGGTGAAGCCCCAAACTCAATAATAATAAGCCTGTGTGTTCAGTTCATCTTAGACCACATTCACAGTGTGGTTCCGACAGCATTACTGTTTAGGATACATGGGGGCAGAGAGTTTACAAATTCTACTACTACCTTTCCCAGAGTGTGTGTGTGTGTGAGGACCACCATTAAAGTATGTAAGGTCCCTGGGTAAGAGTGATAGCACAATGGCACAATTGCCTTGCATGTGGCTGACTTGGACGAACCAAAATTTGATTCCCAACATCCCATATGTTCCTCTGAGCCTGCCAATAGTGATTTCTGAGCGAAGAACCAGGAGTAATACTTGAATGTGCTGGGTTTGTCCCCAAAACCAAATTAAATAAATAAATAAAGTATGTAAGCTCCAGACTTGATAATAACATTAACAAAGGGAAGAGTAGAATAAAATGAAAAGCAGCTCTGTGTAATCCTGTAACATTACTGTGGTAGGACCTATGTTCTAATGTTTTTCCAAACATTTTTATCTACTAGTAAAATTTTTTTTTTTTTTTTTTTTTTTTTTTTTTGTTTGTTTTTTTTGTTTTTGGGCCACACCCGTTTGACGCTCAGGGGTTACTCCTGGCTATGTGCTCAGAAATCGCCCCTGGCTTGGGGGGACCATATGGGACGCCGGGGGATCGAACCGTGGTCCGTTCCTTGGTAGCGCTTACAAGGCAGACACCTTATCTCTAGCGCCACCTTCCCGGCCCGTAAAATTTTTTTATTGTAATTTTTTTCTTTTTCTGGGTCAAGGTGAGACACACCTAGCTGTGCCCAGGGCTTACCCCAGCCTCTGTGCTTGGGATTTCATAGGAGATATCTGGATTGAATCTGTGTCAGTTGTGTGGAAGGTAAGAAACATATCTGCTGTACTATCTCTGGCCTCTAATTTTTATTTTTCTTCTTCTTTTATTCTTTCTTCGTTTTTTGGTGGCTGAAGGCCCAGTCTCAATCCCCTAGAATATATGAGCACCACAAGGAGCAAATCTCAACATGGAAATATGAATGTGACTCAAAGCCAAAACAAACAGATAGGGGCTAGAGATAGCACAGCAGTAGGGCATTTGCCTTGCATGCAGCTGACCCAGGAGAGAGGATGGTTACTTTTTTTTTTTTTTTTTTAGTATTTTGGGCCACACCCTGCAATGCTCAGGCATTACTCCTGGTTATGCGCTCAGAAATTGGTTCTGTCTTGGGGGACTATATGGGATGCCGGGGGATCGAACCAAGGTCCATCCTAGGTCAGCCCCGTGCAAGGCAAATGCCCTACCCCAGCACCACCACTCCAGCCCCTTTGATTCCCAGCATCCCATATGGTCCCCAGTCTGCCAGGGGCGATTTCTGAGTGCAAAGCCAGGAGTAATCCCTGAGCACGCTGGATGTAGTCCAAAAACGAATCAATCAATAAAGTTTAAACAAAAAAGACAAAAACACCCACTAACAAAAATAGCCAAATAATACAATTTGTATCATACACTTTGTGTATACACATACTGTTTATCACCCACAAAGCAATGTATGTACACTGTTTTGCACATGACCAATCTGAGTTCCAACCCCACTTTTCATATGATTCAGAGCACCGCCAGGAGTAACACCTCAGCATTGTCAGGTATGGTCCTAGAATATTTGGGTTTGGAGAAATAGTACAGCAGGTTAAGGTAGTTTACTTTGCACAATGCCAACTGGATTCTATCCTCCTATCCCTCTCCCCGCCTCCTGTCACCCAAGTACAGTCAGAAGCTTATTTCAGTATGCAAAACCATAAGAAACCAATCCCTGAGCTTCAACCAGTGTGGCCTGAAAACATAAAATCCCTAATTTTTTGTTGTTTTGGGGCCACATCCGGTGATGCTCAGGAGTTACTATTGGCTAGTAGAAAATCACTCCTGGTTTGGGAACCATATGGGATGCCGTGGTCCATCTTAGGCTAGTGCGGGCAAGGCAGATGCCTTACCGCTTGTGCCACTGCTCCGCCCCCCAAACCAATAATTATTACACCCCTAAATCCTATATTATAAAAGAAAAAAAAACAATACAAAGGACTATAGAAATAAATGAAAGTGGGGCCGGAGAGATAGCACAACAGTAGGACGTTTGCCTTGCATGGGGTTGACCCTGGACAGATCCAGGTTCGATCCCCAGCATCCCATATAGTCCCCCGAGCCTGACAGGAGTAACTTCTGAGCTCAGAGTCAGGAGTAACCCCTGAACACTACCAGGTGTGGCCAAAGGAAGGAAGGAAGGAAGGAAGGAATGAAATGTTTTTGTATTTTTAAAATAAATTTTATTGTGACCAAAGTGAATTACAAATCTTTCACAGTAATAGTTAAGGCACCTAGTGACAATGAATTAGGCCCATTCCTACCACCAGTGTTGTCCTCCCTCCACCCCTGTTTCCAGCATGCATCCCTTATATCCCTCATTTGCCCCCCAACTGCTAGTGTAACTGCTCCCCTCTGTGTATAGCTTGTTGTAGATTGGATATCGATTCTGTTGTGTTGTTGACTTGGGGTTTGGTGTTTAAGTCTGATCAATTTTTTTTTTATTTCCACTCAATGTACATATGCCTGTTGGTCTTGGTACCCTCCATTTTTTTCCTCCCTCAATTCATGAGGCAGAACAAGATGATTCAAGTTATGTGGTTGTGTTGGGAAAATAAAAAACAAACAAACAAACAAAAAAACTGGGAGGATTCCGTCTAGAGGCTATAAATATCAATTTAGAAGAAGGGAAAAAAAAAAAGAAAATATCAAACAAACAAAAAAAACCCAGCAACTGCCAAAAAAAAGCACCCAGCTACTAAAAACAACCACCATCATATAATAACCACAAGAATGAAAGACAAGGGGCCGGGCGGTGGCGCTGGAGGTAAGGTGCCTGTCTTGCCTGCGCTAGCCTAGGACGGACCGCGGTTCGATCCCCCGGCGTCCCATATGGTCCCCCAAGAAGCCAGGAGCAACTTCTGAGCGCATAGCCAGGAGTAACCCCTGAGCGTCACAGGGTGTGGCCCAAAAGCTGGTCTCCCAGCTTCTTGAAGGATCTCTCCTTCCTGGGAGCCGGGAGTCTAGCAGGAGGAGGTTTGGCTGGCACTGGTAATCTCTGTCCAGTGTACATTCTCAAAATTCTCAAGAAACATTAATAGTACTCTCACAAGAAACATTAATAGTACTCACTATCATTGAATTATGTTTTTATGTATGCAGAATGTCCATTTTGTACTCTGCCCTTTTGCATACCCCTTCATAAGTTCATATTTCTCTTTAACTTCTTTATCTCCTATCATCATTACTCCTTTTTTACCCTTTCTAACTTAAGTACTGTTGAGTCCTAATTCACAGACCAAAATGGTGCCCTAGAGTTAACACCCACCCAACTATTTTAAAAGGCATAAAAATGACGCATATCTTTTCAACATTTTATGGGTGTTTTCTTTGACGGCTATAACTTTTGCTAAATACTTTCTTATACAGTGATGATCCCCCCCCCCCATGTTTTTTATCTTCTCTTTGTGAACTGCTCAATATGGAATTTGGTGTGAAAGAATCCCTCAGTTTAATACTTATGTTTGAACCAAGTCATGGGTCTTGTTGGAAATGTTCTTATGCCCCCATATATCTGATAGCACCACGTGGCTTTATTACTTGTTTGCGTAGGCACACTAACATGGGAAATTACTATACATACCAATAAGTTCTTATCTAATAGAAATGGGAACACACAAATCTTGTAGTGCAATGAGACCTTACACCCTGAACATTGACATAAAGACCTGGCACAGGCCTCAGAAGAATGGGCATTCTCCATTTACCCCTTGATCTACAGAAGACATTTACAA
Source organism: Suncus etruscus (assembly GCF_024139225.1). Lineage (NCBI taxonomy): Eukaryota > Metazoa > Chordata > Mammalia > Eulipotyphla > Soricidae > Suncus > Suncus etruscus. The sequence continues at coordinate 106,977,630 of NC_064856.1, forward strand.
AACATCCAAGGTTGTATATAACATCACCCGGAGGCATTCCTGTACCAGGGACGACCCTACAGCTGCTCTGACATCGATCTACTCAAAAGAGACATCCCTTAACACTGAGAAGACAACAAGAACAATGACCTGCTTACTGGACAGGGCTTGCTGTATTGCCCCTTTATGGTGAGGTTTGTCTATAACATCACCTGGAAGCAATCCTCTACCACGGAAGACCCTACCACTGCTCAGACATCGTCCTGCTCAACAACAACCTGCTTACAGGACAGGGCTTCCTGCATTCCCCTTTCATGGTGAGGTGAAACGAGAAGGCACTCCACATCATGACTTCAATATAGGACATGCAGATTCCAGAATCTTTAATACAGAAACATGAGACCGACAACAGAGACTGTGTGATAAGTGTATTGGCGCTACGGACAATGTCTTGGAGCGAACGATAACTTTCCTGAGGCCTAGAGCTGGTCTTATGCCAGGAAACTTCAGGGGTAGGATCTCTTTGTATTTAGGCCAAGGCTATTCCTTTCCATGCCTCTCATATTTTGGTGGGCCTATGCAAACAACAATTGCCACTCTAACACCGTTTTTACTGTGCTCCTTTGACTCTAATCCTTAAAACACACCCACTTAAAATTTGAGGTTAACTTAAGCTAATATGCATGTACATGGAAATGTAAAAAATACTATGCCTCTAATGTTTAAGGAGTTACGTAAGTTTGATGGCTTTAGATTGCCTTGTGTGCTGTTAAGAAATATTATAATGTGCTACAATCTGGGGACTTGAGGGACAAAGTAATTGCACATGGATTCTGTTTTATTTATCTTAACTTTCTTTGGTGAAAGTTCAAAGTTAAGATATCAGCAAGGGGACTTCTTCTGATAATTATGTTATGGGTGATTGTCCTTCCACTGTAACTTTACCTTATCCTCTTTCTTTGCATCTTTTGTTCTCATAATTCATAATAAAAAATTATAAAACTGGAAAAAAAAAAGAATGAAAGACAATAAAATTAATTGAAAAAAGAAATGAGATAAAAAAGAAATTTAGGGCCTGGAGAGATAGCACAGCGGCGTTTGCCTTGCAAGCAGCCGATCCAGGACCAAAGGTGGTTGGTTCAAATCCCGGTGTCCCATATGGTCCCCCGTGCCTGCCAGGAGCTATTTCTAAGCAGACAGCCAGGAGTAACCCCTGAGCACTGCCGGGTGTGACCCAAAAACCAAAAAAAAAAAAAAAAAAGAAATTTAAAAAAATAAAAAGAAAGAAATGAAAGTTTTGACAAAGACAGTTTTCCCAAAGGCCTTAAGCCAAGTGGTTCACTTTGAAGCCAAGCGTGACCCCCCTAGGGGCGGAGCTTGATGCCTCTGTGCGGACCAATCGGGTTCGCGGAGGGAACGGAGTCCCGCCCCCTTGCCCCGGAAGTAGTTCCGGAATTGGCGCGTTTCCGGTGCATCCTTGGGCCGATTGTGGTCTTGGTGCAGACAGACCCAGGGCCCGTCCTGAGGCCTTCGGGAAAATGTTCTACCACGTAAGCTGGACGCGGGTGGCTGCGGGGCTCGGTGGGGCGGAGTGGGAGGACGGGCCCGAGCGGCCGCTTCTTGCTCCAGGCCCCCGCCTCCTCGCTCACCTGCTTTTCACCCCATTGCCCCTTGCAGATCTCCCTGGAACATGAGATCCTGCTGCACCCGCGCTACTTCGGCCCCAACCTGCTCAACACCGTGAAGCAGAAGCTTTTCACCGAAGTGGAGGGCACCTGCACGGGCAAGTGAGTGCCTCGGGCTCGGTGCTCCCCGTCTTTTTTTTTTTTTTTTGGGCCACACCCGGAGGTGTTACTCCTGGCTGTCTGCTCAGAAATAGCTCCTGGCAGGCACGGGGGACCATATGGGACACCGGGATTCGAACCAACCACCTTTGGCCTGGATCGGCTGCTTGCAAGACAAACGCCGCATCTCGCCGCTGTGCTATCTCTCCGGGCCCCGTCTTTTTTATTTTTGGTTTTTGGGTCACACCTGGCAGCGCTCAGGGGTTCCTCCTGGCTCTAGGCTCAGAAATCGCCCTTGCCAGGCACAGGGGACCATCTGGGATGCCGGGATTCCAACCACTGTCCTTCTGCATGCAAGGCAAACGCCGTATCTCCATGCTCCCCGTCTTGATGTGTTCAGGGCGTCCGATCCCTGCAGAAACCTCTCCCCACACTTCCTCCTAGGATCCCTCCACCATCTGTGGGGGTGCCCAGTCACCTTTCCACTTGATTGCCTCACTTCTGGGTCAACCGTTTGCAACGATGCAAACATAGTTCAAGCAACTGTTCGCACCGCACAGTGTCGGATCTTGGAACGAAGCAATAAGCAAGAGCAAAAGAGCCCAGCCCACAGCCTACTCCCGAGTTCTCTGTGATTCTGTTGGGTTTCTCCATTTACGAAGTCCCAGGGGAGGGATCTGGCTGGCACGGCTTGGTCCTGATGGAGAATTTGGGTGTGGAAAGGAAGAGATTGAGACTTGATCATCTCTGTGGTTTGTAGCAAGGGGCCTGTCAAGGTTTTTCTGTGAACAAGCTACAAGCATGGAGTACTTGGGCCCCCGACGTCAAAATTACTGGGTTGTGGACTATAGGATAGTGAATAAAGTGCTTGCATGTGGCCAACCAATCCCTGGCACCACATAGGGTTCCCCAAGAACCACCAGGAGTGAAACCTGAGTGCAAAGCAAGAAGTTAAGTCCTGAGCACAGCTGGGTATGGCTCCAAAATAAAATGAAATGTTTTAATCTTAAAAAAAATATATTAGGGACCGGCACGGTGGCGCTAGAGGTAAGGTGTCTGCCTTGCCAGCGCTAGCCTAGGGCGGACCACAGTTCAATCCCCCAGCGTCCCATATGGCCCCCCAAGCCAGAGGCGGCTTCTGAGCGCATAGCCATGAGTAACCCCTGAGCATCAAACGAGTGTGGCCCAAAAACCAAAATATAGGGGCCAGGCGGTGGCGCTAAAGGTAAGGTGCCTGCCTTGCCTGTGCTTGGACGGACCGCGGTTCGATCCCCCGGTGTCCCATATGGTCCCCCAAGCCAGGAGCAACTTCTGAGCGCATAGCCAGGAGTAACCCCTGAGCGTTACTGGGTGTGGCCCAAAAACCAAAAAAATAAAAATAAAAATAAAAAATAAAAAAAACAAAAACCAAAATATATATACTAGTTCTGGGTTTTGAGGGTAGGATGCACACTTGGTAATGTTCAGGGCTTACGCATGACTGTGCTCAGGTATCACTCTTTTTTATTTTTTTAGGTATCTTGACAGTGCTCAAGGAACCATATGGGGTGCTGGGGATCTAACCCCGGGTTGGCCAAGTGCAAGATTATGAACTGCTAATGATGGTTTCCCATGTATATAACTATAGTATCACACCTATCGCCACTGTATCCATCTCCCTTCTCCCCAGGGACCCCACTTGGGGTTTTTTTTTTTTTGTGTTTTTTGTTTTTTGGGTCACACTCAGCAACGCTCAGGGGTTACTCCTCGCTTTACACTCAGAAATTGCTCCTGGCAGGCTCGGGGGGACCATATGGATGCCAGGATTCGAACCACCATCCTTCTACTTGCAAGGCAAATGCCTTACCTGCATGCTATCTCTCCGGCCCCCCACTTAGCTTTTGGGCCACACTTGGCAGTGCTCACAGGTTATTCTTGGCTTTGCACTCAGGAATTACACCTGTCGGTGCTTTGCAGACAATATAGGATGCTGGGGATAGAACCCAGGTTTGCTGCATTCAAAGCAAGTGCCTTACCCACCTTACTATCTGACCCATCCATCATCTTTCCTTTTTTGTTTGTTTGTTTGTTACCGTTTTTGGATCACACCTGGCAGCGTTTGGTTACTCCTGGCTCTATGCTCAAAAATTGCTCCTGGCAGGCTCAGGGGACCATATGGGACGCTGGGATTTGAACCACCAACCTTCTGCATGCAAGGCAAACACACTACCTCCATGCCATCTCTCTGGCCCCATCCTTTCTGTTTTGAGTTTAACTTTTTGTTTGTTGTTTGTGGGTAACATCCTGCAGGTTTTCTTGGTATTTTTTTGTTTGTTTTTGGTTTTTGGGTCACACACGGCAGCGCTCAGGGGTTACTCCTGGCTCTATGCTCAGAAATCGCTCCTGGCAGGCTTGGGGGACCATATGGGATGCCAAGATTCGAACCAATGACCTTCTGCGTGAAAGGCAAACACCTTACCTCCATGCTATCTCTCCGGCCCCACATCCTGCAGTTTTTAGGGATTACCTGCTGTGCTATCGTTCTGGCTCCAAGATAGTTATTGAATAAAATTTGCTTAGAAAGATGAGAGGACAACGGGTAGGAATTTGCATTTGCCTTACAGGTGGCTGACCCATATGGTTTCCCCTGAACCACCAGAAATGATTCCTAAACTCAGAGCCAGGAGTAACCCCCGAGCACCTCTAGGTGCGGCCCAACAACAACAATTAAAAAAAAGATATGAGAGGAAAGAAAAGAAATAAGTGTTCACGAGAGAACATAAGTTTCTCCAGAATGGAAACTAGCAATCAATGGAACAGCAAATGAAATACAAGTGTTGCACAAAAAGCATTTTTTTTTTTTGGGTTTTTTGGTTTTGTTTTTGGGTCACACCTGGCAGCGCTCAGGGGTTCCTCCTGACTCTATGCTCAGAAATCGCCCCTGGAGGGTCGGGGGACCATATGGGATGCCCAGATGCGAACCACTGCCCTTCTGCATGCAAGACAAATGCTTTACCTCCATGCTATCTTGCTGGCCTCCCCCCCCAAAAAAAAAAGCTTTTGTTTTGAGGACCACACCTTGTAGTGCTCAGGCTTTACTCCGGACTCTCTTCTTAGGAGTTACTCCTGGCAGTGTTCAGGGACTCCATGGGATGTCAGGGATCGAACTCGGGTTGACCTTGAGCACGGCTTTACCCACTGTACTATTGCTCCATCCCCAGGTTATCGTTTCTAAACCTCACATTGAGAAAATTAGAAGCTTTTGGTCAGAGGCTGGGAAAACCTACCTTAGGTGGTTCTAAGGTATCCCAAAGGGGATTCTAGTCAGTAGTGGTGAGGTGAGGGGGTGGTGCAAATACTGGAGTTTGCTGGCTTTGTAGGAAGCTTGAGGTAGCCCCTGACCACCCCAAGTATAGCCTGAAACGACAACATTCATCAGTTAGATGGGGAAATCAGAGAATGCGATTGGCCTTATACACTCTGCTTTGTCTTCTCTCTTGGTCATTAAGCATTTTGAGAACAAACATGCCTTCTCCTTTGTTTATTGTTTGTTTTTGGACCATACCCAGCAATGCTCAAGAAGAGACTCCTGGCTCTGCACTCAGGAATTGTTCCTGGCAATGTTTGGGGGACCATAAGGGATACTGGGGGTCAATACCATTTGCTGTGTGCAAGGCAGACACCTTAGCTATTGTACTATTGCTCTGGCCCCTCTCTACTGACACTCCTTTGTACTTGTGAGGAATCCCAGATTTAATGTTTTGTTATGTTTTTGGGGAGCTTATTTTGGCTTCACACCCAATGATGTTCAAGAACTACTCCTAGCTCTGCTCAAGAGCAATCTTTTTTGGTGCTTGAGAAAAATGTGTGGTGTTGGGAATCAGATTGGGGTCAGCCATATGCAAGGCCAGCATCTTACCTTAGCTATTATCTCCTTCCCCATTCTGTGTTTTTTGTGGGGTGTTTTGTTTTGGGGCCACACCTGGCAGTTCTCATAGGTTACTCCTGGCTCTACACTCAGAAAACACTGGCCCACGATGGTATATTTTTTTATCAACAAATAATTTCAGAGGCTTTTTCCCATCTGATGCCTTTTTGTCCCCCCACATCTTGTTTTCAGGTATGGCTTTGTGATTGCTGTCACTACCATCGACAACATTGGTGCTGGTGTGATCCAGCCAGGCCGAGGCTTTGTCCTGTATCCAGTCAAGTACAAGGCCATTGTTTTCCGGCCTTTTAAAGGAGAGGTTGTGGATGCCATCGTCACCCAAGTTAACAAGGTGAGACCATCCACAGGTGAGACTTGCTGGTTTGTTGGATGAGGAACAAGTCACAGCTTCACTTGCAAACTTGGTGTCCTGGGCCAAGTCCCTTTGTTGGGTTTTGTTTGGGGGCCACACCCAATGATTTACTCCTGGCAGACTCGGGACCATTTGGGATGCTAGAATTGGAAACCCGGTTGGCCTTATGTGCAAGTCATGAGCCCTGCCCACTGTCCTATGACTTAGGAAGTCCATGCTTATAGCTGCACCAGTAGTAGTTGCTGATAACGTCCTCATCCTGTGGGTTTTGTGGTCCCTCTGGTACTTGGTCTTATCACAGAAGCCAAAACTTGGTGGTGATGGGGGAAAACTACTGACAAGTTCTGAGCATCCAACTTTTGAATCTTACACTCTAGTTGCTTAACTTGAAAAAGAAAGCTTGGAGAAAGAGAGACCTGAAACCAGTGTATTTCGAAGTGGTTTGCTATTATGAAGAACTTCCTTGGGAATCAGCTCTCCAGGGTGTTGCCTGGGGTAGGGAGGGGACTCAGCTATCACACAGGACCTCTGATCCCTCCCCTTCCCCATATGTGCATGATTTGGAATAATGGGGTGGGGGAGGAAAGGCTCCTAGGACAGGGAACAAACCCGGTCACCCATTTTCCTGGTAGGTCGGACTCTTCACTGAAATTGGACCCATGTCCTGCTTCATCTCGAGACATGTAAGTCTTGGTGGTTGGGGCTCAGGGGGAGCTCCACATTGCTGAACATCATGAAAACATTGTTTGGCGTTTTGGTTTTGGTTTTAAACTTTTCTTTGGGGGGGTTGGTTTTTGGGTCACACTCGGCAGTGCTCAGGGCTTACTCCTGGCTCTATGCTCAGAAATTGCTCCTGGCAGGCTCAAGGGACCATATTGGATACCGGGATTCGAACCGCCGACCTTCTGCATGCAAGGCAAATGCCTTACCTCCATGCTATTTTGTTTTATTGGTTTGGAGGGGACCACACCCAGCGGCACTCAGGAGTTACTCCTGGCTCTGTATTCAGAAATTATTCCTGATAGGCTCAGGGGACCATATGAATGCCAGGAATTGAACCCAGGTCGGCCATCTACAAGGCAAAGGCCCTCCTCACTGTGCTGTCACTCTGGCTCGTGCTTTTTTTTTTTTTGGGGGGGGGGGGCATACCTGGCAGCACTTAGGTTACTCCTGACTTTACTGCTTGGAAGTTACTCCTGGCATGCCAGATATCAAACCTGGGTCTATTCTGGGTTGGCTGCATGCAAGGTAAATGCGCTACCACTGTGCTATCACTTCAGTTCTTAGGGGACCCTATGGGATGCCAGGGATTGAACTCGGTTCAGCTACATGCAAGGCAAGCACCCTACCAACTGCGCTATCATGGTTTTTTTTTGTTTTGTTTTGTTTTGTTGTTTGTTTGTTTTTGGGCCACACCCGGTAACGCTCAGGGGTTACTCCTGGCTATGTGCTCAGAAGTTGCTCCTGGCTTGGGGGACCATATGGGACACCGGGGGATCGAACCGCGGTCTGTCCAAGGCTAGCGCAGGCAAGGCAGGCACCTTACCTTTAGCGCCACCGCCCGGCCCCGGTTTTTGTTTTTGTTTTTGGGTTACACTCAGCGACGATCATGGGTTACTCCTGGCTCTGAACTTAGAAATTGCTCCTGGCAGGCTCAGGGACTATGGGATGCCGGGAATCGAACCCAGTTCTGTCTTGGTTCAGCTGCCTGCAAAGCAAATGTCCGACTGCTGTGCTATCTCTCTGGCCCCATCTATCGTGTTTTTTGTTTTGTTTGTGGTGGTGGTGTTTGGTTGTGGGACCACACTCAGTAGTGCTCCAGAGTTAATTCTAGCAGTGCTCAGGGGTGCCTAGACAGTGATGGGCATTGGCTGGGGTCAGCTGGCTGCAAGCCCAGTCTGTATCCTTCCCGGTGAGGTCTGTTTGTCCAGTCTGCTGGTGTGCTGATATGGTCTCCCCTTTGTTTTAGTCCATCCCGTCAGAGATGGAGTTTGATCCTAATTCCAACCCCCCATGTTACAAGACTATGGATGAGGTGAGTGAGGAGGGAGATTGGGGAGGGTTGGGAATACAAGCATCTGTTTGAGGGTGTCTGAGCCAATCAAACCCCTCTTCCTCCCCAGGACATTGTGATTCAGCAGGAAGATGATATTCGGCTGAAAATCGTGGGCACCCGCGTGGACAAGAATGACATTGTGAGTCTCATGCCAGGTGGTACAGGCAGGGAAAGCAATAGCACCCCCAGGGTTCCTGGGGGAGTTTCCACTTGCATGGGGAAGAGGGAAGAAGGACCTAGGTAGGGGGTTCACCCAGTGTTTCCCAACCAGTCTTTTCCTTACTCCGTACTCTTTCCAACTTGGCTTCTTTCCCTTCCTCCCAGAGCCTCTGCTCTGGCAAGGAGGAACTAGGGACGCAGGGCTCTAACCCAGGTCTACTGTCTGAGCACCTTCACTTCTGTACTCTTGTTTGTTTGGTTTTTTTAATCTTTCTTTTGGGGCCATACCCGGCAGTGCTCGTGTTACTCTTGGCTCTGGGCTCAGAACCACTCCTAGCAGGCTTGGTGGACATATGGGGTACTGGGAATTGAACCCGGGTGTGCTGCATGCAAGGCAAACGCCTTTTCTGCTGTGCTATTGCTCTGGCTCCTCTGGACTCTTTTTTTTCCTGATCCCTTAATGCTTTTTTTCCTTCCCTCTTGCAGTTTGCGATCGGCTCTCTGATGGACGATTACTTGGGTGAGTTCCGGATTGGGGTGGAGGGGACTGCCAGGAGAAGAGATGTGTGGGAGGTACAGGGGTACCCTGCTGTCTGCAGGAATAGTCCCAGCCATGTGTCCCTGCGGGGGAGGTAAGCCCCTGCCAACAGCTGCCCTAAACTCAGGGTTTAACCGATGTGCTTTTCCCTTTCTTGTAGGGCTTGTGAGCTGAGCGCCAGGGCCAGGTCCCCACTTGGTCCTTATCACAAAGGTGTGGCTGTCACGGTTTTCCTGTTCTTCAGAGATTGCGTTTGGTGCCTGTGGGAGAGCCTAGAAGGTTTCTATTGGCCCCAGAAAAGCACCTGGTCCTTCTTGTACCTTTTCTTTTTTTTTAAACTGTGTCTTCTACCATAAAAGATTTTGGTTTCTCATTAAATGTTTATCTTCTTTGTTTTTTTTTTTTTTTTTTTTTTTTTTGGTTTTTTTTTTTTTTTTTTTTTTTGGGTCACACCTGGCAGTGCTCAGGGGTTATTCCTGGCTCCAGGCTCAGAAATTGCTCCTGGCAGGCACAGGGGACCATATGGGGCGCCGGGATTCGAACCGATGACCTCCTGCATGAAAGGCAAACGCCTTACCTCCATGCTATCTCTCCGGCCCCTCTTCTTTGTTTTTTAATAAATAATATCTTTATTTAAACACCGTGTTTACAAACATGATTGTAGTTGGGTTTAAGTCATAAAAAAGAACACCACCCCCCTTCGCCAGTGCAACATTCCCATCACCAGTGCCCCCATCTCCCTCCCCCCATCTCCTTTCTTTGATAAGGACAGTTGTTTTGTATTTTTGGGGTCCTACTCAGTGGTTCTTGGGGAACCTAGGTTTAAAGATGGAATCCAGGGTCCGGAGAGATAGAACGGTAGGTCGTTTGCCTTGCAAGGGCCAACCCAGGACCAATGGTGGTTCGAATCCCGGCATCCCTGAGCCTGCTATGGGCAATTTCTTTTTCTTTTTCTTTTTTTTTTTTTTTTTTTTTTTTTGGTTTTTGGTTTTTGAGTCACATCCGGCAGTGCTCAGGGTTTATTCCTGGCTCTATGCTCAGAAATCGCTCCTGGCAGGCACGGGGGACCATATGAGATGCAGGGATTTGAACCACCGACCTTCTGCATAAAAGGCAAATGCCTTACCTCCATGCTATCTCACCAACTCCCAGGGGCAATTTCTGAGCAGAGTGCCAGGAGTAACCCCTGAGCGTCGCCAAATGTGACCCAAAAACCATTAAAAAAAATGGTATCTAGGGCTGGAAAGATGTCACAGCAGCGGTAGGTGTTTGCCTTGCACACTACTGGGGGGGGTGCCGCTGCCAGGTGTGGCCCAAAAAACAACAAAAAAAGATAAAATCTAGGCTTCCTACATGCGGAGAATCTGCTCCGACCTCAATAACTAGTCTTTGCAGTGGGGCCCTTTTGGACCCCACTTGGGTGTACTTGCTTATTTCTGACTCTGCTCAGGAGTGACCCCTAACAGTGTGATGTCAGGGATTTGAACTGGGCTTGGCTACCTACCTATAAGGCGAGCACCTCACCTCTGTACTTATTCGCTTTTGGTCTCAACTTTTTATTTGGTGATAGGAAGGAAACCTGGGGGTACTCAGGGCTTACTCCTGACCTTGCACTTATAAATCACTCCTAGTGGGGTTCAGGGGGTCATGGGACTCAGGGAATCTAAGCCAGGTCTGCTACATACAGGACAAGTGCCCTACCCAGGTTTAATCCCCAGTACTTTATATGGTCTCTTGAGCCCCACAAGAATGATCCCTTGGGGCCCGGAGAGATAGCACAGCGATGTTTGCCTTGCAAGCAGCCGATCGAGGACCTAAGGTGGTTGGTTCGAATCCTGGTGTCCCATGTGGTCCCCCGTGCCTGCCAGGAGCTATTTCTGAGCAGACAGCCAGGAGTAACCCCTAAGGTGGTTGGTTTGAATCCTGGTGTCCCATATGGTCCCCCGTGCCTGCCAGGAGCTATTTCTGAGCAGACAGCCAGGAGTAACCCCTGAGCACCGCTGGGTGTGATCCCCCCCCCCCAAAAAAAAAAAAAAAAGAATGATCCCTGAGCGCAGAGTCAATAGTAAATGAGCCCCGAGTACTGCCGAGTATGGCCTACAATCAATACAAACATTGACCTGAGCAACACTATGAGAAGGACATATGTCTTGCACATGGTCAACCCTGGTTCGATCCCCAACATCCCAAATGATTCCCTGAGCTGGCCAGAAATGATTTCTAAGTACAGAGCCAGGAATAACCCATGAGCGCCACCGGGTGTGGCTCCAAACTGAAACTAAACAAATGTGTCATTTTATTTAGGGGTCTAGGGAGTGGAAGGACTACACCTGCTGTGTCAGGCCTATATAGTGCTGGAGGGATTGAATCCAGGCTCTGGCATGCAAGGCAAGTGCTCTACCACTGAGCCTCAGCCCTGGCCCAGGAAGCACTGGAATCCAGGCCAAAAGCTGTAGTACAGCAGGTAAGTCACTTGCCTTGGCACCCCATATGGTCCCCCAAGCATCACCAGGAGTAATTCCTGAGCACAGCCAGGTGTAGCCCAAAACAAAAAAAATTATGTTAGTTGGGGCCAGAGCAGTGGCGCAGGCACTTACACAGGACATTTGCCTTGCATGTCCTAACCCAAGATGAACCACATGGTTCTCTATCCCTGGCATCCCATATGGTCCCCCAAGCCAAGGGCGATTTTGAGCGAAGAGCCAGATGTAACCCCTGAACGTCACTGGTGTGGTCCAAAAACCAAAAAAAAAAAAAAAAAAAAAAGTGGGGGCCCGGAGAGATAGCACAACAACATTTGCCTTGCAAGCAGCTGATCCAGGACCAAAAGTGGTTGGTTCAAATCTCGGTGTCCCATATGGTCCCCTGTGCCTGCCAGGAGCTATTTCTGAGCAGACAGCCAGGAGTAACCCCTGAGCACCGCCAGGCCCCCCCAAAAAATAAAATAAAATAAAAAAAGTGCAGTAAATTAAGGATTTTTTTTTTAGGGGTGGGGTGGGGCCACACTTGGTAACACTCGGGCTACTCCTAGCTATGTGTTCAGAAATCGATCTTGGCTTGGGGGATTGTTGGGAGCCAGTGCTTCCTTGCAGAAGCTTGACATGAGCACAGCCATTTTTAGACTACAGCAGCCATTATGCTGCAAGCCTGTCCTCTAGTTGAACTGTAACTTGAATACATGTCAGATGGCCATAAAACAATGCAGACCATTAATTGCAAGCCTGAGAAATTCACTGATAGCATCTAGGTACTCCCTAATGGGATGTTCTGGACAACTTTAACACAGGAGCTGTTAAGGTTGTACTAAGTACGGGCTAACGTGGAATGTTTGGAAAGAGTGTAAAGCATTGCACACGTGACCCTCCCTTTGTGATTTCTTACTATATAAGCTTTGTTAGTTCTGAAAATAAATGCCACCTTGATCAGAATTTTTGCCTTGGTGGTCCCTCTTTCTCTCCCATTCTCTTCACAGGTGTAGGCCCTTTCCACGACCCTCGAATAAACTGAGGCCGCGGGCCAGCTCAGGGGATCATATGAGAAGCAGGGGAGTCGAACCTCAGTCCATCCTAGGCTTGTGTAGACTTGTGCCAGCAAGGCGGACACCTTACCGTTCTGCGCCACCACTCTGGCCCAGTAATTTAAGTTTTATTGCAGTGGGTGCACGTGTGTGTGTGTGTGTGTGTGTGTGTGTGTGTGTGTGTGTGTGTGTGTGTGTGTATGCGTGCCTGTGTGCGTGCATTTGTGAGGTTTCATACTTCTGCTGGTGTCATGGGGTTTCCTCTCAGCCACAGTGGACAGAATCAGAAATTGAACTTGAGACTATAGACATGAAAGCTCAACCAGGAGTCTATCTCTGAGTCCATTTTGGAGTTTGTTTCATGCCAGTTTATTTTGGGATCACACCAAACACTGCTCAGCGGTTAGTCCTGGTTCTCAGGATCACGCCTGACATTTCTTTTTTTTTTTTTTTTTTTTTTTACAACGCCTGACATTTCACATGAACCTCAAGTGACAGTTGACTTGGGGATCAATTAAGTCAAGCCCTGTTTCTCTGGCTTCATGCTTCTGCCCTCTTTGGTAGTTTGCTGCCGAGATCAGATCATCTGTGTGAGTAGCCAATAACAGGCACAGAGCCTGGTCGTGATAGGTACTCGGCTGTTACACCCCGGCTGTAACATTCCTCCTGGCTCTGCACTCAGAAATCACTCCTGGTGGTACTCAGTGGACCATGTGAGATGCAAGGCAAATGCCCTACCTCCATGCTATCTTTCAGGGCCCAGCTCCCTTAAATTTTATATACCATGGGCCTGGAGAGATAGCACAGCGGCGTTTGCCTTGCAAGCAGCCGATCCAGGACCAAAGGTGGTTGGTTCGAATCCCGGTGTCCCTTATGGTCCCCTGTGCCTGCCAGGAGCTATTTCTGAGCAGACAGCCAGGAGTAACCCCTGAGCACCACCGGGTGTGACTCAAAAACCAAAAAAAAAAAAAAAAAGAATCATTGGGTGTGGTCTATTCCCCCTTCCAAAATATTTATCAAATGACAATTTTTCTCCCATTTATGGGCTTGTAAATTCCACCATTGCATTCCCTGATTCATGCATTCACTGGAGTTAGGGATCTGTGAATCCCAGAACACTTATTTGGTTCACCTTTTCCACACCTGAGAGGTCCACCCAGGTTTTCTTTCATTGTCTCATACCTCCAGAATGGGCAAGGGGGTGGTGCAGCTGTCTCAATCTCTGCCCCTGAGACCCCCACACCCCTCTTCATGCATGTGTGGGCTGAAAACCCCAGTCCAGCACAGTGCCCAAATGGCTTTGAATATTTGCAAGACTCCAGTCTCGGCATGCAAAGGGAGTGTTGCTATGGAAACCCCAGTCACAACCTACAGGCTTGTCCCAGAGGCTTTAATCCAGAGGCGGCAGCTTCTAACTGAGAATTGGATAAGGTGAGGCCATATGGTTTCCTGTTTTCCTGCAGGAATCTCCTTTCTCCCCTGCAGAAAGCGTTTATTGCCCCTTCCTCCATCTTGCACAAATCCAAAGGAATGGACTCCCTGCTGCTTTGTGGCTCCTAAGTTTAAGTTCAGTGATCACCTCTGTCAAGTATTTGCACAAACATGTGGGAGGCTGGAGAGCTGGAACAGCAGGGAAGGCACTTGCCTTGCACAAAGTTGACCTGGGTTTGATTTCCAGCATCCCATATGGTCCTTTGAACATTGCTAGGAGTAATCCATGAGTGTCAGCAAGTGTGTCCTAAAAAATAAAAACAAAATAACCATACAAGGAGGGCACTGCACTGTTTTGTGGAGGGGAAATGTAATAGATCGGGGTCCGAGCAATAGGGCAGTGTTAATGTGTTTGCCTTGCACGCGGCTGATCCAGGATGGACCTGGGTTTGATTCTTAGCATCCCATATGGTCCCCCCAAGCCAGGAGTGATTTCTGAGCGCATAGCCAAGAGTAACCTCTGAGCGTCATCAAGTGTGGCCCCAAAGCAAACAAAAAAGAAAATGTAATAGATTTACCCATTCTCTGGATGAGTATTTGAGCCTCCACATATCATATTCCTCATATATAGGTTTTTGGGCCACACTTGTGATGCTCAAGGGTTACTCCTGGCGATGCCCTCAGAAATCGCCCCTGGCTTGGGGGACCATATGGGATGCTGGGGATCAAACCATGGTCCATCCTAGGTTAGTGTGTGCAAGGCAAACACCCTACTGCCTGTGCCACCGCTCCGGTCCCATATATATCTATATCTATATCTATATATGTGTATATATATGTATTATATCTATATATTATTTAAACACCATGGTTACGGGGCCGGAGAGATAGCATGGAAGTAAAGTGTTTGCCTTGCATGCAGCAGGTCAGTGGTTTGAATCCTGGTATCCCATATGGTCCCCCAAGCCTGCCAGGAGCAATTTCTGAGTATAGAGCCAGGAGTAACCCCTGAGCGCTGCGGGGTGTGACCCCCAAAAAAAGGGGGGGGGTAGAGAGATAGCATGGAGGTAAGGCGTTTGCCTTTCATGCAGAAGGTCATTGGTTTGAATCCCGGCATCCCATATGATCCCCCAAGCCTACCAGGACTGAGTTCTGAGCGGGGAGCCAGAAGTAACCCCTGAGTGCTGCTGGGTGTTACCCAAAAAAACAAAACAAAAAAAGTTAAAGTTAAAAACCGGGGCCGGGCGGTGGCGCTGGAGGTAAGGTGCCTGCCTTGCCTGCGCTAGCCTAGGACGGACCGCGGTTCCATCCCCCGGCGTCCCATATGGTCCCCCAAGAAGCCAGGAGCAACTTCTGAGCGCATAGCCAGGAGTAACCCCTGAGCGTCACAGGGTGTGGCCCCCCCCAAAAAAGTTAAAAACCATGGTTACAAGGTTGTTTATAATAGTTTTTTCCTCCCACAGATAAAAGTTCTTCACGATTGAGTTACAGTCAAACAATGTATAACAAACTTTACCATTATTCACACCAGTCTTTTTTGAAACATATCTTTATTTAGGTACCATGATGACAAACATGTTTGTGGTTGGGTTTTGCTTATTAAAAAGAACACTCCCCCTCTTCACCAGTGCAACCTTCCCATCACTGATTCCACCCAGTTCCCTCCTCCCCAATCCACCTGCCTGTATTCGAGACATTCTATTTCTCTCACTACAGTGTCCTGATAGGTGTCAGTGTAGTTATGTCTTTAACTGCACTTACCAATCTTTGTGGTAAGCTTCATATCGTAGCTGGTCCTCCACCCTCATCTCTGTTGTCTCAGGGCATTATTACAATAATGTTTTTTGTTTATTTTTCTTAAAACCCATACATGAGTGAGGCTATTCTGTGTCTATCTTCCCCTCTGACTTATTTCACTCAGCATAATAGATTCCATGTACATTCATATATAGGGAAATTTCATGACTTCATTTCTCCTGACAGCTGCATAATATTCCATTGTGTGTATGTACCACAGTTTCTTTAGCCATTCATCTGTTGTTGGGCATCTGGGTTGTTTCCAGATTCTGGCTATTGTAAACACAACAAAGTCTTTGTTGTTGTTGTTTTTGGGTCATACCCGACAGTGCTCAGGGGTTCCTCCTGACTCTATGCTCAGAAATCGCTTCTGGCAGGCTCGGGGACTACATGGGAATCCGGGATTCGAACCACCGTCCTTCTGCATCCAAGGCAAATGCCCTACCTCCATGCTATCTTTCTGGCCCTCCTTTTTTAATCTTTCTTTTTTTTAGGAAGGAAGGAGGGAAGAAAGGAAGGAAAGAGAGGGAGGGAGGGAGAAATGAGGGAGTGAAGGAAAGGAGGAAGGAAGGAGAGGAGGAAGAGAGGAAGGAAAAAAGGGAGGGAAGGAGAAAGGAAGATGGGAAGAATGAAGGAAGGAGAAAGGAAGGAACTATTAGAGAAACAAAGAAAGAAAGAAAAAGAGGGAAAAAGGGGAAATATGCGGGGGGAACCTGCTTGTTAACCCTTGTCAACTCTCTCCCTCTTCCTTCTCCTTCCCTCTTCCCTCTTCTCCCCTCCTCTTCTCCTCCTCCTCCTCCTCCTCCTCCTTCTTCTTCTTCTCTTCTTTCTTTCTCCTCCTCCTCCTTCTTCTCTCCTGTCTCGTGTCTCTGTCTGTCTGTCTGTCTGTCTGTCTGTCTGTCTGTCTGTCTGTCTGTCTGTCTGTCTGTCTGTCTGTCTGTCTGTCTGTCTGTCTGTCTGTCTGTCTGTCTGTGTCTCTGTCTCTATCTCTCACGCATGTGCACACGCACCTACTGGAGGCCCGCCTGAATGCCGTTGCTTTAAGACGCTTCAGAGTCACGTGATCCCGGCTCCCCAGGCCAGAAATTTTACTTTGACCAATCACGGGGCCGGACGCCTCTCGGAGGGGCGGGGCCTTCCCGAAAACGCCCAGCGATTGGCTGTCGCAGAGAGAGGCGGGGCCTGGGCGCCGAGAGAGGGAATGGCGGCGGCGAGCCGGCTGAGCGGGGCGCCGCTTTCCGCCGCGGTCGGCGCGCTGGAACTTCCAGGTGAGCAGGCCCCGCGGGTTCGGGGTGTCCCCGAACCCCGCCTTCGAGAGAGTGCACTCGGCAGGCAGCCTTGCAGCCCAGGGCCGAGGTTGGGTGCCCGCTCCCTCGGCGGAGTGCGCGACCGAGCGGTGTGACCTCTGACCTGTAACCTCTGACCTCTGACCTCGTCCCTGCCCCGCGGCTTCTGGCCCGGCTGGGCCGATGTACCCCTGGGGTCCGGGCCTCGCGTCTCCTCCTACCTGCTGCCTAGCGCTACCCGGCGTCCCCAGGACTTGGGGTAGCGCGAGTTCCCCTTCGTGCACAACCTTGCCAGTGAGCCTCAGTTTTGGGGTGTCTGCACTTGGGCTCCCCCTTTGGCGGGGTTCAGGCGGGCAGGGCTCTGCTCCCATTGTACAGATGGGGAAGCAAGTTTCCCGTTGGCGGGACTCCCATCGCCTGGGCTCCCGATCCGGGCCTGAAGAAAGGGATCTGGGGATGAGGCCTTGCTCCCTTTGTAGTGCTCGTCGGATGCATAGTCCTGGTTCTGCACTCAGAAATCGCTCCTGGCAGGCTTGGGGGACCCTCTGGGATGCTGGGGATCGAACCTGGTCGTCCCGGGTCTGCCCTGTGCAAGGCAAAAAAGCCTTACCGCTTGTGCTGTCACTCCGGGCCCTTAATTAAGGGTTTCTGAGCTTGGAATTTTCCTGCCTGTGAAATAAACATAGTACGTAGTATGTAGTACACAGGACAACATAAATAGTACATAGTAGCAAATGCATTGTTAATAAGAATAAAGTGAGCTCATCTATATAAATCTCTCTTTTTTTTTTTTTTTTGGTTTTGGGCCACACCCAGAGGCATTCAGAAATCACTCCTGGCAGGTGGGAATATGGGATGCCATTGGTCAGAAGCATGCAAGGCAAACGCCCTACCGCTGTGCCATATCTCTCTGGCCCGAAATCTCTATAAATCTCTTAGCTAAGTGCTTCTGGCAGCCTGTGTTCTCAGAAAAACAGGTCTTCTTTAATAAAAACGAAAACATTCTCTTGGATCACCATGAATTAGTTACAAAGTTATTCATCAGTGAGTTTCAGGCATACAGTGTTCCAATCCCTTCACCGGCGTCTATTTTTTTTTTTGGGGGGGGGCACACCCGGCGTTGCTCAGGGGTTACTCCTGGCTGTCTGCTCAGAAATAGCTCCTGGCAGACACTGGGGATCATATGGGACACCGGGATTCAAACCAACCACCTTAGGTCCTGGATCGGCTACTTGCAAGGCAAACGCCGCTGTGCTATCTCTCCGGGCCCACCAGCGTCTACTTCTTTCCACTAATGTCTCCAGTCTCTCTTCTGCCCCTTGCCTTCCTCTATTTAAAAAAAAAAAAAAAAATTGGGGCTGGATTGACAGCACAGCAGGGTAAAGCATTTGCCTTGCATTCCGCTGATCTGGGTTTGATTACCAGCATCCCATATGGTCCCATATGCCGGGAGTAACCCCTGACCGCAGTTGGTTGTGGCCCCAAAACAAACAAAAAGTATCTTGGTGGTGGGTCTGGAGAGAAAGTACAGTAGGGAAGGGGCTTGCCTGGCATGCAGCTAACCTGGGTTTGATCTCCAGCAACCACATAGGGTCCCCAGAGAGACTCCTAAACGCAGAACCAGACCACGGGGTGTGGCCTCCCAAAAATAAATCCTCAGGAGTATTCAGGTTTTATTCCTGATTTTGTACCCCGGGATCACTTCTGTTAGATGTAGGGAACCATATAATGTCTTAGAATCAAATCTGGGTCAGCCACATGCAAGGCAAGTGTCCCACCTACTTTATTTTCTGAGCCCTTAAAATTTTTTAATGTAGGCTCTGAGATTTAACATAGTGTGAATAATAGAGTTGTAGGCATGGAGTGTTTCAACTCCCACACCTACCAGAAGTGTCTGTGTCCCTTCCCCAATCTCACTAATCTTTTTTTGTTGTTTTGTTTGGTTTTTGGGCCACACTGGACAGTGCTCAGGGGTTACTCCTGTCTCTGTGCTCAGAAATCACTCCTGGCAGGCATGGGGGACTACACGATATGCCAGGGATCGAATCCAGGTTGGCCACATGCAAGACAAACGTCCTACCTGCTGTGCTATACAATCCCACTAATCTTTTTTTTTTGTTTTTTTTTGGTTTTTCGAACCGTGGTCATTTCTTGGCTAGAGCTTGCAAGGCAGACACCTTACCTCTAGTGCCAGCTCACCGGCCCCAATCCCACTAATCTTAAAATAAAATCTGGGACAGGATGTACAGTGGTTAGGGCACTTGCCTAGCATGTGCTTGACTCTGGTTCAGTCCCCTTCAAGTTATCCTCTATGGTCCCTGAGCACTGCCAGGAATGACTACTGAGCATTGCCTGATGTTTTTTTATTGTGGTAAAGTAACTATTCTTTTTTTTTCTTTTTTTTCTTGGTACACTTGGCAGCACTCAGGGGTTACTCCTGGCTCTGTGCTCAGAAGTCGCTCCTGGCAGTCTTGGGGGACCATATGGGATACTGGGATTGGAACCACCATCTTTTCGAATCAGCTGCGTGCAAGGCAAATGCTCTACTGCTGTGCTATCTCTCTGGCCTGAAAGTAACTATTCTTTGTTCATTTTGTGTGTTGTTTTTTTTTTTCTTTCCAGCAGATGTTTATTGAGTCAGTTATGTGCTGACTCTGCTGAGTGCTGAGTCTGTGTTATATGCTGACGCCACTGGCATCTGTAGGTGAGTAAATGTGATCGAGGCTGGTAGGAGCTTCCAGTCAGCCAAGATGGGGGTGTTTGTCAAGAGGTTTCAGTTGCTGGGGCTTGGGGCTCCAGCTGCAGGCAGAGCACTTGCCTTGTCTGTATGAGGTCCTGGCTTCTCCTGGCACTGTCCCCATGCCCCGGGGTGATTACTGTGCAGTGTGGGCATGTTCCCAGCACTGCAAGAATTTCAGGAATATGGGGCCGGGGTGATAACACAGTAGGTAGGACATTTACCTTGCATGCAGCAGACCCGGGTTCCATCCCTGGCATTCCATAGAGGTTCCCGAAGCACCACCAAGAATAACCTTTGAGCACAGAGCCAGGTGTAACCCCTGAGCTCTGCTGGATATGCCGGGATTCCAACTACCGTCCTTCCGCATGAAAGGCAAACACCTTACCTCCATGCTATCTCTCCAGCCCCGAAAACTAAGTTCTTTTGTTTTTATTTTTGTTTTGGAGTCACACCTGGGAGACCATATAGGGAGACCATATAGGACATTGGGGATCGAACGTTGGTACATCCTGAGTCAGCAGGATGTGCTATCTCTCCAGCACCCTCTCTGTCCCTTTTATTTTACTTTTTTTTTTTTTTTTTGTAGTGTTTGGGTCAGACCCAGCAGTGCTCAGGGGAAACTCCTGGCTCCATTGCTAGAAATTGCTCCTGGCAGGCACGGGGAACCATATGGGAAGCCGGATTCGAACTGATGACCTTCTGCCTTACCTCCATGCTATCTCTCCGGCCCCCTCCCTGTCCTTTTTAAAATTGTTCGGGGGGCAGAGAAATAGCATGGAGGTAGGGCATTGCCTTGCATGCAGAATCCTGGCATCTCATATGGTTCCCCAAGCCTGCCAGGAGCGATTTCTGGGCATAGAGCCAGGAGTAACCCCTGAGCGCTGCTGGGTGTGATCCCAAAAAAATCAAAACCAAAATCAAAATTCTTCTGGGGGCTACAATCAGTGGTGCTCAGGGGTTACTCCTACCTTTGTACTCAGGAATCACTGATAGTGGGTTTGGGGTACTATATGGGATGCTGTAGGTTGAAGCCCAGTTAGCTGTGTGCAAGGCAAATGCCCTATCTGCTGTACTATCACTAGGTTATGGCTTCCTCCAGGAAAATTTCATAATTTATTTTGTTTTTGGGGCCACACCTAACAGTACTCAGGGGTTACTCCTGGCTCTGAGCTCAGAAATTACTTCTGGCAGGCTTGGGGGGACCATATAGGATGCTCGGTTCGAACCTGAGTCAGCTACATGCAAGGCAAATGCCATCCCTGATTTGCTATTGCTGCGGCCCAGGAAAATTTTTTCATAATTAATAAATGATAGCAATATCACCCATTTACCCTTTCTCCTGAGGTCAGCTTCATAGCCCTGGACTGGGATGATTATACCTGTTTATAGATTCAGTCTGGGAAGGTCGTGGAGCAAGCCACAGAGCAAGTGTTCCTGTTGTCTGTGCTCCAGTCTGACTTCTTTTTGAGGTGCCACACCCTGCAGTGTTCAGAGGTTACTCCTAGCTCTGCACTCACTGGTGGTGCATGGGGGGCTCTTTGGGATGCCAAGGATCAAACCTGGATTGGCTGCGAGAAAAGCAAGCATCCATCCCGCTGTGCTGTCACTCTGGCCCCTTTCCCTGTTTCTTGCACTGAGCTTCCATGGCTCCTACTTTGGGGTTCTGCAGTAAATCTGGTGGAGAGGGTAGGAGTGGCTTGGGCCATCAGTACCTTGGCAGCTGTTCAGATCTCCCCTGTAATCCCACTTCCAGTTTCATCGGGGCCATGTCGGAGCGAGAAGAGCGACGCTTTGTGGAGATCCCGCGTGAGTCGGTGCGCCTCATGGCTGAGAGCATTGGTCTGGAGCTGAGTGATGAGGTGGCAGCCCTGCTGGCTGAGGACGTGTGCTACCGGCTTCGAGAGGCCACGCAGGTATCCCCACCAGCACCCCACTGTTCTCTTTCCTTTTCTTTGGTTTTCAGCTGGTACCTGGCATTGCTTGGGTGACCATGTGGTGCCGTGGATTGAACCCAGTGCTCCAGCATGCAGAGTCTCTTAGTTCTGGGAGGGATTTCCTTTTTTTTGGCGGGGGGTCATACCCGGCAGCACTCGGGTTCCTCCTGGCTCTATGCTCAGAAATCGCTCCTGGCAGCTCAGGGGACCATATGGGATACCGGGATTCAAACCGCCGACCTTCTGCATGCAAGGCAAATGCCTTACCTCCATGCTATCTCTCTGGCCCCCCTGGGAGGGATTTCTCCACCGGCTCCGGTTCCTCTCCCCTCACACTGAAGAGACAGTCCTGCTGGTAGGACCTTTGCCTTACATGTATCTGACTCCAGTTTGATCCCCAGGACCCCATAGGGTCCCCCAGCATTGCAAAGAGAGATCCTGAGCATTGCCAAGTGTGAGCCTCAAACATTTAAGCTTTACTAATTTTTTCCTTCTATTTGAAGAAACCAAAGAATAAAAACCCTCTGGGTTACCAGAGATGGAACCCGGATTAGCTGTTTACAAGGAAGTGCCTGCAATACTGTCTTCCCAGCTCCCCACCCCATTTTTCCGGGGACTGATTCCAGTACTCAGGCTATTTATTGCTCATTACTTGGAGTCACTCCTGGCTGAGTATGGGGGACCACACACTGCCTGACCTGAACCCTTTTTTTTTTTTTTGGCTTTTGGGCCACACCCGGTGGTGCTCAGGGGTTACTCCTGGCTGTCTGCTCAGAAATAGCTCCTGGCAGGCACGGGGGACCATATGGGACACTGGGATTTGAACCAACCACCTTTGGTTCTGGATTGGCTGCTTGCAAGGCAAACACCGCTGTGCTATCTCTCCGGCCCCCGACCTGAACTCTGACCTCTTTTGAGCTTCCTTTCTGGCCCTATCTAGCTTTCTTCTTCTGTTGTTTTGCCACATCCAGTGATCCTCAGGGCTTATTCCTGCCTCTGTGCTCACGAATCCTGGTGGGGTTTAGGGTACTATACAGGGTGCTGGGTAAGGGGTGTGCCTTTCCCAGTCTATATGGCTCCCCACTTTGAGTCCAGACTTCCCCATGGCCATGGGGAGCCCTTTCTGCTCCATGTCCCTACATCCACTGTGTTCCTCCCTTCTCAGAACAGCTCCCAGTTCATGAAACACACCAAACGGCGGAAGCTGACTGTGGAGGATTTTAACAGAGCCCTCCGGTGGAGCAGTGTGGAGGTGAGCAGGGGTGAGGGCTGGGCAGCGAGAGGGCCACCACACGCACCCCCCACTTTCCAGTCAGGGACTTAAGAGCTGCACAGCCCAGGAAGCTGTGAGTTCAGAAGAGAGGGCAGACACTTGGATGCCAGGAAGACTTCGTGGAAGCAGCTGCACTGCCCAAGGTCAAGCACTGGCCCTTGGTTGGGAACCTCACCGAGGAAGAGTGGCTAAGGCTTCTGGGAGGAGACTGAGCAGCTGGGTGGGAGGGAATCCTCCCCAGGTGTACCTTAGCCTGTTTTTCTCCAGGAGCCAGTGAGCACTGGGTATTCCTGTCTCCTCCAAACCACACTACCCTGAGCCTCAGCCCTGTGCCATTATGTGGATATCAGGGCAGTTGGCCTCACATCCAGCCCTCCAGCAGTCTGTCCCTCTCGCCTCAGGCCGTGTGTGGTTATGGGTCCCAGGAGGCACTGCCGCTTCGCCCTGCGCGTGAGGGTGACCTCTACTTCCCTGAGGACAAAGAGGTCAACCTGGTGGAGCTGGCCCTGGCCACCAACATCCCCAAAGGCTGTGCTGAGACAGCTGTGAGAGGTGTGCCAGGGTGTGTGTGTGTGTGTGTGTGTGTGTGTGTGTGTGTGTGTGTGTGCTGAGACAGCTGTGAGAGGTGTGCCAGGGTGTGCCAGGGTGTATGTGTGTGTGTGTGTGTGTGTGTATTGGGGGGCTGGCTGGTGGGGGTGCAGCATAGGGAGCTGTCAGGGGCTGGGCCTCTGGGCTGACCCATCTCTGCTCTGCTTCTAGTTCACGTCTCCTATCTGGATGGCAAAGGCAACTTGGCACCCCAAGGCTCCGGTAAGGGGTGGTTTGGGATGCAGACTTCTAGTTCCTCCTGAGAATGGTGCCTCTAATCCCCTCATGTACTCACTTGTCTCATCTTTCCAGGCACTGTACTGGAGGTATTTAGGACTTCCAGTCTAGGTGTGGTCGTTTTTGTTTTGTTTGGGGTCACACCCACTGGTGCTCAGGGGTTATTCCTGACTCTGGGCTCAGGCATTACTTTCTGGTGGGGCTTGAAGACCATATGGGATGCTGGGGATTGAACCTGGGTCAGCTGCGTGCCAGCATGTGCCCACCCCCCTAGACTGTCGCTCTGGCCCTACAGGACAAGACTCTTTTTTTTTTGGGTTTTTGGGCCACACCCGGTAACGCTCAGGGGTTACTCCTGGCTATGTGCTCAGAAGTTGCTCCTGGCTTGGGGGACCATATGGGACACCGGGGGATCGAACCGCGGTCCGTCAAGGCTAGCGCAGGCAAGGCAGGCACCTTACCTTCAGCGCCACCGCCCGGCCCCAGGACAAGACTCTTAATGCTCAACCTGCATTACATCTTGGGCCCGAAGCAAGGTTTTCTGGAATTCCTGTGGGAATGGGGCTCTTGGCAGGAACAGGGGGAGACCGAGAGAGGGCTGCACTCTCCATTCTGTCCACTTCATGCTCACTGTCTTGGCAGTGCCCAGTGCTGTGTCTTCCCTGACCGATGACCTGCTCAAGTACTACCAGCAGGTGACCCGGGCCGTGCTGGGTGATGATCCGCAGCTGATGAAGGTAAGTGGCCTACTGTGTACCTGGATGGCTGCCTGTGGGAGTGCTCTCATGTTCATTACGGTGCTGGTATTGGGGGTCCTTTTTTTCTTTTGGTTTTTGGGTTACGCCTAGTGGCGTTCAGAGGTTACTCCTGGCTGCCCAGGGGTCATTCCTGGCAGTGCTTGGGGGACCATATGGGATCCAGAGGATCAAACCTGGTCAGCTTTGTACAAGGCAAAACCTATCTTCCCTGCTGTGCTATTGCTCAAGCCCCAACCCAGGCGTGAGTTTTGAGCACAGAGACAGGAGTAACACCTGTGTGCTGCTGGGTGTGTGTGGCCTAAAACCAAAACCAAAACCCCAAAACAGTGAAAGTCGGCAAAGAATATGCTTTAACCCAAAGCATTTAATTCTTTTTTTTTTTTTTTTTTTTTGGGCGGGGGTGGCACACCCGGCGGT
Source organism: Suncus etruscus (assembly GCF_024139225.1). Classification (NCBI taxonomy): domain Eukaryota; kingdom Metazoa; phylum Chordata; class Mammalia; order Eulipotyphla; family Soricidae; genus Suncus; species Suncus etruscus. The sequence continues at coordinate 107,002,404 of NC_064856.1, forward strand.
GCTCAGGTTACTCCTGGCTATCTGCTCAGAAATAGCTCCTGGCAGGCATGGGGGACCATATGGGACGCCGGGATTCGAACCAACCACCTTAGGTTCTGGGTCCGCTGCTTGCAAAGCAAACGCCACTGTGCTATCTCTCCGGCCCCAAAGCATTTAATTCTTAGCAATATACAACCACACTTAAAAGTCGATTTAAGAGCCTGGACCATTGTACATACTTTGCATGTAGGAAATCTGGGTTTGATTCAAAACTGATTCATGGGGCTAGAAAGATAGCACAGCGGTAAGGCGTTTGCCTTGCACGCAGGCGACCCAGGACCGAGCCTGCCAGGAGTGATATCTGAGTACAGAGCCAGGAGCGCCCAAGAAACTGATTCAGAACTGACCCGAGCACAGGGTAGACCCCAGCATTGCTGGGTTTGTTGTCAGAAACCAAAAACAAGTCAATATTAGCAATTTAGGCTGAGCCGTGGGCTAGAGCTGGCAGGATCCACCACTCTGCTGAGGGACCCCTGGAAATGCTTGGGAGCCATACATGGTTCCAGGAATTTGAACTGGAGTCAGCCGGAATGCAAGGTTAGCCCCTTAGTCCTTGTGCTCTCTGGCCCGTTTCAATCATATTTCGTAAGTGTGGGGCCAGAGGCATAGCTCGGTGATAGATCACATGCCTTGCATTGGGCCAGGCTCCATCTCTGGCTCCGTTGAAAAAGGAGAAACGATTTTGGCGCTTGGATCCAGAGTATCTGGCCCTTTCTTTTTCAGATCGCTCTCCAGGATCTACAGACCAACTCCAAGATCGCAGCACTTCTCCCGTACTTCGTGTATGTGGTCAGTGGGGTAAGTGGCTGGGGGTGTGGCTAGATGTTTCATGAGGAGGTGTGTAGGGCAGTGTGTGGGGCACTCCTGGAACCCTCTTTTTGCCCCTAAGCTGCCCTCTTCCGCCAACAGGTGAAATCTGTAAGCCACGACCTGGAGCAGCTGCATCGGCTCTTGCAAGTGGCTCGGAGTTTGGTGCTGAACCCGCACCTCTGCCTGGGGCCCTACGTCCGTTCTCTGGTGGGCAGCGTCCTCTACTGTGTCCTGGAGCCCCTGGCTGCCTCCATCAACCCCCTGAATGACCACTGGACTCTGCGGGACGGAGCTGCCCTCCTGCTCAGCCACATCTTCTGGTACCCACTGGGCCTAGAATAGAGATGCTCAGCGCGGGGAACTGGGGTGGATTCTTGGGCTTTGAGGTGAGGTGCCCTTGGCGCTATGATACATTGCACAGATGAGTGACAGATCCGCTAGTAGCTGGTTCTTAGTTCTCAAGTTCTGGGGCACTGAACCCAAGTGCTATCAGTCAGTTGCTGTGTTCTCTGGGTAGCACTTTTGCCTCACAGTGCTCTCGGACTTGCTCCCACAGGACTCACGGAGACCTGGTCACTGGCCTCTACCAGCAGATCCTGCTCTCCCTGCAGAAGGTCTTGGCAGACCCCGTGCGGCCTCTCTGCTCTCACTACGGGGCCGTGGTGGGGCTGCATGCTCTTGGCTGGAAGGTGAGAAGGCCCTTTGCTTTCTGAGATAGGGCCAGGAGGGCTAACAGTTGTCGTTAGGAAAGTAGCATCTGTGTCCTTTATATATTGGGGATGGATATTGGGCTACACCTGGGCATGCTGGGGGTGTGTGTCAATCTTTGGAATGATCCCTGATGGTTCTCAACGCTCTGACCACATGCATGTGGTCCAGTCCTTTTAGTGATCCTTGCCATTCACCACCGCATTCGTGAAAATTTTGTGACCATTTTCAGAATTCTTCCTAACTTTCCTTAATGAGAACTTACATATAGCTTAACTTCTCAGTCGGTATCTAAGGGCATTACTTACAGCTGCGTAGTGTTGGTACAGTTGTCAGTGATAATGGGGTCACTCTATGTTGTGTACGTGATCTTTATTTTCAGTGTTTAGTAAAACAATAGGTTCCACATCAGTGCCAGGTGAACATGTCAATCAAGGAATTTAGGAAGACTGATGAGAGTAGTACAGTGAGTAAGGGAGTTTGCACTGGCCGACCCAGGTTTGATTCCCGGGATCCAAAATAGTCCCCCGAGGGCCCCCGGGTAGGGCACCCCCAAAAAGCATCTTGGAAAAAAAAATCTTCAATATAAGCAGGAACTCAAGGGCTTGTGTCTCCTTTCCAGGCGGTGGAACGCGTCCTGTACCCTCACCTTTCCACTTACTGGACAAACCTGCAGGCCGTGCTGGACGACTACTCCGTGTCTAACGCCCAGGTCAAAGCCGACGGCCACAAAGTCTACGGGGCCATTTTGGTGAGCTCCTGCCCCGGCCCGCCCCTTCCCGCCGCGCCCGGGCTGGCTCGCTCCGCGGCCCCGGGGCTGACCCTGTGCCCTTGCAGGTGGCCGTGGAGCGGCTGCTGAAGATGAAGGCGCAGGCGGCGGAGCCCGGCAAGGGCGGCCCGGGCGGCGGCCACGTGGGCGGGCGGCGCTGCGAGGACCTGCCCTGGGACGGCCTCCTGCTGCAGGAGTCGCCCGCGGGGGGCGGCGCGGAGCCGGGCTTCGGGGCGGGCCTCCCCGCCGCCCCTCCGGCCGGGGGCGCGGGGACCGAGGAGCCGGCGGCCGCCGTGGCGCTGGCGGACGTGTACCGGGAGCTGTACGCCTTCTTCGGCGACAGCCTGGCCACGCGCTTCGGCACGGGCCAGCCGGCGCCCTCGGCCCCGCGGCCGCCCGGGGACAAGAAGGAGCCGCCGGCCGCGCCGGACTCGGCGCGCAAGATGCCGCAGCTGACGGCCGACGCCGTGGCCAGCCCGCCGGGCGGCGACAGCCCCCGCGGCGCGGGCGGCCCGTCCTCGGCCTGCGGCCCCGCCAACGCCGCCGCCGGCGCGGAGAGCCGGCCGCTGCCGCGCGTGCACCGGGCGCGGGGGGCGCCCCGCCAGCAGGGCCCGGGCGCCGGCACGCGCGACGTCTTCCAGAAGAGCCGCTTCGCGCCGCGCGGGGCGCCGCACTTCCGCTTCATCATCGCCGGGCGGCAGGCCGGGAGGCGCTGCCGCGGGCGGCTCTTCCAGACCGCCTTCCCCGCGCCCTACGGGCCCAGCCCGGCCTCGCGCTACGTGCAGAAGCTGCCCATGATCGGCCGCACCAGCCGCCCGGCCCGCCGCTGGGCGCCCTCGGACTACTCGCTCTTCCTGCCGCTGTGACTCGCGGGCGGGCAATAAAGGCGCGCCGGAAGTGACGTATCCACATGGTCGGTCGCGCCGGAAGTGACGCCCGCCCCGAAAGGGGCGGGGTCTGTTCGGCCCATGCGCCGTGGTGTCCCACGCAGTCCGCAGAGGCCGGCCACTGCTTTCCGGGCCGGCGGCGTCCCTTCGCACTGGGCCACGGAGCCTGCGTCCTGGACGGGCCCTACGTAGTTCGGCTGGCGCTGGGGAGCCGGCTGCACGAATGCCTACGTGGAAGGCTTTTCCCTGCCCAAGGCTTCAGTCCTCCAAATGTCCCCAACACCATCCCGCAGCACCACCTATCCCAGTGTGGGAACCACGAGGGTGCAGGACCTGCCGATTTCTGGGGGAGTCCAAACGTAGCTCCCAGTGCGTTGAACCAGGGCTCGTTCTCCACTCTCGGAGGTCGAACGTGGGGTTCCCGCCAAGCTCGCGTGCAAAACAGTCATCTGTCGCCTCGGGGGTATCTTTAAAGACAAAAACTTGGGGACCCCGAGACATAATGCACGGTTATGATACTTACCAGGAGGGAGCAGAGCGATAGCAGAGCGGGCATAGAAGGGTATTGGCCTTGCACTGACTAACCTGGGTTCGATTTGCACTCTATTTGGTCCTCTGACCTGCAAGGAGTGATTCTTCCACGCTGTTTCTTTTTTTCTTTTTTGGTTTTTGGGTCACACCCGACAGCACTCGGGTAACTCCGGGCTCTACACTCAGAAATCACCCCCGGCTGGCGCGGGGAACCGTATGGGATGCTGGGATTCGAACCACCGTTCTTCTACATGCAAGGCAAACTCATTACCTCCATGCTATCTCTCCGAACCTCTCCATGCTGTTTCGCTTAAGCTCTGAGCACTCTGGGTTTAGCCCCCAAACAAGAAACTTACTTTGATTATGACTGTGACTCATATACAACTAAAAGAAAATGCCAATAAACTTGTGTTGAGCTAAGATCTAAATCATAGTGTAGCAGAGCTGGTCAAGCATGACTGCAATACATAGTGAGTTAAATGACACTGAAGAACAGCTTATAGAGAAGATAATTCCTTCTGTAAAATACCCCATCCAGGCCATCATGAGGCTCATGTCCCTATGAAGTTTGCCCTATGCCTCTTCTGCCTCTCAGAAGATACTGACGATTGTTGTGGAAGGTTACACAGGTCTAATCTTACTCGTGTTCATCAAATGCAGGTGTGAAAGGTTGAAAGTCGCAGGCTTATATATTTTGTTCTAATAGCTGCTATGTGGGGAAGTCTACAAGTGTAAAAAGGGAAGGACAAGGCTCTAGGGTTTCTGCAGAGACCAGAATGAACAAGCTCTAATGTTCTCCCATAGGCACTGCCAATTTCCTGATTTTCTGGTCCCTGCAGCTGTCTAAATTTGGTCTATACAAGAGTGCAAGGTTCTGGGTTTTGGGTCACGCCCGGCAGTGTTCAGAGGTTTTGGGTCACGCCCGGCAGTGTTCAGGGGCTCTATCCTCAGAAATCACCCCCGGCAGGCTCGGGGGACCATGGGATGCTGGGACTTGAATCACCATCCTTCTGCATGCAAGGCAAACACGTTACCTCTGCTCTCTCTCCGGCCCCTAGAGTGCAAGGTTCTTAAGGTGGGCCAGGCCTGCCCGTAGCCTGCACCTAGAGGCCCTAACTTAACATCACAAGCTCAGTAGCTTCTCTCCACAGGACTTCATCGGGGGCAGTTGTCTCCTTTATGCCGTAACTGTCTGGAATGGTTCTTCTCTGGCCTTGGCCCAGCCTTCGGCCTCATCCCTTTGCTACTTTGTGGCTTTGGTCTCAAGCTTCCAGATCATGTTGTGTACCCTCCTGTTCGTAGGTATCTATGGCAGCTATAAAGATTCCCAAAGGCTGGGGTCGGGAAGGAGGCGCTAGAAGTAAGGTGTCTGCCTTGCAAGCGCTAGCGGAGGAAAGAACGTGGTTCGATCCCCCGGCGTCCCATATGGTCCCCCCCCAAGCCAGGAGTGATTTCTGAGTGCATAGCCAGGAGTAACCCCCTGAGCGTCAAACGGGTGTGGACCAAAAACTAAAAAAAAAAAAAAAAAAAAAGATTCCCAAAGGTTACTGCATACCTCAAAGGTGCGGGGGCTGTGGGAAAGGAGACTGGGCTCAACCCAGAGGCCTGTTCTCTTGAGCTCCACATTGCAGTGGTCATCTTTGCTCTAGCCATCATACTGTATTACTCAATTTGGTACCAGTTCTCTCTGCAAATCCTTTGTTCTCCAGAACATCACAAATAGGTAACACCTTCTCTTTTAATACTTGCCAGTGAATAAGGCCACACTGCACACATATGCTTGGTCATAGCTCTATGCCCCAGCCCCTCACAAGTCTCTGATTTTACAGTTGCACTGCAGCCCAGAAAATTCTATGGATACCACCTGCAACAGCTTTGCATTATTACCCCAGCTTACACATCGCTGAAGTGAGTTGTGGGGAGATATGCCACACTGGGTGGGATATGTGGAGAATCATGTAAGCACTTATGTCTGTACGGGGCACCTGGGTCTCTTAAGTAGTTCTCATGTGGATTTGAGATGAGCCCCGCTCTTTACTCCTGTTTCCTCCCCATGCTCCCACAGATGTCTTCGTGGGTGAATCTGGCAGTATGGTGTATGATCTGGATCAGGGGTCCTCAAACTTTTTAAACAGGGGGCCAGTTCACTGTCCCTCAGACCATTGGAGGGTCTGACTAGTAAAAACAAATCTTAGGAACGAATTCTTATGCACACTGCATATATCTTATTTTGCAATGAAGAAACAAAACAGATACAAATACAATATGTGGCCCGCGGGCCATAGTTTACTGGATGCTTCACAAAATGCACAGGAAGTGTGAAGCCACCTTGCTACTGGCTCAGCAGAGGGGGGATCCAAGTAGAGCTCAGAGACTGATGGACTGGTTGGCACAACCTCTCCCGGTCCTGGAAAGCAAGCATTGAGTCTTCCCGCCCAAGTGCCTGGACTTCTCTTGCCCTGCCGACCTGTGTGTGCCAGGAAGCCTGGAATGATTACAGGCCACCTTCTCCAGTTGTTTTTGTACGAAAATATCCTGTTCCTTTCTTTCCTCGTCTTGGAATTGAGTTCTTGGTGTTAGAATACTGACAGCCAGTGGAAGATAGGCTAAGAACAAATGATTCAAAACTTAAGCAGTTTGTGAGGCCAGAACGGTAGCGCAAGCAGTAGGGCATGTGCTTTGCATGCGCCTAACATAGGATGGACTGCGATTCGTTCCCCTGGCGTCCCATATGGTCCCCGAAGCCAGAGCGATTTCTGAGCGTCACTGGGTGTGACCCCCCCCCAAATAAAAAAAAGTTGGGGAAAGGATTTGAAGCATCTACTGTCATTCCCTACATAGTGTCAGTTTTTGGATCACACCGGATGCGCTCAGGTTAAGAAATCGCTCCTGGCAGGCTCGGGGGACCATATGGGATGCCGGGATTCGAACCACCGTCCTTCTGCATGCAAGGCAAACGCCTTAAGTTCCAAGCCATCTCTCAGACCCTTCCCCCTCTGTCTTGCTCCAATTGTTGGGCCTTGGGCACAGTCACAGGGTGGCCGGGGCCAGAGGGCAAAAGCGACGCTGAAAGAGGCCAGCTATCCCAGGGCCACTTCTTGACAGCGGGTTCCGGATGGGCCCCTTTCGGACTAGTCGAAGTACCAGCCGCGGAGATGAGACCGCCGTCCGTCAAGCCTGTCATTAAAGCCGCGCCGGAAGTGACGCAAGATCTGCGCCGGAAGAGGGAGGTCGCTTCCGGCGGCCGCGCTTCCTGGTCCCGGGGCGCCATGGCGCTGCCCTGGCTCCTGCGCCTGGAGCTCACGCTCTTCGTCGCCGCCTTCTTGTGCGGGGCCGTGGCGGCTGCGGCGCTGACCCGGACCCAGGTGCGGCGGCGGCAGGGCGGGCCGGGAAGGCGGGATCTCCCCGGCCGGTGTCCCACGCAGTAGGCAGAGGCCGGCCACTGCTTTCGGGCCGGCGGGGTCCCTGCGCGCTGGGCCACGGAGCCTGCGTCCTGGACGGGCCCTACGTAGCTCGGCTGCCACTGGGAGCCGCACGATTGCCTGCGTGGAAGGCTTTTCCCCGCGAGGCTCCAGTGCTCCAAATGTCTCCAACTCTATCCCGCAGCACCACCTGAGTGTGGAAACCAAGTGGCCTCAGGACCTGCCTATTTCTGGGGGGGTCCCTCATATCCGATGGTGCCCAGACGTCGCTCCCAGTGCGCTGAACCCGGGCTCGTTCTCCAGCCTCGGAGATCGAACCTGGGGCTCCTGCCAAGCTCGCGTGCAAGACCTCAGTCATCTGTCGCCTCGGGGCTATCTTTAAAGACACAAAAAGTTGGGGACCCCGAGAGATCAGGCAGGGTTAAGAGCGATAGCATAGCAGGGCGGAGAGCATTGGTCTTGCAGTGACTAACCTGGGTTCGATTTGCACCCTATGCGGTCCTCTGAACCTGCGAGGAGTGATTCCTCCATGCTGTTTCGCTTAAGCTCTGAGCACACTGGGTTTGGCTCCCCAACAAAAACCGTACTTCGAGTGTGATTGATTCCTATATGCCATCACCAAAAATAATAATAAGAACCGAATTAACTTGTTGAGCAAAGATTTAAATCACAGCGTAGCAGAGCTGATCAAGCATGACTGCAATATAGTGAGTTAAATGACAGTGAAGAACAGCTTATGGAGAAGCGTAGTTTACACTGTAAAATACTCGCCAGGCAATCTTGAGGCTATGAAGTTTGCACTGTTCCTCTTCAGCCTTTTAGAAGATACTGGCAATTGTGTAAGGTTACACAGGTCTAATTTTATTCCAGTGTTCAAATGCAGGTGTAAAGGTTGAAAGCTACTGGGTTCTATTCTTTGTTCTAACAGCTACTCTGTGGGGAAGTATGCAGGTGTAAAAAGGGGAAGGCCATGTTCGCTTCGGCAGCACATATACTAAAATTGGAACGATACAGAGAAGATTAGCATGGCCCCTGCGCAAGGATGACACGCAAATTCGTGAAGCGTTCCATATTTTTTTTTTTTTTTTTGGATTTTTGGGCCACACCCAGTAATGCTCAGGGGCTACTCCTGGCTATGTGCTCAGAAGTTGCTCCTGGCTTGGGGGATCGAACCGCGGTCCGTCCAAGGCAAGCGCAGGCAAGGCAGGCACCTTACCTTTAGCGCCACCGCCCGGCCCCGCGTTCCATATTTTAAAAAAAAAAAAAAAAGAAAAAGAAAAAGGGGAAGGCCAAGGCTCTAGGACTTCTGCAGAGACCAGAATGAACCAGACAGCTCTAATGTTTTCCCATAAGCACTGACAGTTTCCTGATATTTTGGCCCCTGCAGGCTCTCTAAATTTGGTCTGTACAGGGGCCGGCGAGGTGGCACTTGAGGTAAGGTATCTGTCTTGCAAGCGCTAGCCAAGTTAAGATCGCCACCGCGGTTCGATCCCCCGGCGTCCCATATGGTCCCCCCAAGCCAGGGGCAATTTCTGAGCCCTTAGCCAGGAGTAACCCCTGAGCATCAGATGGGTGTGGCCCCAAAAATCAAAACCAAAACCAATAAATTTGGTCTGTACAAGAGTTCTTTTTCTTTTGGGTTTTTGGGTCACACCCGGCAGCACTCATGGGCCACTCCTGGCTCTACGCTCAGAAATCGCTCCTGGCAGGCTCAGGGGACCATATGGGATGCTGGGATTCGAACAACCTACCTGTATGGAAGGCAAACGCATTACCTCCATGCTATCTCTCTTTCCGGCCCAAGGGTGCAAGGTTCTTAAGGTGGGCCTGGCCTGCCAGCAGCCTGCATCCAGGAGCCCTAATTCAACATCACAGGCTCAGTGGCTTCTCTCCACAGGGCTCCTTTGGGGGCAGTTGCCCCCTGTATGCTGTAGCTGCTAGGAATGGCTCTTCTCTGGCCTTGGCCCAGCCCTCGGCCTCATCTCTTTGCTACTTTGTGGCTGGGGTCTCAGGCTTCCTAGGCCTCTACTGCCTCCTCCTGCTGCTCTTCTGGATCTACAGCAGCTGCATCGAGGATTCCCAAAGGTGACTGCACCCCTCTAAGGTGCGGGGGCTGTGGGGATAGGAGACTGGGCTCAACCTAGAAGCCTGTTTTTTTTCTCTAGAGGCCCTATGGGGCTCCGCATTGCCCTGGCCACCTCTGCTCTAGCCATCTTCCTGCTCTTAGTATCGGCCTGTATTCTTCGGTTTGGTACCAGTTCTCTCTGCAAATCCATCGTCTCCCAGAACATTACAAATAGGTAACACCTCCTCTTTTTTTAATTTGGTCACACCTGGCAGCGCTCAGGGGTTACTCCTGGCTCTACACTCAGAAATCGCCCCTGGCAGGCATGGGGGACCATATGGGATGCCGGGATTCGAACCACTGTTCTTCTGCATGGAAGGCAAATGCCTTACCTCCATGCTATCTCGCCGGCCCCACACCTCCTCTTTTAATACTTGCCAGTGGAAAAGGTCATGTGGCACAGGTGTGCTGGGGCAAGATCCCTATGGCCCTCCCCCTCACAAGTCTCTGATCTTACAGCTGCCCTGCAGCCCAGAAAATTCGGTGGATACCACCTGGAACAGCTTTGCAGTTTTACTCCAATTTACACAACGCTGAAGTGAGTTGTGGGGAGATATGCCACACTGGGTGGGTGGGGTATGTGGCGATTCTTGTAACCATTTATGGCTGTAACGGAGCATCTGGGTCTTTAAGTTATGTGGTACCCATGTGGATTTGAGATCAGCTCCATTCTTTACTCCTGTTTCCTCTCCTCCCTGCCAGATGTCTTCTTGGGTGAATCTGATATTATGGTGTATGATCTTGATGCTCCAAGTTGTGCAGAAGAAGTCTCAAGCCACCTCCTATCAGGGGGATCCAGAATGGAGCTCAGAGACTGATGTACTGGTCGGCACCCACCTCTCCCGGTCCTGAAAAGCAAGCACTGAGTCTTCCCGTTAATAAGACCTGCCCAAGTGCCTGGTTTCCTCTTGCCCTGCCGACCTATGCGTGCCAGGGAGGCTGGGATGGTGATTGCAGGCCACCTTCAGCTGTTTTTATACCAAAATATCCTGTTCCTTTCTTTCCTTGTCTTGGGACTGAGTCTTTGGTATTAGAGCACTGACAGCTAGTGGATGATAGGCTAAGAACAAATGGATCGAAACTTAAGCGGTCTGGGCAGCCAGAGCCCTTGGGATTAGGGCCCATTTATTTCCTGTTAATGACTTTTGGTTACCCTGGTTGTCAGCCATCCCCACAAGTTCAGGTTTACTTTCCTCCCGGAAGTTGCCTGACTTTCTTCACAAGCTCCGGTAAGCACCCACAGTGTTATCAAAGAGTTTTGCATTTGGGAAATGTCCGGCTTTGTCCAAGAGAAAGTAGAAGCGTCGGCCTTTGACTTTCAGAGGCAGCATGGCTGGGACTTCACCGCGGTGTGCCATGCAGGACACCTGGTTCAAGGGGACAGTGAAATGGGCCCCCAAGCCAAAGGGGGCGTGCGTGGTGAGAGTCACCTCCTTCCCACCAGCCAGCAGCAGCACGGAGCGCACTGAGCGCACGGAGAAGAGAAGCCCTGCGCCGAGCACCAGGGTACCTACAAGAAGCAAAAGTTCAGTAAGCAGCTAAAACTTGCAATCTTCCAGAACTTAACTGTTAGCTTACTTTGGTAAAGGCAGAACTGTTGGAGGGTCACACCCGGTGTGCTGGGGGCTTATCCCTGTTGCTCTGTGCTCAGCACTTACTAATGCAAACGTTGAGGGAACCCGATGTGTTGCCCAGGCTCGAACCCTATTGGGGCTTCCTGCAAGACAACCCTCCTGTGCTCTCCCGTCCCTGCAGAGAGCCACACTGCTGTGCCATTCTTTCCAACCACCCGAGTAGATAGATAGATGGTCATCCCCATTTCACAGCCTAGAACAGGGGCAACACCTCGGTAGCCCTCTCAGGGTGAGGGATCCGCATTCGGTGGGGGGATGGCCCCCAGAGAGTCCCTAATTCGTTCGAACACAGCAACACCCCAACGCCTTACCTATGGCTCCGCAGCCGACCGCCAGGCCGTAGCGCCAGAGCGCGGAACGCAAGTCCCGGCGGTCGCGGTCTGCAAACTCGGCAGGCTTGTGGGGTCGCGCCGGGGCCGCGGGGCCGCTCAAGGCTGCCCACGCCAGGGAGGCCCAGAAGAGGCTCTGGCCGGCGCAGAACATCCCCAGGATGGCGAAGAAGCGGCTCCGCTCATGCTCGAAAAGCAGCACGTCCCGCGGCGGCGTCCAGTCGTGCACCGGCCGGCGCCAGGGCAGGGCGCGCAGCCCGGCGAGCAGCCGCACAGGTCGGCGCAGTGCGGGAGCCGCCATAGTGGTCGGGGCCCCGCCGCTTCCGGGGAGGGACTTCCGGTCGGGCAGCTCCGCTTCCGGGCCCCCTTGGCAGGGACTTCCGGTCGGGGCAGCTCCGCTTCCGGGCCCCCTTGGCAGGCGCTCGGGGGGGGGGGGGCGGCCGCCAGGTAGAGAGGAGAGGGAGAGGAGAGGGAGAGGAAGAGGGAGAGGGAGAGGGAGAGGGAGAGGGAGAGGGAGAGGGAGAGGGAGAGGGAGAGGGAGAGGGAGAGGGAGAGGGAGAGGGAGAGGGAGAGGGAGAGGGAGAGGGAGAGGGAGAGGGAGAGGGAGAGGGAGAGGGAGAGGGAGAGAGGGGGAGAGGGGGAGAGGGGGAGAGGGGGAGAGGGGGAGGAGAGGGAGGAGAGGGAGAGAGGGAGAGAGGGAGAGAGGGAGAGAGGGAGGGAGGGAGGGAGGGAGAGAGAGAGAGAGAGAGAGAGAGAGAGAGAGAGGGGGGGGGGGCAAAAACCATCCTGCACGCAGGGCACAAAATACAATATACGTTTTTATTTTAAAAAGTTGGGGAGAGGGGTCGAAGCACCAACTGCCGTTCTCTACTTAGTGTCAGTTTTACAAAGGATTCTTTGGGATCCTGGCACCACTGTGTCAATCTTCTGGAACTCTCCCAGGGATGGGGAGTCTTGCGGCATCCGGCAGCCCTCCCCATGTCTCTGGCTTGCTCCGACTTGGTCACAGTCACAGGGTGGCCTCGGGCCAGAGGGCAATAACGACACTGAAAGAGGCTATCCAAGGGCCATTTATTTACAGGGGTTCTGGTCCACTCAAGCTCACTTCATGAAAGCTACTTCGGGAATCTTGTCCTTGGCCTTGGGAGAAAAAAAACAACAGGTCAGGCTGCCTGATCCCCACAAATGGGACCATCTTGAGCCACCACACTCCCAAGCCTTACCTTGAGAAGAGTAAAGGCCTGGGCAGACCTGGTGTAGTCCCAATTGTTGTCTTGAAGACACCTGAGAGTGGTGACAAGAACACAGTCAGAACCAACATGCAGGCCTGACCACTGCGCCCACCCTCAAAGCAGGTTGGTCAACCACTTCCCCCTCTTTTTGTTACTGTTTTGGGGGTCACTGGGCTCTGCACTCCAGACTGACTACTGGTGGTGCTTGGGGAACAAGGCATGCAGGATGCCAGGGACCAAACCCAGGCAAGCGCCTTGCCCCACCGTACTATTTCCCCAGCCCCCTTTCTTGCACTCTTATGAAAAATCACTGCAAGTCCAATGATGGGCTACTGAAGACAAAGGAAATAAGAGAAGCAAAGGGAGGGATCGGAGTGATAGTGCAGCGGGGAAGGCCTTTGTCTTGCTTATGGCCAAACTGGGTTGAATTACTGGCAACCCATATAGTCCCCGAACTGGCCAGGATGATTTCTGAGCACAGAGCCAGGAGTAACCCCTGAGCACTGCTAGACGTGACCCCCAAAACAATAAAGTATATTTTTAGTCATCAGGAAAGACATTCATGCAAACTGCAGAACACCATATAGAAAGGCATGCCTTCTGTTTTTTTCTTGGGCCACACCTGGTGGTGCCTCTGAACTCAAGGATCACTCCTGATGGTGCTTGGGGGAGGGGGGGTCTTCTGGGGTGCCAGAAATTGAATCCAGGTAGCAAGGCAAGCACCCTGTCTGCTACAATATCTCTCCGAACCAAAGAAACTTCTTTTAGGCTTTACGATCAGAGTTCAGTGATAAATCAGAGCATTTGCCTTCCATATATGAGGTTTGGGCTCAATCCTTCGTACCACAAAAACAGAAACATTCTTAGACATTTTTTTTTTAAATAAGTTACTTAAGAAGCAAACACTAAAATTTGGGCTTTTAAAATGTTCCGGAGCACACACTCACTCCGGCTCTATTTTAACCTCCTTCTATTACTTTTCAAGTCCAGCACTCACTTCTGGGACCACTCGAGGTTCATGCCGGATTGGGTGGAGAAGGCCTGCAGCATTTCCTGCTGCTCTGGAGAGAGGGTGGGCACGGGACTGGAGGAAGGCGTGGGTGCAGGCATGGCAAAGGCTCTTTGGATCTCATCAGGGCTGGCGTTCCGTACAAACAGCTCGTCATTCACGATGCACAACCTTAGGAACAAATGACACCTTTAGCCGGGGACATCATCCCCCCGCCCCCACTGATCCTACTCTGAGTCCTGCAAGGCCAACAAGCCTTTCACCTTCCAGCTTGTCCCCCCATCATGGACTCAGAGAGTAGAACAACTTATCAAAACCATAAGGATGCTAACTTCCTCCCACATTCCCACCTCATGCCATTTTCACAACAACTCAGGAAGTGAATCCTTTTAATGCCAACAGGTGGTTCTGGAAGCCTGCCTTGGGCCCTTTCTTCCCTCCCCCCCCCCCCCCGCCACCCCCTCCACACCCCCCACCCCCCACACCCCCGTCTCCTTGAAATTCTGATGCTTTCCCTGGGTCCCCTACCCCCATGTACCAGACAGAAACTTGCCCTGAATTGCTGGCGGGCACAGCAATGAAGGTCCGGGTGAAGGCTCGAAGGGTGTCCCGGGACTTTCCGTCCACTGCAAAGACAACAATGGTAATGAGGCCACATACTTGTGCTCTGTTGCCAGATAACTTCTCAAGGCTCAGGGGTCTTCCTTGACACTAAGAATCCTAGTGGGGGGCCGGGCGGTGGCGCAAGAGGTAAGGTGCCTGCCTTGCCTGCGCTAGCCTTGGACGGACCGAGGTTTGATCCCCCGGTGTCCCATATGGTCCCCCAAGCCAGGAGCGACTTCTGAGTGCATAGCCAGGAGTAACCCCTGAGCGTCAACGGGTGTGGCCCAAAAACCAAAAACCAAAAAAAAAAAAAAAAAAAAGAATCCTAGTGGGCCTGACAGGGATAATAATGTGTTTGTTGGGGGCGAGGGGAGAGGAGCAGAGTCCGAGGTCAGGGAGGGTAACCAACAGGATCCCACTATGTATGGGCTGTCTTGAAGCCCCTGAGACTCACTTCACCTCCTCCCCTTAGTAACACTGCGATGTGCCTTTCATCAACTTCCTTTTACACAGAAACTGCCCTGGACTCTGAGGCTGTGGACACTTGGCCCCAGATGCAGAGAACCAGGGTTGGAATACACCTATATACTGCTGCAAGCCAAAATCTGTCCCTACTCCTCGGGCTTTCCCCAGATCCCCAGACATGAAGGAGGGGAGGAGGCTAAGAAGAGGGGCAGCCAGGACGCAGGGAAACGGGGACAGAGCAAGGTCAGAGCTGGCAGGGGTGAGTTGTGAAATCAGGCTCTGGGGACTCTTACCTTCCTTAAAGACACCATTGACGGAGAAACACAGCAGTGTGCTCTGCAAGAGAAGCAGCAGCTTTGGGCTATAGTGACAGCACAGCGGGAAGAGAGCTTACCTTTTTTGTGGACAAGCCGGGTTCCAAGCCCCCCTTACCACCCCAATACACCAGGAGTGATTCCCTGAGTGCAGAACCAGGAGTTCTGAGCAATGCTGGATGTGGCCATCCCCACCCAAAACGAAACAGGGCCAGATAGTGCAGCAAGTAGTACTTGCACACAGCCTTGCACACAGTCAACCTGGATTCTTTCCTGGCACTCCATATAGTCCCCTGAGGCTACCAGAAGAGATCCCTGAGCGAAGAGCCAGGATTCAGCACTGCGTACCACTGGTGTAGCCCAAAAACAAATAAATCAAAAAACAACAGAGAGTGCTCACCTTGCAAGCACAGACCAGGATTTAATCCCCAGCACAATATATGGGTCCCCTGAGCACTGCTGGGAGTGATTCCTGAGTGCAGATCCAGGAGTATGCCTTGGGTGTGGCTCTAAAGCCCCCTTCCCCCAAAAAATACAAAAGCATCGAGCAAACAAGCAAAAAAACTCAACCCAAAACACACCTAAATAATTGGAAAAAAAAATTAAGACAGACAAGAACAACATCAGGCTTTACTATGAACGCCCTCTGGGACCTGCCCCGCCACCCCCCCCCATCTTTTTTGTTTGTTTTTGTTTTGGGGCACACCCAGCAGCGCCCAGGGGTTACTCCTGACTGCACTCAGAAGTCGCTCCTGGCAGGTTTGGGGGACCATATGGGATTGGCAGGATTTGAACCACTGTCTGTCCTCCTGAATTGGCTGTGCGCAAGGCAAATGCCCTACAGCTGTGCTATTGCTCTGCCCCCACACTCCCTCTCACTTCTTTTTTTACTTACTGTTTGGGCACTTATGTCTACCACGAAGGAATTGATGTCATGCTGAGTTTTGGGCAACTCATTGAGGAAGGCGACGACGTTGAGCCGCGTGTGCTTCAGTAGACGAAACCTCAGGGCTGCGGTAAAGTCAGGGTTCGGGTCACCAGGGGCTCTGACCTTCAGAGCCCTGTGACCTCTTGGCCCTTGGGCTGAAGCCATTCACTTACTAGGGTCTTTCAGCTTCTTCACATTCCTGCTGTCCTTGAAGTACTCAGCTAGGTTACTTCTGGAGGAATCAAGAGCAAAGAGTAGCCTGGTTGGAGCAGGGTGGCAGCCATGTCGAGGGGCTGGTGGGGTGCCCACTGGGACCCGAGGTCGCAGGAAGATGGCTCTGGAAGGTACGGCTTACCGTGCAGGGTTATGGGGCGTAAAGGGGATGCTCAGGGAGCAGCAGGCCCCATCGTGGTAGGCATCCAGGAGGCCCTGTCGGTCCCCGGAGTCATAGATCGCATAGTACCTGGTGGGAAAGAAAAACATAGTCTGTTTTGTCTTGGGGACACACTGGTCGTGCTCAGGAAATTAATTCCTGGTTCTGCACTAAGGAACCAGTCCTGGCAGGGCTCAGGGGACCATCTAGGGTATAGGGGATTGAACTTGGGTTGGCCACATGCAAGGCGAGAGCCCGATCCGCTGTGCTCAATCACTCAGCCCCGAGCCAGTCAGTACTTACAAAGGACCCCCTCCCTAGCTCTCTCCATGCAGGGCACCCAGACTACTTACTGCTGTAAGAAGTGCAGGACCAGATTCTTTAGGGTCTCGGTGCCGAAGTAGCTTCCCTGGGGAAGGGCATTAGGGGATTAGGGCCTGTGAGTCGGACTTGTCTCCCCACACAGACCAGAGCTGGGGTCCAGCTCACCTTGCAGGGCGGCAGCGTCGTGGGGGCCTCCACGTCAAAGGCAATGGGCGGGGGTAACTCATGGCCATCCTGAGAGAGGGAGGAAAGGACAGGTGAGCATGTAAACCAAGGCCCAAAACTGGATGAGCCAGGAGACAGCGCTCAGGGGCAGAAAGAGGTGAGCCTGAAGGGCAAGGGTCCAAGAGTCCTCAAGAGAGGAAGTTTTGTTTTTGTCTAGAGACCTTTTCCAAGAGGAAGGATTAGCAGCGCCCTTGTCAGGTTCTCAGCGGGATCCCTGTCCCCAAATGGTCACACACGCTGGGCCAGCACTGAGGGGCGGGAGGCACTAGGCTGGTTAGGAGAGAAGGGAAACAGGGCCGGGCAATGGCTCCCAGCTGGCCCTGCATGAGTCCCCAGCACTACTAGGTCTGGCCCCAGAACTCCAAACAGCAACAAGAGGCCCAAAGAGCCACGGACTTACCAGGCGCAATAGTTTGGGGAATCGCTCACGAACGGCGCTGTCAAGAACGGGACAGAAGTGAGTGAGGTTTCAGGGCCACGGTGCCTCCTGGGTGGTTCTCAGAGCTGTGATCTGGCACCCCAGGGGCACCCCTGCCCGCCTGCTCGCCCTCGCCCTGAGCTCCGGAAGCGGAGCTCGGGCGCCCATGGCCCACCTCACCCTGGGGAACCCGGTCCAGTACTGCGCTGCCATGAAGGCGGACTCTGCTCGGCCTGTCCCAAGCGCTCCAAGCCGGGCTTTAAGCCCAGCCCTCCTTCCCCACCTGCCCCCCTTACCTTCCACCTACTCACCTGTGCAGCCCCGGGAGCAGGGGGGTGGGGTGGGAGCCCAGGGGCTCCGCGGCCTCAACAGGGATCCATCAGCTCAGCCAGGTCTGGCCAAGGCCGAGACCAGCACACACCACGGGGACGGCACAGGAATGTGGGGGGCAGGGAGGGGAGCAAGGAAGGCTTGGGGTGAGGACAGATTAGGGGAAGGAGACGAGACGAAAGCAAGGGAAGGTCGTATGGATCAGTGCAGAGACAGAGTGGTTCTGTAGTAGTGTGTATGTGTTTGTGTGTGTGTGTGGGGGGGGAAGATGTGGAGAGAAGGGTAACAGGAGAGGGGAGAAACCTCAGCGAGGCCAGAAGGAGAGACAGACAGCAAGGAGGGTCCTCCCACCACAGCCTTTTCCTTCCCCTGCCCCCCGAGGTGGTCCAGGTGGCAACAAGGCGATGCTGGTTGGTGGCCAGGGTGTGGGGCTGAAGGCCGGGTCTCTGTCTGCTACCTGGGTCCCGGGCTATGCTGGGCGTGGGGAGCAAAGCAGCCATGGGGGCAGGAGACCACCTCAGTATGGGTGTAGACTCAGGCCTCTGCAAAGTTGGGGGGGGGTGAGGGTCTATGCCCCACCTCAGCTGACCCCCAAGTTCTTTCCTGCTGGCCCCTGTGCGACTGTGCCTGTCTTAGGTCGTTCCTTTCCTGAGGAATCTTACCCGTCTCTGGCTAACCAGCCATCTTCCGGGGCCAAGCAGGGTGATATGAGCTCCAAGTCCGGGGGGGTTGAGCAGTGCCCCCCCGGAGAGGCAAGGCTCAGGCTCCATGGCAGTCCCCATGGCCTCCACGCACAGCAACCGCCTAGGGAATCCCTCGCCTACTGGCGGGACCCTCGCTCTGATGGCATCTCAGGGAACCCAGGTCTCTTCTTCAGGGCCGGCCCAGCTCATGGCACGGGCCCTGCACAGACTGTCTAGCCCAGCCTCCAGGAGGCCTCAGCCTGGGCACAGCGGGCAGAATTGGGCCCACAGGCCTCTCAGAAGACAGTTCCTCTTAGGCAGACTGGCCAGTAGGGGCCCTTCACGAGACGCAGGCCTTGGGGGAAAGGCCAAGGCAGGGCGTGCCGGCAGGAAGGGATTTCTCAGCCCAGGGACACGGGGCCCTGGATACAAGATCATGCCATGCATGGGGCTTATGGATACCAGCCCCTGGTCAGATTGGGGTGGGGGGGTAAGAAAGGCTCAGCCTGGACCAACAGGGTAGGGAGAGTCTGGAATAGGCTGTGTGAGGCATGAAGGAGAAAGAGCAAAATCAGTAGGCAGGTGAGGGTAGGGGGAAGAAAGGTGAGCGAGCAGAGAAGGGGAGTAGTGGGGAGGTAAGGAGAGAGGAGAGAAATGGAAGAGGGAACAGGAGTAGGAAAGGAAAGAGAGGAAAGACACAAAGGGGAGAGGAGAGGTGGGAGGGGAAAGGAAGAGGAGAGGAAATGGAAGAGGGGAGGGGAGGGAAAGGGAAAGATAAAAGGGAAGAGGAAAAAAGGGAGGGGAGGGGAGGGGAGGGGAGGGGAGTGGGGCGCTGGGAGGTGCCGCCAGGCCAGGGAGGAGCATGTGGTCCTCCCCAAGGGCCCGAGGCTTCGCTCAGGGCTAGTCTCCTGCAGATGGGCACTAGTCAGGGTGCATGAGCTCAGCCTCCCGGGGGGTGAAGGTCCCCAGGAGGGGTGACGCGGCCCACAACTGACCTAATGTAGGTGGACTGGTCCCGGAAGGAGTCGCACAGCGGGTTCCCGTCCAGCCACAGCTCCTCCAGCTTCAGGCCTTTGATCTTGTCCAGCTCCCGCTCTGACTTCAACTGCATAGGGTAGGGGGAGGCGTGAGGGGGAGGGAGGATGGACTGGTGAGGCACCCCTACCCCGGCCCTCTCCTGCCAGTCCTTGTGAGGAGCTCTGCCCTCTCACCTCGTTTCCCGAGAGGTTGAGGATCTTCACGTTGGGGGCCTTTTGCACGATGGTGACCATCTCATCCAGCCTGAAGAGCCTGTTGTTGCTCAAGTTCAAGGATAAGAGCTGCACAGAGAGACACACATCTCAGAGACACGGACGGGCCAAAGGTGCCCCCCACCCCCAGCACCCCTACCCTCATGGCATCCATGGGCTCACATACCTCAGGGATATTCTCCTCGATAATCCGCAGTGTCGCCGCCATACAGCTTCTTCGGTTCAGGACTACGTCGATGTTCTGGGCCACCAAATCTTCAGTGGGAGAAAAGGGGGGGCAGATGAGAGGACAAGCCCAGGTAGGGCGAGCACCCTGTCACCCGCCACTCTAGTTTCAAGCCCATTCGAAGCACAGCTGGTGATCCCCTTACCTGGGTCTGTGCGGAGCCCTTTGAGGTCCAGTGCTTGCTGGGAACCATCGTACCTTTTGCTCATGATCAGCTAATGAGGGAGAGAAAAGATTCCAGGGTGACTGGGGCTGTGCAAGTGGTGGGGGAGCAGGTGGCAGAATTGGACAGAAGTGGTGGCCACAGCCACTCATGTGCCAGCCTCACCTTTAGCTGCTCCACCTGCTCGGGCTTCAGCTCGTTCTGGACAGTCTGGGGCGGAGCTGAGGGGTTGATGATGATGGATATCTGTGGGGCAGTCCAAGGACAGTGACCAGGGGACGAATGTCTGTCCCCAGGGCCCTCCACGAGCCCAGTCCCTGCGCCCAGCCACACCCCACGCTCAGTTTATGCCCTCACGTACCCTCCGGTTCTCCTGATCCACGATCTTATAGTTGACGGCCTTCAGGGCAGTGGCAGTGCTGGCATCCTCCACAAAAAACTGGGCCCGAGTGTTTTCATAGTGAAACTGTTAAGTGACAAGAAGGGCTGGAGCTATAGCACCGAGGGGAGAGCATTTGCCTTGCAGGCAGCAGGCCCAGGTTCAGTCTCCGGCATCTCAAGAGTGAGCACTGCCAGGAGTAATGCCTGAGTACAGAGCCAGGAGTAACCCGAGCACTGTTGGGTGTGGCCCAAAAGCAAGCCAAAAAAAAAAAAAAAAGAAGAAGAGAGAAGAGTTACAACAGGCCCAGCCTACCCCTTGGGCCATCTTACCTCAATGGGAGTAAAAGGAACGCTGCATTTGCTCTGAATCATGTTCAGGAGCCACGACTTGTCATATTTTCTACCATAAGGAATCTGGGAGAGAAGAAAGGGGAGAAAAAACATGTATCGAGGTTCAACATCAGGCCCAATCCCATGCTCCTTGTATCCTCTGGCAAGTTTGGAAGAAGTTTTCTAGAGGCTGGGAGATGGCTCAAAGGGCTAAAAGCACAGGCTTTGCATGCAGGGATCCTTGAGGTTGAACTAAGTGTCCCTACTAGGATTAGTCAATCTTCCATCTAAGCCGCCAGCCTTGCTGTAGCCTGGGCACTACTGGGTGTGCCCAGCCAACCAACCAAAGCACACACACTCTATATGGCGCGCGCACGCGCACGCGCACACAATTTATATTGCTTAGCAGTGGAGCAAGAACATCCTTACAGGGCCGGAGAGATAGCATGAAGGTAATGCGTTTGCCTTTCATGCAGAAGGTCATTGGTTTGAATCTCGGCATCCTATATGGTCCCCTGAGCATGTCAGGAGCGATTTCTGAGCAGGGAGCCAGGAGTAAATCCTGAGCGCTGCCGGGTGTGACCCAAAACCCAAACCAAACCAAACAAAAAAGAACATCCTTACAAGCCCGAGGTCCTAGCTCATTCTTGGACTACCAAGACCACTTAGAAATTTTTCTACTGCAGCTAAACACTAACTTCATCTTCTGTCCCACTACTTGATTCCTCAAAAACCTCAAAATAAAAAGGGGAAATAAACAAAAGCCAATCAATTGGCTTTAAAAAGCTCGAAGACAGGGCCAGAGCGATAGCGATAGCACAGAGGTTAGGCGTTTGCCCTGACGTGGCCAACACAGGATGGTCCCTGGCATCCCATATAGTCGGTCCCCTGAGCCTGCCAGGAGCGACTTCTGAGCAGAGCCAGGAGTAACACCTGAGCGCCACCAGGTGTGACCCAAAAACAAACAGAAAAACCAAACAACTCAAAGACGTTTCTTTCTTTCTTGAGATCAAACCCCAAGCTCATCCACCATTGTGCGCAAATCCTGTTTCTCTTAGAGCAGGCCTCTGCTTCCTGTCAGTTTCCTTCCACTCCTGCTTCTTTTTTCTTTTTTTCAGGGGCAGGCAGAGGGGGAGAAAGTAAGGGAGGTGTGGTGCTCCTTGTGGTTCTCAGGGGATACTACCTCCAGCTCTGCGCTTGGGAGCTGGTCCTGGTGGTGCCCAGAGAACCGTGATGGTTTGGGAAATGGAACTAAGGTGGGCTGCATTCAGGGTAAGCACATTCAACCCGACAATCTCTCCAGGCCCCTCTATCTGAACCTACTGAGGGGGGTATGAAAGCAGGGGTGCTCCAAAGAAAAGACCAGGACATGAGTTATCAATCAATCACAAGCGCAGACACCAAGCAGAGCAGAAAAAAATATCCCTTCGAGGTGAGTCCCACACTCCAAGTTCCTCCACCCTACCCCAGCCATTCACACACTCAACTGTAATTTTGAACCAGTTCTTGGCTGCTCTGTCCTGACTGGTGCTGGCAGCACCTCTGTCTTGGGGCGCTCTGTCCCTTCGCACAGTGACGTGAATGCGGTCCCGATCATGCCAGGCGGCGTCACCTCCCCGACGGTTGGGTCTCGGGACATAGGGGTTACTACGAGGAAGCAAAGGAACAAGTGTCTCCAGAGGCTCTTAAAGGTCACCCTAGTTTTCAGGGCTGTGGGGCTCAGCAGCCGGGTACTTCTCACACTTCCAGGAAGGCCCAGAAATGCCAAGGCCAGGAAAAGGGCCCCAGCAAACAAGGGTGCTACTGAATGAAACCGGCCACTTACTAACGCACTCGGGGCCCGTCCTGGGCATCACTCATTGCCACATCTCTGTCCTCGTCCTCAAGGCGGGCTACCCGCATGCCAGCACCTCCTCTTCCTGGCCGACGGTTCCCTTCGCCATATTTCCACCGAAAAGGACCACGGCCTTTCCTCCTCCTTTGAGGGAAGCTGACGCGGTCATCATGCTCTGGAGATGGAAAAGAAGAGCAGCTGGAGGAAATAGCCCTGTAGCCAATTAGTTGCCCAGCAGGAGCGTTCACACATCCATCTAGTCCCTGCTGTCCAGAGAATGGAGCACAGGTGAGATTCTAGGGTCACACCTACTGGTTGGTCCTCAGGATTGACTCCTGGCTTTGTGTTTAGGGATCGCTCCTGGTGGGCCTCAAGAGTTGGGGATTAAAGGGGGCAGAGAGCTAGCACAGCGTTAGAGCATTTGCCTCACACACAGTTAATCCAGGACAGATGATTTGAATCCTGGCATCCCATATGGTTCTCAGAGACTACCAGGAGCCATTTCTGGGTGTAGAGCCAGGAGTAACCCCTGAGTGCTGCTGGGTGTGACCCAAAAACAAAAAAACAAAGAAAAAGAATTGGGGGGCTGGAGAGATAGCATGGAGGTAAGGCGTTTGCTTTTGCATGCAGAAGGATGGTGGTTCGAATCCGGGCATCCGATATGGTTCCCCGAGCCTGCCAGGGGGTGATTTCTAAGCATAGAGGCAGGAGTAGCCCCTGAACGATGCTGGGTGTGACACAAAAACAAAACAAACCAAAACAAAAAGTTGGGGATTGAATCTGGGTCAGCCGCCTGCAAGACCCACTGCCCTAGCTCTCAGTTCTCCCTGGACAGGGAATTTGAAATTGAAGTGGGATCCCCAACAAGCCGGGAAAGTCCCCCCTGGAGAGCCAAGAAGGCAGCTGGGCGGCCCCAATGGAGCAACGGGGGACCTGCTCGGCATTCAGCGGATGCTTCTTCTGCCTACACAGGAGCCACACCGGGTCCCAGTTTACCAACCTGCCCAGCTTGAAATTTTAGGCTGCTCTGCAAAGTCGGGGTCCCCAAAACTGTTCGACTCTGAGGTCGAGCGGGTAGGAGCTTCGACCTTGGCCAGAACCGCCTCTGCTTTGAACTCACAGAGGAGGGCGGTTCGGCTCAGAGGCTCCAGCTGTGTGTGTGTGTGTGGGGTGACTCCTCATCCCAGGGGGGTCACGACACCCCCATACTCCACTCCCCAGTTCCCTCGCAGAATGGGGGGGGGCTCTGGAAAACCGAGAATGGAAACCAGAAAGGAGAAGCCTGGGAGGAAAAAAAAAAGGTAAAAAATAATAAAGGAGCAGAAAGGGGGGGTCTGTGTGTGTGGCCTGAACTCGGGGGGCTCCTCCGTCCCCAAGGGGGTGCGAGAGAAGGGGCGCCCCCAGGGGAGCCCGCGCGATCGCCCCCAAAGGGAGGGTTCGCCGCCCATCTCGGGGGGCGCGGGGCCGCTCAACCGACGCGACGGCCGCCCCGGAGCCCCGTCCGCACCCCCGAACCCCGCGTTCGGGCGCCCACCGCCCGCCGAGCCCCTCGCGGCCTAGGCCGGCGCCGCCCACCCGGCCACCCGCCAGGCCCGGCGCCCACACTGACCGTTGTACGACTTCCCCTCGTCCGCCATGGCGCAGCGAGGCGAGGCGAGACGGGGCGAGACGAGACGCTCCGTCCTCCCTCGCTCCCTCCGAGCGGCCGGACGAGCGCGGGGGCCGCGGAGCGTCCGAACGCCGAACGCACAGCCCGAAGCCCAAAGCCCAGCGCTCCGGGCCGAGGCGCTCCTACGCCCCGCGCCGCCGCATATATTCCGCGAGGGAGGCGCGTCGCGCGCCGCTGACGTCACCGCGGGGCGGGGCGCGCCGCCGCTGCGCCTGCGCACACGAAAAAGGCGCGGCGGGAGGGCCGGGGGCGGCGCACCCGCCCACACTTTCCCAACCGGCCCCGCCCACAAGGTGAGCTGGCCCGCCCACGCTCTCAACAGGCCCCGCCCATAAATGAGCTGGTCCCGCCCACGCTCTCAACAGGCCCCGCCCAGCGCCTGAGCTCGCCCAGGCCTGGTGGTAGCTGCGCCTTCTGGCAGGTGACAGGCCTTAGCATCACCCGGGTCCACGCTGTTCAAAGGCTAGCGGAAGGGGAGGTGGGGGAAGAGATGGCCCCTACAGGCCTCGCTTTCTTTTCCCCCCCCTCTGGAAAGGGATTATCTGGAAATAGCAAATAGCGACTTTGCGCTAGTGGACAGTTTTGTTTCTTAATCCGGCGCCTCTCGGTCAGTGCCACACCCTGTAGGTGGCCAGAGGACAATAGAGGAGTTTAAATGAATTTGCAGGCTTTTTTTTTTTTCTTTTGTGGGGCCCGTTCTTCCCCAACCTCGCCAAGTCGGATGAAAATCTGTGGATTCTGGCGAGCAGTTGTGTTCACAGACCACCCCCTGTCCCCCACTCCCCCAGAATGTGCTGTGCTAGGCCCACAGGGTGTCAGTCCGGTGGGCGGTGGGGGCCCAAAGAGAATCAGCCGCCAAGGAGATGAAAGGGTCGAGATATATTAAAATGCCAGGCAGGTCTCAAAATGGATGGCCCTTGTTCCCCCAAAGGACTAGGGCCAGCTCAGTAACAGGTGACAGATGCCAGGGTTCCAGTGACCCCCCCTAACATGGTGGTGGACCCCAGTCAGGAGTGACCAGGAAGTGGACCAGCTCCTGGAGGGCCATTCCTCCTGGCACTGTGCTCCACAGCCAACACCAGTGTGGCCTTGGTAAGGTCCTTCCCCCGGCCATCCTGGGAGCAGGCAGGGCTCCTCCTGCCTCATCCGGCTCAAGGGCAAGGTGGAGCCAACTGAATCAGAAGGTGCATAGGCAACGTCCAAAATATTGCTCAAGATGGTCCTGATAGGCGCCACCAGGGGCTCAGCTGTGCAGGTTAATGAGAGGCTGCCGGTCCTGGGTCCCTTGTCACCCTGAGGTGGCAGCGCGCAGAGGCGCCTCCAGCCCTCTGAGCTTTAAGGTCCCACCCTTCCAGCTGGCCCTCTGATGTTCTTTCACAAAGCTCCCACCTGTGGCCCCCACCCGCTAAATGACCACGTGGCCAGTCAGGCTAACAGTCTTGCTGTAATTGGGAGAAAATAGGCTGCAGCACATTTGGCAGGTTCAGAGTCACAGGCAGCCCCATGATGGAGTCCGGGTTTCCTGGGCCGCCGAGGACTTGGGGCCTACCTCACAGGGTAGAAGAAGAAAGAGGTTCAAAGTCTCCCCAAGATGGAAAACTTGGTCCCTGGGGCAGTCTCACTTCCTCTCCTCCACTTTCGGGGAGATGGGGAAGGCCATGGACCCCCGGGGCTGCTGTGGAGGTGCTCTTAAAAGTCTAACAGTGGGGACAGCCTCCCTCCTCACCCCCAGCCCCCTAGGCGGCCTCTGATCCCTTCCAGCCAGTTCTCAGCAGAGTCTGGATTTAGAACCATGTGTTTCGAGGGCCTGAGGTTGGTGAGGGTGGAGAGGGGGGGCCGGAGGCGAGTATGGGGGATCAAGGGCTGCCAGAGCCATTCACAGTAGTTCCCGGGAATCAGCCTTTTCTCTGGTACAGGCTCAGAGGCAGGACTGGCCACCTGCCCTCCCAGGAGGGTTCTGGAAACCCCTCACGGAGCGCCTCAGCGTGGACTGGGCTCAGGCCAGGAAGACCACGAAGATGATGAAGAAGACGATGAGGATGAGGAAGATTTTGACCATGAGCCACCTGTTGGAGGTGACCGACTGGAAGTACTTGAGGATCTCAGAATGGGCCGCGTCCACGTCCAGCTGAGCTCCCAACACGTTTTCGTCGATTCTGAGGAAACAAAAAGCAAGAGTTTAAAGAGTCCACCAGAGGGTGTTCACAGATGGGACAGAGTCCAGTACGTGGCTGTAAATCATCACAGTGTACTGGGAGTCTAGAAAAGGCTCTGGCAGAGTCATACAAGGTCTGCTTTGAAAATCAGCTCCAGGGGCCGGAGAGATAGCATGGAGGTAAGGCGTTTGCCTTTCATGCAGGAGGTCATCGGTTCGAATCCCGGCGTCCCATATGGTCCCCCATGCCTGCCAGGAGCAATTTCTGAGCCTGGAGCCGGAAATAACCCCTGAGCACTGCCGGGTGTGACCCAAAAACCACACACACACACAAAAAAAAAAAAAGAAAAAAAGAAAAAAGAAAATCAGCTCCGGACCCATCCAGTCATTTCACCTCAAATCTCATCTTCCTTGGGGCCAAGACAGTATCAAA
Organism: Suncus etruscus; assembly: GCF_024139225.1. Lineage (NCBI taxonomy): Eukaryota > Metazoa > Chordata > Mammalia > Eulipotyphla > Soricidae > Suncus > Suncus etruscus. The sequence goes on from NC_064856.1 coordinate 107,029,003, forward strand.
GTGGTTGGGCACTTGCTTTGAATGCAGCTGATCTAGGTTCAATCCCTGGCAGTGCATATGGTTCCCCGAGACTGCCGGGAGTAATCTGAGTGCAGAGCCAGGAGTAAGCCTTGGACACCACTGGTTGTGGCTTAAAAGAAAACAACTCCCCACCAAAAAAAAAAAAAACCCACCTCATTTCCACAACTGCAAGGAAAGGAAACTGAAAATAAACATTATCTCTTCTGATTATAATAATTCTTTGTTCAGGACCACATCTGGTGGGGCTGGGGGAAGATCACTGTCCCCACCGTGCCAGGGATTCGATCCTAGGTCTCCAAGCAAAGTAGGCATTTTGGTCCTTTGAATTCTCGTTACAGTTATTTTTGGGGGGTGGGTGTAGACTTACAGCCCTTAGGATGGGCTTGGATGGTGGATGGAGGCCTTTGTTCTTAGGCCCCGGCCACGTGGCTCCATCCCTCATTAACCGGTGGGTCTGGGTTCAGGAAAGCGAGGGGTATTGAACTGACTCACAGGCAGGCTTCCAGAGAGATAACATCTTTATTTAGTCCCAGCCAACAGATGTGGCTGCTAACCATTTACTCATTCAGCCCTGCATTCTGGCTTCTCCCTCAGCCATAGCTCTCCATCCAGGTAAATCCAACAGCCCTTAGGATGGGCTTGCATGATGGAGACGGAGGCCTTTGTCCTTAGGCCCCGGCCACAAGGCTCCATCCCTCATTAACCAGCAGGTTATCATTTTCAGGTGGTCGCAGCGGGGAATCAGACTCATTCAGACAGGCTTCCAGAGAGAATAACATCATTTTTTTTTTTTTTTTGGTTTTTGGGCCACACCCGGCGGTGCTCAGGGGTTACTCCTGGCTGTCTGCTCAGAAATAGCTCCTGGCAGGCACCGGGGACCATATGGGACACCGGGATTCGAACCAACCACCTTTGGTCCTGGATCGGCTGCTTGCAAGGCAAACGCCGCTGTGCTATCTCTTGGGGCCCGAGAGATAACATCTCTATTGCCCTGGCCAACATCTGTGTGGCCTATATCAAACCTATTTAAGCATTGGTCATTCTTAGCTAGCCCTACATCTTACTTCTTTCATCCATGTCACCTCCAACCTCCATCCTGGCAAAGACCTCAATCCCTTGGGTCAAAGGCCTTATCTAACCTTCCCAAGACCTTCCCAGGAATGGACGGGGTCTTGCAGGTAAGATCAAGTTGCACAGGAAGAATGAGGGGATGGGGCCACAGTGGGGACTCCCCAGCAGTGCTCAGGGAGTTGGTAACTACCATGGCACCCCACTGAAGGTCTAGACTAGAGCTTCCAAGGTTAAACTCACTGATGTGAGAAGAATCCATGTGCCCTGGCCCCTGTGCTATCATCATGACCCTCATCATGACCTATCATCATAGGATCAGAGAGAATGAGTCCATAAACAGAAAGTGCCCTACCCAACAAAAAGCTCTCTAGGGGCTGGCCGAGGTGGCACTAGAGGTAAGGTGGTAAAGTGTCTGCCTTGCAAGTGCTAGCCAGCATCAAACAGGTGTGCCCAAAAAACAAAACAAAACAAAACAAAAAACTCTCTAAATGACAGCTATTGTAATTTTTGCTCATCAACTTTTTTTTTAGCCTGATAGTTACATAGTGGGAATAAATACTACATTTATAATAAAGGACAAACATTCATAGGCCTTGCTAGTTTGATTCTGGTTTGGTGGTTTTGTTTTTTTTTTGGGGGGGCACATCTGTGGTGTTTTGGGGTTATTCCTGGCTCTGTAGCTCAGGGATCACTCCTGGCAGTGCTCGGGGGAACCAAGGTGCCAGGGATCCAACTTGGGTCTACCATGAGCAAGGCAAGCAATACTATTGCTACAGCCTCTGAATTCTGTTTCTAAGTGAGACAGGAAGACACTTGAATCAGGGCAGGAAGTCAAAAGATAAGAAAAGCCGGACATTGGACTAGAGCAGTGGTCGGCAACCTTTGTTTTCAACTGAGTCAAAGCTCACCAAAACCACGATTGAAATTTATTTTGAGAGCCACACAGGGCGCACACTGACAGAGGCTAGGAGCAGAGTCCTGACTCCTGGAGCAGCCGCCCGGCTCTCACACAGAAGAGCCAAATTAAAAGTGTAAAGAGCCGCATGTGGCTCTCGAGCCACAGGTTGCTGACCACTGGACTAGAGCAATAGCACAGTGCGTAGGGTGTTTGCCTTGCACATAGCTAATCCAGGCTTGATCTCTGGCGGTCCCCATAAGGTCCCCCAAGTCTGCCAAGAGTAATCCCTGAACACCTTTGTAGCCCCAAAATAAAAAACAAACAAAAAAGCTGACATAGGGCCTGAGTGATAGTACAGTGGGTAGGGTGCTTGCCCTGTATGGGGAAAACCCAGTTTCTTTTTTTTTCTTTTTTATTTGGGGGGGGCATACCTGGCAATACTCAGGGGTTACTCTTTGTTTTTTTTGTTTTGTTTTGTTTTTGGGTCACACCTGGCAGCCCTCAGGGCTCACTCCTGGCTCCACGCTCAGAAATCGCTTCTGGCTGGCATGGGGGACCATATGGGATGCCGGAATTCGAACCACTGTCCTTCTGCATGAAAGGCAAACGCCCTACCTCCATGCTATTTCTCCGGCCCCAGGGGGTTACTCTTGCCTCTGCTCAGAAATCATTCCTGACAGGCTCGGGGACCATATGGGATGATGAGGATTGAATCTGGGTTGGCTGCATGTAGGAAAATGCCTTCCCTGTGGTGCTATCACTCTGGCCCAACAACCCAGTTTCAATCCCCAGTATTCCCTATGGCCTTCCAAGCATTGCCATGAGTAATTCCTGAGCACAGAGATAGGAGTAAGCCTTGAGCAGGGTATGGCCCCAAAACAAACAAACAGGGGCTGGAGAGATAGCATGGAGGTAAGGCATTTGCCTTTTATGCAAGAGGTCATCGGTTCGAATCCCAGCGTCCCATATGGTCCCCCGTGCCTGCCAGGAGCAATTTCTGAACATGGAGCCAGGAGTAACCCCTGAGCACTGCCGGGTGTGACCCAAAAACCACAAAAAAAAAAAAAAAAATTAAAGTGAAGCCTGATGTCAGGACAACATGTCTCCCTGGGCTGAGGGAAGCTTCAGAGAAAGGGCACTCAGGAGACTGCTGAGGAAAACCAACAGGATTTTCCAACCCTCTGTGGAGGCAGTTCTGAAAACCAGACAAACCCTGGTCTTCACTGAGGGCTTCTAGGAGTGGTATCCTGCAAGCAGATGGCAGAAAAAAGTTGGCAAAGTCAGCATTCCAGCTAGGATGCCAGAGCAAAGGCTAGGCTCATGCTGGCAACCCCAGACTCAGGAAGGTAGCCATGAGGACCACAAGCTGATCTGTCTCACATACAGGAGGCCTAGACTGCTCTGAGAAAATCCCTATTTTTTTTTGTTCTTTTTTCCTTTTTTTTTGTTTTTGTTTTTGGATCATACCCGCAGTGCTCAGGGTTTACTCCTGGCTCTATGTTCAGAAATTGCTCCTGGCAGGCTTGGGGGACCATATGAGATGCCGGAATTCGAACCACCGTCCTTCTGCATGCAAGGCAAACGCCCTACCTCTATGCTATCTCTCCGGCCCCTCTTTTTTTTAATTTTTGGGCCACACTGGACAGTGCTCAGGAGACCATGTGGGATGCCAGGGATCGAACCTGGGTTGGCTGTGTGCAAGGCAAATTCCCAACTTGCTATACTATCCCTCTGTCCCCATTTGTTCGGGGTTTTTTTGGGCCATACCCAACAGTGCTCAAGGATTAACCCTGGCAATGTTGGAGTTCAGGGTAGGAGAGTCCAAATGTAGTGCTGGGGATTAAACTGGGTGACCATATGCAAACCAAGTAAGTGCCTCAGCCCCTGTCCTAGCTCTCCTTGTGTCACAGAGGTAATGAAAGCATCATGTTTCTTTTTTTTCCTTCCATTTCTGGGCCACACCCAGCGGCACTCAAGAGGTTTGCTGGGTTACTGATCCTACCCTAATCAATAATTGTGCCCTACCCTAGGGTGTGACCTGGTGATAGTATATTGGATTATTTCTTACTTGGTATTCTACTCCCACCCTAGGGTAGTACCTGATTTTTGTCTATAAAAGCAAGGGTCTATGGAAGGCAGGGGCTCTTTCTGGGGCTGATTCTGAGATGGATTCTTCTTCAGCCTTATCCACTGAATAAAGCTGACATCTCCTGAAGCCTGACTGCCTGTGAGTTTTCTACTCGCTGCTATCCTGAACCCTCAGACCTGCCGGATGAACAGGGTGGCAGACGAGTGGTCCCAGCTGGAGGAGAAAGACCGCATCCTCCATCCCATCACCTTCCAGCCCCATCAAGGGCTGACTTACGAGGTTTACTCCTGGCACTGTACTTAGAAATCATTCCTGGCAGGCTCAGGGGACCATATGGGATGCCAGGGATTGAACCCAGGTTGGGCCGTGTACAAGGCAAACACCCTCCTCACTGTGCAATCGCTCTGAGGCCCAAGGATCAGGTTTCTTAGCTTTGGCTTCCACTTAAATTTCTCAAAATAGATGTCAATATTTGTTATTTCATACAATTCTTTTTTTTTTTTTTTTTTTGGTCACACCTGGCAACACTTAGGGGTTAATTCTGGCTCTATGCACAGAAATCGCTCCTGGCAGGCTCGGGGGACCATATGGGATGCTGGGATTTGAACCACTGACCTTCTGCATACAAGGCAAACTTTTGCCTTACCTCCATGCTATCTTTCCAGCCACTATTTCATACAATTCTGGTGGTTGTGCTCACCACAGTGGAAAAGCAAATTCTATGGGTCTACTGGATCTGAAATGACAGTCTGTGAATGAAAACCAAGAGAATAGGCCTCTGGTGGTGGAGACAGGCAGGAACCAATGAGCTCTTAGGAGGATGCAACAGGAAGTTGGAAAACACAAATGAAGGGTGGAGTGACAGGACTGAAAGGAAGGCAATTGCTTTGCATGTGGCCAAGCTAGCTTTGATCCCCAGTACTGCACAGGGTCTCCAGAACACTATCAGGAGCATACACGACCAGGAAGAATCACCAGGAAGTCCTGAGCATCACAGGGTATGGCCCACACCCACCCCACTAAGAAAACAAAGATGTGTGAGGGAGTTAAGAAGCCAGGTAGCTGTGGTCAGAGCCTCCTCTCACAGTGGTTTTGTGGCGGACAAGCCTGGCCTGGTGGCATCGCCAAGACATCTGCAAAGTCCTATTCCTTTTTGGTTTTGTTTCTTCTTTTCTTTTATTGCAAAGTCCTATTCCTGACACTCCCAAGATTCCCACAAGATAGGGCTGGAGTGATAGCGTAGCGGTAGGGCATTTGCCTTTCATGCAGCTGATCCAGGACGAACCTCGGTTCGATCCCCCGGTGTCCCATATGGTCCCCCGAGCCAGGAGCAATTTCTGAGCGAATAGCCAAGAGTAACCCCTGAGTGTCACCGGGTGTAGCCCAAAAACAAAACAAACAAGAAAAAAAGGTTCCCACAAGAGCCTTCTTTTTGGGGGGAGGGGTCACACCCGGTAGTGCTCAGGGGTTACTCCTGGCTCTGCGCTCAAGAACCACTCCTGGAACCATCTGGGATACCTAGGATAGAACCCAGGTTGGCTGCGTAGACAGTAAATGCTCTTACCCACTGTGCAATCACTTTTTTTTTTTTTTTTTGGTTTTGGGCCACACCCAGTGACACTCAGGGGTTACTCCTGGCTATGCGCTCAGAAGTCGCTCCTGGCTTGGGGGACCATATGGGACGCTGGGGGATCGAACTGCGGTCCGTCCTAGACTAGCGCTGGCAAGGCACACACCTTACCTCTAGCGCCACCACGCCGGCCCCAACTGTGCAATCACTCTGACCCAATACAAAATACAGTACTTTCTCTTTGGTTTTTTGAACCACACAGGCAAACACAGGGGTTATTCCAGGCTCTGTGCTCAGGAATCAAACCCAGGTTGACCACATACAAAGCAAACACGCACCCCTCTCTGCTATTGCTCTAGCCCAGGAATATGACTTTTTAGTTCTACTTCCTGGCTTCTACCCTAAGAGGCCCAAAGTGTATTTCACAATAACATTTGCAAGCCTGTTTCATCGTGACAATTTACAGTAGCCAAGTTCTGAAAATAACCCAAGAGCCCAGGAACAGATGAGTGGAGAAAGAAACTACATCTACACAGTGGACTACTACTACTCAGTTCTGAGGAAAAAATAATAATCTTCCAGTGTGCTGCGATGTGCATGGAACCTGAGGGGAAGTGTGGGAAACTGGTGGCAAATCCAGAAGGTTCCATCAGCTGAATAGAAACAAACACTGGAAGGGGCATAGCCAGTGCAACTGCCCGGAGTGGGCCTGCAGAGTAGAGTAGACCAAGAAGACTGGGTAGGGATGAAAGGGCCTGGAAACACTGCAGGAGGGACCCCAATACTCTAGTAGTAGGTACAATATTGGGACAGTGTTCCTTAAAGTACATAAAGAAATGGTTACAAAAGGAAAGGAAAAGTTTAGTTTAAATAAAAAGCCAGAGGGCCCGGAGAGATAGCACAGCGGTGTTTGCCTTGCAAGCAGCCGATCCAGGACCTAAGGTTGTTGGTTCGAATCCTGGTGTCCCATATGGTCCCCCGTGCCTGCCAGGAGCTATTTCTGAGCAGACAGCCGGGAGTAACCCCTGAGCACTGCCAGGTATGGCCCAAAAACCAATAAATAAATAAAAAGCCAGAGAGATAGCACAGTGGTAAGGTGTTTGCCTTGCATGCAGCCGATTCAGGATGAATGGTGGTTCGAATCCCAGCATCCCATATGATTCTACAATCCTTCCAGAAGTGATTTCTGAGCACAGAGCCAGGAGTAACCTGTGTCGCCAGGCATGATCCAAAAACCAAAAAAAAAAAAAAAGGGGGGTCGGGTGGGCTAGAGCAATAATATAGTGGTAGGGTGTTTGCCAACCCAGGGCAGATTCAGGTTCGATTTCTGGCATCCCCAAGGCTGCCAGGAGTGATTTCTGAGCGCAAAGCCAGGAGTAACCCAAATGCCACCAGTGTGGCCCAAAATCCAAATAAATAAATTAATTAATTAAAAAGAATCACTTCCATGGCAGCCTTGTTAAAGACACTCAAGGCACTTGTAACATAAACAGCAGTTTCAGGCCCCAGGAGTGAGGACAGTGGCAGTGTGCTTGGCCTTGCATGGAGCTGACGCGAGTTCAATCATGGCATCCCAGATAGTCACTGAGCACTGCCAGGAGTGAGCCTTGAGCACAGAGCCAGGAAGAAGCCCTGAGTTTCCTCCGGATATGACCCTCCCACACACACACACAAAATCAATAAATAAATGTTCGCCTTGGGCTGGAGAGATAGCATGAATGTTGGGCTTTGCTTTGCATGCAGAAGGATGGCAGGAGCAATTTCTGAGCGTAGAGCTAGGAGTGACCCCTGAGCGCTGCCGGGTGGACCCAAAAACAAAAGAAAAAAAAATTTTTTTAGGGGGCCAGAGAGATAGTATGGAGGTAGGGTGTTTGCCTACTATTCAGAAGGATGGTGGTTTAAGTTGCAGCATCCCATATGGTCCCCCGAGCCTGCCAGGAGGGCCAGAGAGATAGCATGGAGGTAGGGTGTTTGCCTACTATTCAGAAGGATGGTGGTTTAAGTTGCGGCGTCCCATATGGTCCCCCGAGCCTGCCAGGAGCGATTTCTGAGCATAGAGCCAGAAGTAACCCCTTAGTGCTGCTGGGTGTGACTCAAAAACCAATATATGTATATATATATATATATATATATATATATATATATATATATATATATATTTTTTTTTTTTTTTCACCTAGAAGAGTTAAGACATCAAAATGTTGGGGCCGGAGAGATAGCATGGAGGTAAGGCGTTTGCCTTTCATGCAGGAGGTCATCGGTTCGAATCCCGGCGCCCCATATGGTCCCCTGTGCCTGCCAGGAGCAATTTCTGAGCCTGGAGCCAGGAATAACCCCTGAGCACTGCCAGGTGTGACCCAAAAACCAAAAAAAAAAAAAAAAAAAAAAAAGACATCAAAATGAAAGAAATAGAAAAGTAAAAACTGTGGCCTATTTAAAACAAAATAAAATGTCAGGGCTGGGGTAGTGGCGAGTGGCTTAAGAGGTAGAACCCATGTGTCTCTTTGATCTCCTGCATGATGTGGCCGTGAGCCTGGGCTCTTCTGGTATGATTCTTTTTTATTTGTTTTTGGGTCATACTCAGCAGCGCTCAGGGGCCGCTCCTGGCTCTGAGCTCAAATATCGCTCCTGGCTGGCACAGAGGACCATATGGATGCTGGGATTTGAAGCACCTTCTGTCCTGGATTGGCCGCATGCAAGACAAATGCCCTACCGCTGTGCTATCTCTCTGGCCCCTTGGCTGGTGTGGTTCTTAAGCAGAAGCATAAGGAAAGTAAGATCAGAAGGCTGGAGCAGGGCCCGGAGAGATAGCACAGCGGCGTTTGCCTTGCAAGCAGCCGATTCAGGACCAAAGGTGGTTGGTTCGAATCCCAGTGTCCCATATGGTCCCCCGTGCCTGCCAGGAGCTATTTCTGAGCAGACAGCCAGGAGTAACCCTTGAGCACCGCCGGGCGTGGCACAAAAACCAAAAAAAAAAAAAAGAAGGCTGGAGCAATAGCACAGCAGGGAGAGCATTTGCTTTGTATGCAGCCGGCTGTCCTGGGTTCGCTCCCAGGCATCCCAAATGGTCCCCCAAGCCAAGCAGGAATGATGTCTGAGTTCAGAGCCGGGAGTAACTCCTGAGCACTGCTGGGTATGGTCTCCCCCAAAAGAAAAAAGAATGTAAGGTCACTTAACTAGGCTTCAAGGGAATCCCTTCACCTAGCACTCTCTGGATCACCTTACACCAAGTTCAAAGGGGCCAGAGGGACCCAGAGTCGATCCCAGGCATCCTATATGATCCCCCGCACCTGCCAGGAGCTACTTCTGAGCGCAAAGCCAGGAGTAACCTGAGTGCTGTCGAGTGTGGCCCAAAAACAAAAACAAAAAAAAAAAAAGGGTGTGTGTGTGTATAAGACAGGGCCACAGCAACAGTGCATTGGGGAGGGCTCTTGCCCTGCACGCAGCTAACACACGTTTGATCTCAGCAAAAATATTTATTTTCTAAAGGTCACCTAAACAGGTAATGGTCTGAAAAGCTACAAAAAAAGCTGTGTGTGAGGGGACCAGAATGGTGGTACAGGCGGTAGGGAAGGCGTCTGCGTTACCTGCACTAACCTAGGATGGACTTCGGTTCGATCTCCCCACGTCCCATATGGAACCCCAAGCCAGGAGCGATTTTTGAGCGCATAGCCAGGAGTAGCCCCTGAGCATCACCGGGTGTGGCCCCCCAAAAAATAAATAAAAGCTGCGTGTGGGCAGTTTTTGGCACTCTGACAGTGATGGGGAGAAGCAGCTATGTTTACCAGAAGTGTGAAATCCTATTTGCTTTTCAAAAAACTATTGGGGCCAGAGTGATAGCACAGTGGTAAGGCATTTGCCTTGCACACAGTCAACCCTGGACGGACTCTGGTTTGATTCCCAGCATCCCATATAGTCCCCGGATCCTGCCAGGAGTAACTCCTGAGTGTCACCGGGTATGACCCAAAAACAAAATCAATAAAAACCAAAACAAACAAATAAAACCCTACACTGGGGCCGGAGAGATAGCATGGAGGTCAAGCATTTGCCTTGCATGCAGAAGTCGGTGGTTCAAATCCCAGCATCCCATAGGGTCACCTGAGCCTGTCAGGAGCAATTTCTTTTCTTTTTTTTTTTTTTTTTGGTTTTTGGGTCACACCCGGCTTTGCTCAGAGGTTCCTCCTGGCTGTCTGCTCAGAAATAGCTCCTGGCAGGCACGGGGGACCATATGGGACACCGGGATTCAAACCAACCACCTTTGGTCCTGGATCGGCTGCTTGCAAGGCAAACGCCGCTGTGCTATCTCTCGGGGCCCAGGAGCAATTTCTAGCTTAGAGCCAGGAGTAACCCCTGAGCGCTGCCGGGTGTGACCCCTCCCCCCCCCCCCCCCCCCCCGCAAAAAAAAACAACACACTATTGGACCCTGGTACCAAAATTTAAAACAAAAAACAAGCCCTGCCAGGAAAAATTTCTGGGTACAGAGCCAGGAGGAACCCCTGAGAATAGTCAGTGTGGCCGCCCTAATAAAAAGGGCACTGAGTAATTGAATGGATTAAAAAAAAAGAAATGCTTTTCAGGTTTTTTTTCTGTTTTTGTTTTTTGTTTTTTTTTTTGTTTTTTTTGCTGCCTAGAGGAAAAAGTTTCATTCCTTCATAAACACTCAAAAATCAAAGGTTGCAGAGCCAGAGTGGTGTGGCGCAGCAGTAGGGCGTTTTGTTTGCCTTGCATGCGGCTAACCTAGGACGATCTCGCTTGATCCCCCAAACCAGGAGCGATTTCTGAGCGCACAGCCAGGAGTAACCTCTGAGCGTCACTGGGTGTAGCCCAAAAGCCAAAAAAAAGAGCAAAGGTTAGGAAACCTTTGTTTCCCTGACCCTGCAAGTAAATGTTAACAGAGGCAGATAGAGAGGCTAGAAAGTCAGCTCAATGGGAAGATCACAAGCTTTGGATCCTGGAGACTCAGATTCAATCCTTGGCACCAGACAGTTCCAAGAATGAGAAAACAGGCTG